>NW_012099766.1:618610-656906 GCF_000951045.1 Mandrillus leucophaeus
GAAATGATTCAATTAGATTACGGTCCCTGAGTTTGAATAATTGGGTCTCAAGGCGACAAGGGAGTTTAACAACTCATTAAAACTATCCCTGTGGGCCGGGCGCGGTGGCTCAAGCCTGTAATCCCAGCACTTTGGGAGGCCGAGACGGGCGGATCACGAGGTCAGAAGATCGAGACCATGCTGGCCGACACGGTGAAACCCCGTCTCAACACAAAAAATTAGACCGGGGGGGGGGGGCGGTGGCAGTTGCCTGTAGTCCCAGCTACTTGGGAGGCTGAGGCAGGAGATGGGCATGAACCTGGGAGGCGGAGCTTGCAGTGAGCTTAGATAGCGCCACTGCTCTCCAGCCTGGGCAACAGAGCAAGACCTCTTCTCAAAAAACAAACAAACAAACAAAAAACCTTGAGTTCCCCTCCCTATATAGTGCCAGCTATCTCCTTCAGATGGGGCAAGCATTCTCCAGTTTGACAATCCCCATTCAAGTTCTGTAACTCAGATACATTTCTTCCTGGTTCTATAAGTATTTTATTTGAAGGCTTTTCAAGTCAAACTGAGTTAGGAAAAAGTAAATCTGCTACCACCTGGTCAAACTCTAACCAAAACGTTAGCACTTTTAGAAAATGTCCTGTACTTCCCAATTTACTTACCTATCAGGAACTATTTTCAACTCTTTACGAAGCACTAAACCTGAATTCCAATCGATCTGGAATTACCACATTTGTTATGTATCAAAAATTCTCTACTATATTATGAAAAAAACCTGGGTTTTATTTACCAATGTAGACCTATATTTAAATCAAGATCAATAAGTCAATTTTAGTGAAGGAAGAATCATTCAGTAGCACATTTTTCACACATTCAAGAAACATATGCAGTTTATGTCGGCAAATACTCTCCCAATGGTACTGACATATATTGTTCATCTGGCTTATGGTGACATATTTGAAGTTTCTGGTAATTCTGTTCCCAACATTTATATGGTATTAAATTGACCCTATGCAGGCTGAACTGCCTGAAAATGTAGATTCTGTTGCAATTTGTCTGTGGTTGTAAAGAAAATCAATTATTTAATCAGAATTTATGAAGACTTCTACATGACCTTGATAATACCAATGATTTAGTCAAAATTATTTGACATAATACAGACAAAAATAACACAGTTAATAGGATGTAGCCTTTTTGAGTACTTTCTGGCAACATGTAAGCATAGTCTAAATCCAGTCTTAATCAAATGCTTCAGATTAGCAAAAAATTCAGAGTTTGGGAATTATTTCATGTTGCTTATATATAATTTATGTATTTATCTACCTATATGTGGAAAGAGGATATAATTCACTTTTGAAAAATATATTACTACCATCTGCCTCACAATATAATTTCTTTTTGATGGCTAGAAATACTAAAGAAGAAGAGAAAGCATGATACACATCAGTGATTTTTAAAGCAGTCTTTTGTCTGTCCCATGGTCATACATACCTGAGTGTTGAGTAGTTATAAATGAATTCCCATGGTTGGTTTAAAGATAGAGTCCCCAGTAACTAAATAACTGATATAATATAATTTGCCAGTTTTGGCTTCTGATCTAACAGAGGCAATTGTTTAAGAAAGCATAATGTGAACATTTTTTAATTAAAAATAGTTGTAAAGGCAATTTAATTTGGTCATTGTGCTATATGTATACACATGTATTAAATAACATATACAATCTTTTATGTACAAAAATCTATAGACAAATATCGATGGATCATTTTATTTATATTCATTTTAAGTACTTATTAAGTAATTTAATAATTTTAACACTTAAAAGTGTTACCTGTAAAGTAACAGGAGTGATTCTTCAAACATGTAAACCATATGCAAATTCAAACCAATGTTTCCTAAATATTTATTTCAATGAAAAAAATATAGTGAATTTTACTAGGATTAAGACATTTTTGACATTCTCTTTGGGAATTATCATTACAGGCCACTTCCAGTGTGCATAAGAAAACTGCCTCTTAATTTGATAGTTACTTCCAATTTTGACTCAAAATAGCATTCGCTAACTGGATCATCAACTTTAATCATCAGGCTTAATGCCAAAGGACTTTTGGCAGCTTTATAGAACCAGATAAACCTTCAACAGATGGAGATTTGTCATCAATGAATTTCAAAAACATGTAGCAAAGGCTCTTTTGAAGGTAAGTTCAAAAACCAGAATCCCTGAAATATTTGAACAATGGCAATATCCTTGAGATATTACTAGTACAGCGCTCCCCAAAGTCATCATTTAGAAAGGCTCAAACTCCAATAGATTAATTGGTAAGTTCTGCTGTGTTCTAGCCAGTCTTTCTGCTTCTTTTCTCTTCAGTTCATGTGTGTTTTTAAAATAGTAAAACGAAATGTGTGTAATTTCCAGAGTCAATGTCAGAGGTTCACACTCTATTTAGACTTTTTGGTTGTGCAGATTTTAACACAATCACTAAAATGTCACATCAGAAATAATGAAAAATAGTTATCGCTTTCATATTTCTTTAGTGCACATTCCTTTGCAGCATCCATGCAGGTGCATTAGACATTTGCTTTTTGGGGAATATAATGAGGGTCAGACTGGTCAGCCTGTGGATGCTACATCTGCAGTTTACTACCCCAATTCTCTGGTGCTGTAAGATAGGTCAGACTTGGCAGTGGCCAAGCTTGATGTTATGTGGACTTTCGAGTTCATGAAGCAAAATCCAAGAATCTTACCTTCACTCAACAAGGCTACAGCTGAATCCGTCAGCTGCTCTTTCCCTGATTTACCTCCCTGTACTTTCTCATCTGGTAAACTCCTAGTTATTCTTCAAGATTCCACTGTGATTTCTACTCCATGTGCAAGATTGTTTGCTGGAATGGAGAAAAGGCGAATGTAGGGAGGGTAAAGTAAATACTCCCTCATTTAGCTATTAATTCATTAATTATGAAGAAACACTTTTTAGTGTGTCCATTGTGCACCAATCACACACTTGGGTCTCATGGATTAATATCACATTGCTCCTGCCCTCCAAGGACCCATCATTGAGGGAAGGAGAGAGACAAGTAAACCAAGTACAATACCATGTACAAAGTACCACAGGATAGATATATGGGCTTTTAAACATAGCTAAGAAGAAAAAGAATAGTAATTCATCAGAACGAGGAAGTAACATTAGATATAGCATTGGGACAATGCACAGAATGTATGCTAAAAACTTTAAGTAGTTTCGTAATTAAGTTGAAAGAATCTGATAGACTGTGTTATTGTAAAAATGTTTAACAGCTTTCCAAGGCCATTATTGTGCCAGGGTTATACTTCCTGCCCCACTGATACCAAGTTGATCCTGCAGCCCACTTTGGCCAGTGGCATGCGCATGGAAGAGATCTGTGGCATTTCTAAACAGAAGTTTTAAAAACATCACTGTGTGCCCCTGCCATCTCCCAATTTCTTCTGCCTCCTCAGGATGGGCAGTTCATTTAGGGTTGGTTCCAGAATGAAAGGAACAGATCAATATCAACCAGCCAAGAACAAGTAATGAGAGCAGGAAATAAGACTGTGGCTGTAGCAACTGAAATATCAGGGTGGTTTGTAACCTCAGCCTAATTAGTCAAAATAAGCTGAAACTAAGAAGCTCATCATAGTCAGGGGCAGATTTTAAGAAGACGTGTATTTCTTTATTCAAAGCAGGCTGACACATGGATGTTGAATTGGTAAAGTATTTTGTAAAATAAAATGGTACCTTCTCTAATCTTTCATGAGGTTTTTGACAATAAGCTTTAAGATTCTCTGGCTGCTAAGTAATGTGGGACTCTCCAGGCCATGCCCCAGTATTCCCTCGACCACACTGATGAGGAGTTTTTGCCTATTTCCCTTCTCCATGTTCATTTCCCTGGCTCTGGGGTCTGTTCTCATACCTGTCTCTTCCCATTGTTACTCCTTTAGTAAGCAGTGCTTGAGAGTGAAGGTTGAGCTGGCAATGAAGTCTTTTGAATTTTCAATACATCTGGGTATTATTTCAAGCATCATTATAACAATAATACACTAAAGTTTGCAACAGAAATAATTGCAGCCACAATTCAAAGAACACTCTTTTGCAGTGGTAAGTATCAAATGTGTTTTGTTTTGTTTCTGTATCAACACGGAGAGTAAAAGGGAAGAATGTAGAATAATGTAGTAGAATGTTGTAGTTTGGGAATATCCCTTTTTGGGGGGCGGGGGCAGATGGAGGGACTTCCAGGCTACAATGCAGTGGCACAATCACTGCAACCTTGACTTCAGGACTCACATGATCCTCCCATTTCAGCCTCCTGAGTAGCTGATACTACAGGTGTGTGCCACCATGCCCGGCTAATATTTTTTATATTTTGTAGAGATGGGGTATTGCTATGTTGCCCAGGCTAGTCTTGAGCTACTGGGCTCAAGTGATCCTCCTGCCTTGGCCTCCCAAAGCGCTGGGATTACAGGAGTGAACCACCATTCCCAGCAGCTTGGAAATATAAACGACAACAAAAAACTGCTCCCCAGGTGAGTCTGTTACAATTTTCTAACTCCCATCCACATGTTGTCTTCTGATCCCAAATCCAAATTGAAGGGCCCTGCTTCACATATGCGAGAGATTACAAATCAAAAAACAATGCTTTTTATGCACCAAAGCATACAAATACCATTAGCAGTCTTGTGTTCCACTGTGAACAGCATTAATGCCCTTCACCCAGAGTGTTCCAGCATCTTCCTGAGTTACCTGAGATCACCCTGCTTTGTACATGTTGCTGGGTTTATGTCTGTCTTCTTGTGAAGTCAGTAATAGTTCCCCTTTTACTACTTGAGACAGCAAATTATTTGATCACTCCAAATCTAGGTTCATTACTAAGAAATGTTGAGGCCCAGGAAAAGTTTGTGCTGGGAATTTTCCACAGTGCTCCCTCATATTAAGCATGTGTAGTTTTTCTTCCAAATCAATTCCTTCTAAAGTCGTGATAAAACTTAAAAAATGCTCTACCCAGTAAAACCTTGAACCCATTGTACAAAAGGATTCCTTATTTAACCTTGGAGCCTTTATATGAATTTTTTGTATTAAACTCCCTTACTTAACTCCCTCTTCTTACCACCACAAATATCTTTACTCATAGCATTCATGGCTTCCTTCACAGGACAGAGAAATGTATCAAATGATTTTAGTTTAGGAACCAAAAGAACAACCCTGTCTTCAGCACGTTAAAAAATGCCTATATTCTAACATTGGTTAAATTGTGTAGGTTTTCTCAGTCTGAAGTCTTATGTTGGTGGGGGATATGGCAGGGTGTGTAATTAGTTAAGAGTGGCAGGAAAAGAAACACCTACTTTATGGTCCACCCCCATTCCCAATCTCCACTACAAAACAGGGAGGAAGCTCCACAGAATTATGATTTCCTTGAATCACTTCAATTTCTACAACACTATTTGCAGAACTTTTATGAAGCAAATATTTGAACTATTAATAATAGCTCACATTGCAGCTCCCCAAGGGCACACATATCTCTACCAAATGGAAGCTGACGAGCAGAATTCAGTTTCTATGTGTTTGCCATTTAGCAGTTATTTTCCACCACTTGGGTTATATGCACCATGCTGACATCCAGAGCAATGCCATTTCTGCCTTATTTTAAGATAAAACGCTAAACCAAAAGCTCTGTTCTGACTATGTAAATGATCACCTAGTGCCAACTGATTAGCATTTTCAAGGCAAAAAATTTCAAAGCGATAGCATGTTACGCACGTTACACTTAGCGTGAAAGCAAATAATATATTGGCTAATGTTTCTGTGGCACCACAGTCTTTCTCTGACCTATGAACTATATGTAAGATTGAGGAATGTGTTATTTAAGATTTTTTTCTCTAAAATAAAGTTTCAATTCGTAACAGTAAGTTCACAACTCAATCATTCTGTCAGTATTGGCTGGTAACAAAAGGAACCTGGCGGGTCAGCACTTTACCACTGAGTGCACGGTGTCCATCTAGTGGCCAAAAGTTGACTGTGAGCACTGTAAAGAGGTTTCACAGCATAAAGAATAAAACACAAGGTGGCTGGTTTTTCTAAAACAACTTTAACCCAAACACTGTGCACACATTTTTAAATCCTAACAACTATTAATCAAATCACTTTCATTTTCTGCAAAGACTATAGCAAACGTCCTTCTTCTTTCTTCTCAAATACTTGAGTCCCCACTTCCCACACACAGCAGATGATATTCCTACTCAAAGAGAAAATAGTAACCATCAAAAAGGAACATTCTCCATGTCCAGCCATCAAAGTGACAAACATATCTACTCCCACAGTCATCATTTCCATTTTCCCTCCTGTTACCAACTCGGGCAAATCCTTCCACCTGTGCTTTGGTTCTCTGTCCTTCTCACATTCTCTGATACTCAGCTTCATCCATTTTTCTCTTACTCTTTTCTTCCTCTTTACCAAATCTTTTCCATAAGCACTCAGATGGAACCAGTTATTTTTCACTGTACATAATAAGATCCTTCTCAATTCCTACTTCTCTATCCAGATACATCTTACCTCCTCCTCACTCTGAGCATAATTTCTTGAAATAATTTTGTTTATATTCACTATCTTGATTCTCCCTTCGTACTTACACCTCAACCCACTTCAATCTGGTTTATATTCCCACTATATGGAAATTTCTCCCATTGGGTCACCAACTGACTTGCGTTTCACTAAACCAATGAACATTTCCAAAGCTATTGGCCACTCCCTCCTTTCTGAAATACTCCTTTCCTTTGGCTTTCATAGCATCTAACTTTCTTGGTTTTCTTCTTAAGTCTCTGTTCACGTCTTTCACTTCAGCTTTGCCTTCAAATATTGGCAGTTCTTAGGCTTGAGACAGGTCTCTCTTGTTCTCCTAAACTTGTACCCCTTTTAGTTGATTTTATTGACTCAAATAACTTATATGACCATCTGTAGATGGATAGCTCCCCATCAATTTCTTTGGTCTGCATCTGCCTCCTGAGCTTCAGACACATATAGCACACCTGACTCCTAGCTCTCCCTGGAGATAACTGACACATACCTCAAGTTCAACCATGGAACTCTTCCTCCTCCAATATTCCTTCTTACTGTGACTAAAACCCCAGCTACCCAGTTGCTCTGTTTTGAATCCTGAAAATAATCCTAACCCTTTCCTCAACCTTGTTTCATAGAGTCTATCAATTACCAAGACATGCAGACTCCACCTCCTACCTCTGTCTCTCAGATAAGCTCACTTTCCTCCATTGCCTGTGCTATCATTCTGCTCCACACCAACACCACTGCCTGTAATAATCTTACATGTTTCCCTGCTTGCCTCCCAAATAATTCTATACAATGCAGCCACTGACTTTAAAAAACACAAATGTGCAGGTCATTCCACTGTAATGTCTTCCAATGAGCTTGAAAGCCCTCAAATATTCTTCACCTTCTTTCTCTTGTATGTCACATTCCAGCTGTCTACATCTTTAGTTTCTAAAATGTGCTTCATTTTCCTTCCCATTGCACATGATCTAGAAAAACCTTGTCCAACCCATGAGACCCAGGACGGCCTTGAATGTGGCCCAATACAAATTGGTAAACTTTCTTAAAACATTGAGATTTTTTATTGTGATTCTTTTTTTAGCTCATCAGCTATTGTTAGTGTATTTTCTGTGTGGCCCATGACAATTCTTCCAATGTGGCCCAGGGAAGACAGAAGATTGGACACTTCTGATCTAGAATATTCTTCCCCTCTCCAACGATACATTTATATTCACACTTGAGGTTTTAGCCTAAATTTTACTTTCTCAGTAAAACTTCATTGACTCATTCTAACATAAGATCTGCCTCTGCCACTCTTATCAAGGCTTTATCAAACAGCTTCCAACTAAGATACAAGAAACACTCTATACATTTTAAAAGTAGTGGATTTAATAGATCTAATTCATTGCACTGGTGATGGAAGAGTTGAGATGCCAAATAGGGGACTGTGAGGCAACTTAGGGGTTAGAAACAACAGGAAGCAACTACCACCCTTGGTCTAGAGCAAAAAAGAAGGACTGATGTATGCAGGGATTAGGGTCCCCTGGCTGAGGGTGAAGCCATAGAGGAGACACAGCTACTACCTGAGGTGCTGCCTCAGGAGAGAGAGTAAAACACTCTGGCTTCTCTCTTTCTGCCTCTCCCCAAATGCCCACCAGTGCTTCCAATGTACTGCATCTATCTAACAACGGACATGGAAGTCTTGAGACCACAGCCTTCAGAGGGTAGCCTCTGACAATAAAGGGCAGAGAAAGGGCAAGTTGTGGTCTGAGAATAAATAGGTAAAAGGCCAGCACAAAAACATTCATCACATTTAACATCATTACTCCAAAAGATTTGCTTCCACTCCAAACTGTAAGAATCATGAAGACAAGGACTATAGCTTAACAGATTTTCTCTTTTAAATAGCAAAGTGACTGAAACAGGCATATCTCATTTTATTGTGCTTTGTTTTGTTGTGTTTTGCAGAGATTGCTTTTTCTTTTTTTTTTTAACAAAATGGTTTGTGGCAACCTTGTGTTGAGCAAGTCCAAAGGGCACCATTTTTCTAACAGTGTGTGCTCACTTCATGTCTCTGTTTCACATTTTGATATTTCTTGTAATATTTCAGGCTTTTAAAATTATTTTAATACCTATTATGGTGATCTGTAATTGGTGATTGTTGATGTTACTATTGTAATTGTTTAGGGGTTCCATAAGCCATGCCTATATAAGATGGCAAACTCAATTAATGTGTGTTCTGACTGCTCCACCAACCGGCCATTCCCTATCTCTCTCTTTATCCTCAGTCCTCCCCATCCCTGAGACACAGTAATATTGAAATTAGGTAAATTAATACAATGACCTCTAAGTGTTCAACTGAGGTAAAGAGTAGCACATTTCTTGCTTTAAATAAAAAGCTAGAAAAGATTAAGCTTGCTTAATAAGACATGTCAAAAGTCAAGACAGACAGAAAGCTAGGCCTCCTGTACCAAACAGCCAAGTTGTGAATGCAAAAGTTATATTCTTGAAGGAAATAAAAAGTGCTATTCCAGTGAATACAAATGATAAGAAATTGAAACAGCCTTGTTGCTGAAATGGAGAAAGTTTGAGTAGTCTGGATAGAAGATCAAACCAGCCACAACATTCCTTTAAGCAAAAGCCTAATTCAGAACAAGTTCTTAACTCTCTTCAATTCTATAAAGATTGACAGAGATGAGGAAGCTGCAGAAGAAAAGGTTGAAGCCAGCAGATTGTTTCATGAGGTTTAAGGAAAATGCCATCTCCATAATATGAAAGTGTAAAGTGAAGCAGTAAGTGCTGATATCAAAGCTATAGGAAGTTATCCAGAAAGAAGATCATTGAAGCTACATTAAAAAACAAATATTAAATGTAGACAAAACAAACTTTTATTGGAAGGAGATGCCATTAGGACTTTCACAACTAGAAAGACTAAGTCAATGCTTGCCTTCAAAGCTTCAAAAGACAGGCTGATGCTCTTGTTAGAGGCTAATGCAGCTGAGGACTTTAAGTTGAAGCCAATGCCCATTTACCAGTCCAATAATCCTGGGGCCATTCAGAATTACACCAAATCTATTCTGCCTGTGCTCTGTACCTGAAACAACAAGGCCTAGATGACAGCATATCTGTTTACAGCATGATTTACTAGATATTTTAAGCCCACTGTTGAGACCTGCTGCTAAGAAATATAAAGATTTTAAAAAATATATTACTGCTCATTGGCAATGCACCTGGTCATCCAAAAATTCTGATGGATACACGATATGGTTTGGCTGTGCCCCCACCCAAATCTCATCTTGAATTGTAACTCCCACAATTCCCACATGTCATGGGAGAAACCTTGTAGGAGGTGATTGAATTATGGGTGGCAGGTAATTCCTGCATTCTTCTCGTGATTGTGAATGTGTCTTACAAAATCTGATGGTTTTAAAAACAGAAGTTTCCCTGCACAAGCTCTCTCTTTGCCTGCCGCCATCCATGTAAGACACGACTTGCTCCTCCTAGCCTTCTGCCATGATTGTGAGGCCTCCTCAGCCATGTGGAATTGCAAGTCTATTAAACCTTCTTTTTCTCCCCAGTCTTGGGTATGTCTTTATCAGGAGCATGAAAACAGACTAATACAGTAAATTGGTACCAATAGAGTGGTGCATTGCTGAAAAGATACTTGGAAATGTGTAAGTGACTTTGGAACTAGATAACAGGCAGAGGCTGGAACAGTTAGGAGGGCTCAGAAGAAGACAAAAATTGTGGGAAAGTTTGAAACTTCCTAGAGACTTGTTGAATGGCTTTGACCAAAATGCTGATAGTGATATAAACAATAAGGTCCAGGCTGAGGTGGTCTCAGATGGAGATGAGGAACTTTTTGGGAACTGGAGCAAAGGTGACTCTTGTTATGTTTTAGCAAACAGATTGCTGGCATTTTGCCCCTGCCTAGAGATATGTGGAACTTTGAACTTGAGGGAGGTGATTTAGGGTATCTAGTGGAAGAAATTTCTAAGCAGCAAAGCATTCAAGAAGTGACTTGGGTGCCATTAAAGGCATTCAGTTTTATAAGGGAAGCAGAGCACAAAAGTTTGGAAAAGTTGCAGCCTGACAATGCGATAGAAAAGAATATCCCATTTTCTGAGGAGAAATTCAAGCCAGCTGCAGAAATTTGCATAAGTATCGGGGAACCAATTGTTAACCCCCAAGACAATGGGGAAAATGTCTCCAGGGCATGTCTGAGGTCTTCATGGCAGCCCCTCCCATCACAGGCCTGCAGGCCTAGGAAGAAAAAAACAGTTTCATGGGCCAGGCCCAGGGTCACCATACTGTGTGCAGGCTAGGGACTTGGTGCCCTGTGTCCCAGCCACTTCAGCTGTGACTAAAAGGGGCCAGGTACAGCTCAGGCCATGGCTTCAGAGGGTACAAACCCCAAGTCTTGGCAGCTTCCATGTGGTGTTGAGCCTACAGGTGCACAGAAGTCAAGAATTGAGGTTTGGGAACCTCTGCCTAGATTTCATAGGATGTATGGAAATGCCAGGATGCCCAGGCAAAAGTTTGCTGCAGTGGCAGGGCCCTCATGGAGAACCTCTGCTAGGGCACTGTGGAAGGGAATTGTGGGGCTGGAGTCCTCACACAGAATCCCTACTGGGTCATTGTCCAGTGGAGCTGTTAGAAGAGGGCTACCATCCTCCAGATGCCAGAAGGGTAGGTCCACTGACAGCTTGCACTGTGTGTGTGGAAAAGTGGCAGACAATCAACACCAGCCTGTGAAAACATCTGGGAAGGAGACTGCACCCTCCAGAGCCACAAAGGCGGAGCTGCCCAAGACCATGGGAACCCACCTCTTGCATTAGCACGACCCAGATGTGAGACATGGAGTTAAAGGAGATCATTCTGGAGCTTTAAGATTTGACTGCCCTGCTGGATTTCAGACTCGCATGGGGACTGTAGCCCCTTTGTTTTGGCCAATTTCTCCCATTTAGTATGGTGTTTACCCAACGCCTGTATCCCCATTGTATCTAGGCAGTAACTAACTTACTTTTGATTTCACAAGCTCACAGGTGGAAGGGACTTGCCTTGTCTCAGATAAGATGTTGGACTGCAGACTTTTGAGATAATGCTGAAATGAGTTAAGACTTTGGGAGACTGTTGAGAACGCATGATTGGTTTTGAAATGTGAAGACATGAGATTTGAGAGGTACCAGGGGTGGAATGATATGGTTTGGCTGTGTCCTCATCCAAATATCATCTTGAATTATAACCCCAACAATTCCCATGTGTTGTGGGAGAAACCCAGTGGGAGGTGATTGAATTATGGGGACAGGTTTTTCCTGTGCTGTTCTCCTGATAGTGAATGAGTCTCACAAGATCTGACGGCTTTAAAAATGGGAGTTTCCCTGCATAAGCTCTCTCTTTGCCTGCTGTCATCCATGTAAGATGTAACTTGCTCCTCCTTGCCCTCTGCCATGACTGTGAGTCCCACCGAGCTATGTGGAGCTGAGTCCATTAAACCTCTTTTTCTTCCCAGTCTTGGGTATGTCTTTATCAACAGCATGAAAACAGACTAATACAATACACAAGAAGATTCATGTTGTTTTTATGCTTAACACAACATATTTTCTGCAGCCATGATTCAAAGAGTATTTTAAGTCTTATTATTTAAGAAATACATTTGGGAAGACTACTTCCTATAGTGATTCCTCTAATGTGTACGGGCAAAGAAAATTAAAAATCTGGATAGGAGTCACCATTCTAGATGTCATTTATGATTCATGGGAGGAGTTCAAAATATCAATATTACCAGGAGTTTGAGAAAAGTTGATTCCAACCCTCTTGGATAACTTTGAAGGGTTCAAGTGAAGGAATTAACTGCAGATATGGTAGAAATAGCAAGAGAACAAGAATTGGAAGTAGAGCCTGAAGATGTGACTGAATTGCTGCAATCTCAGCAAAAAAGGGATGAGAAGTTGCTTCTTACAGATGAGCAAAGAAAGTGGTTTCTCAAGATGGTATCTACTAATGGTACAGATGCTGCAAAAATTGTTGAAATGATAATAAAAGATTTAAAATATTACATAAACTTAGCTGATCAAGCAGCAGTTGGGTTTGAGCGGATTGACTCCAATTTTGAAAGGTCTACATTGGGTAAAATCCTATCAAACCGTATATTACATGCTGCAGAGAAGTCTTTTATGAAGAGAAGAGTCAATCAGCGTGGTAAACTTTATTGTTGCCTGGTTTTAAGAAATTGCTACAGCTTCTCTGACCTTCAGCGACCACCACCCTGATCAATCAGTAGCCATCAACATCAAGGCAAGACCTCCCACCAGCAAAAAGATTACTACTTGCTGAAGGCTCAGATGATCATTAGCAATTTTTAGCAATGCAATATTTTAAAATTAAGGTATGCATGTTGTCTTCTAGACATGCTATTGAATACTTAATAGACTATAGTGTAAACATAACTTTTGTATGTACTGGGAAACCAAAACATGTATGTGACTCACTTTATTGCAATATTCACTTTATTTTGGTGATCTGAAACCCAACCTACAATATCTCTGAACCCTATACTTAAGAGATGTTTAGGAAAAGTTGGCTGAATAGGTAAATGAACACAATACCATTGTTCACATTTGCAGATAATGCAAATGAGACCTATAGAGCTCACCTCTGTAACCCAGCACTTTGGGAGGCCGAGGAGGGTGGATCACCTGAGGTCAGAAGCTCAAAACCTGCCTGGCCAACATGGTGAAATCCCATCTCAAGTAAAAATACAAAATAAAAATAGCTGGGCGTGGTAGTTGGGGCCTGTAATCCCAGCTACTTTGGGAGGCTGAGGCAGGAGAATCGCTTGAACCCAGGAAGCAGAGTTTGCAGTGAGCCGATTTCGTGCCATTGCACTCCAGCCTAGGTGGCAAAAGTGAAACTCTGTCTGAAAAAAAAAAATAAAATAAAAAAAAAGAAAGAAAAGAAAAGAGAGAAAAGAAAATTAAAGAAAGAAAGAAAAGACAATAATGACCTACAAGTCCCAAAACTAGGAAAATGTGAAACGTTAATGTGATTCTAATCTGACTCCTTATTCTTGTTACTGGACCATATTGACTTCTGATCTGCTTTCTTATTACTTTGCCTTCTAATATAATACAATACATGGATTTAAAAAGAACACACAGCCATTCTGTGGTTTTGATACATGGTGCTGAGATTGCTGCTTTGATTCTTTTACTTACTATTTATGCACTTAATGAACATTTGTTAAACATCTAATAAATTTGATAAACCAAAAACTGTGTAGAAAGAAACTATTAATTTTGTTCATCATTGTATTACCAGAACTTGGGACATGCCTTGCACATAATAAGCCTTCAATACATATTTGGCGAATGAGTTATTGCGTAAGTAAATTTCAATGACACTAACTGCTTAAGATACAGAGAGAGCTCTTGACATTAAGGAATTATCAGTGAAACCTCACTGGAAATAGTGTATGAATTAATTAAGAGATACTGAATGATTTTGAACTGCAGAGGACGCATCACTGAAACAAAGTAGGCACTACTTGCCTGCTTTCTGAATTTATGCTCTGCTTTGTTTGTTCTCTCAGGCTCTGTCTGTGGCTGGAATCCCTGCAGCTTCCATCGTTGTTGGACTGCTTTGCATGTTAAAAAATAGTATATTTTGGAAATTAATGGTTAAGCAAGCGACAAAAAAAAAAAAAAAAAAAAAAAAAAGATTGGTACCTTGTTAATCTACAACTATTTCTGGACAAGGTAAATCCTCCATCTCTCCTCTACCAAAAGAAAATGACAATACATAAAAATAATGCAGAACGCTTAACTGACATAGTTCTGTCAGTGTTACTACTCTAGATCTGCAATGAAATCTGATTGCTTGCACTTACATGAAACTTCCTCATGGATATTGCAGCATCCTTCCCCAATCTCATATTTTATTGGCAATGTAAGAAGACATAATTTGCATGAGATGCAGAAAGCGGTAAATTAGAAAAATTAACTATGAAGTTGTTTGCTAATAGAAGTTTATGTTTATCTTAGTATAAATAATTTAATGTGTATTTTCCTTCATGATTGAATATATAATGAATGTTTGATGATTATTTTTGTAGAAGAAAAACTGTTATTTAATGGCGCTCTTAACTGTACTCTCTAACTTTGGTTTCACTGTTATCAAAGAAGAAACATTTACTCACTTCATTTCTAAGTATTTTGAGAAGATAATTCTGTTAAAGTTTAAACAATAGTATTTTTAAAAACCAAGCAAACTTTTTTTTTCCTTACCCTGTCTTATGGTACTGAAAAAAACAAGTTAATTTTTAAAAGTATTCATTTGGGAAGCATCTTTCTGAGAGGTGAAATATTCTTACATCAGAAAAGACAAAAGCAGAGGCTAGTGCCTGGAATTTGTCTCTGTCTTGATAGTTCCAACAGTGCTTACCTGTCTCACGTTCTATACATTTTGACTTCAAATCCAGTGGTTGTCAACTCTGGATGCACCCTGGCTTGAACCATAACCCTGACAATTTAATAGAATCAAAATCTATCCAGGTTGGGGCCAGGTATCAGTATTTTAATATTACCCAGGTGAAACCAATGTACAGCCAAGATTTAAATCTAACAGGAATTTGAGACAGCTTGTTTGGTCAGATGATCCTATGATACTGAAGTCATGCCAACGGTAGCTAGCAGATATTAGTAGTTCAAAGCCCTGTATTAGATTGTGACTCTAATTTTAATAAACTTTGTAGTGCTAATGAGGCATCCACTTAACTTACTTGATCTGTTCAATTCTTTTAGTTATGGAAGGAAACTCAGTCCTGTGTGGTTCTTAACTAATCACAGATCTCTAACCATCTGACAAAGCTAGAGACCACATGCCAGAATACTAAACATTTCTACAAAATTTTACATGGCATCCCCTAGAGCATGTGAAGCCAGATATCAATTCCTCTAAGGTTTGAGGAGGGGATGCCTTGTTAAGACATAAAACCAAGAACAATAACGGACTTTATAATCAGTCAAACTACACATCAGTGTAAGGAGGCCTTCTAACAATTAGAACGGCCCTGTAACGTTAAGAAGACATTAAATGTGAAAAATGATGACCATATGGAAAAAAATACAGAAAATACACATAAATAGAAAGAAAGTAGAAAATAGACAAAATCATAGTGTGTATACGGTATATACTTGATATATACTCTATGTACTTTTATTAAATATATGTTATATGGATATAAATGGGAAAGAAATATTAAAAACTGAAAAATTCATAGGAAAATGGATTAAAACTTTACTGTGAAAGTATTTTAATAAAATTATAACAAATTTTTAATGCAAAATTTAAGTAGACAAACATTACGCTAATTAAAAGGATTTTATTATCTTCCCTTTGTGGAAGACATAGCAGGATAAGACAATACTAAATTACTTGGGAAAAAGCATTGCAGAAACCAACTGTGTTAGAAAATTAAACAGTTGTCACCCAACCACCAGATGATGTCAAGATATCACATTTGTTACTATTCAAGGCTACTCAGGAACAATGATTTAAGCAAGAGAACACCATGAGTGGTACTGTCTGAACATGACCTAGATAGCTCATGCTGGGTCGTCTGGACAATATGCTAACTGTTGGCAGTGTCCCCCACCCCGTCTGGACAGGCCTCCCCAAAATGCAGCTTCCAAGAAGACTGGTGACTGCCTTTTCCTGGAAAAAGGGTGCTGCAACTTCCCATGCTTGCTTAAGGTCTCCAAGCCTGGACAGCTGACTTTCCTAGACAATTCCTATAAAGGGTTGACATCTAAACCCACACAGTCTGGTAACCAAAAGGTTTATCTGTACCCCAGCTGGGAAGATTCTCCTTTATGTTCACCTTAAAGAGACAGCAAGAGGGATGATGCAGGGTTGGGGTGCTATAAGTCTCCTCTTTTCTTGCCAACACTTGATTAGTAAGTCACTTAAATCCTGTTCCTTACCCCATACTGTGTGCTGTTGCAGCACATGAGCTCTGCCAAGATATGTGTCAGCCACGAAGGAACACACTTGTCCTCAAGGCAGGATGGAGAGGATGTTAGTTTCCTCAAGCAAAGTCAGGCATAAATTTACTTTATCATTATGGGCAACTTTAAAATATCTAAGAGTCCTCTTGGGGAGCACGCTGCTTTGTTCTGTTTACAACTTCATAGAGTGACATGTATTGACATAAATAGCTAAGAAAATTTAGGCAAAAAAAAGTTTGTTGAAAAGCATGTTGTAAATTTCCATTTTAGCAAAAAGATTATATATATTTACATGTATCAAAAATCTAAATATGTATACAAAAACTCTTAGAAATAGTTATCTAAGAGAGAAGGGAAGATTATAAACATGCAATCTAGTTATATTTCTGTAGTGTTTGGATTTTTTTAACAAAATGATTATAATATATAATCAAGAAAAAATAAAAGAAACATCAAAAAACTAAAACTATTCAAGTTCTCTTTGGACACAGTTTTAAAACCTGGTTTCCTAAGGAACACTATAAAATATAGTCATTTGGTATTTAAAAAATTATCTCTAGACCATCTGGCTACCTAGGTAGGCCAAAATGTTTTGACCTTTTTGCCGGTAATCAGTTCAGTTAAGAACAATGCAAGTTAATAAGAATCTAGACAGCTTACAGTCTGAACTTCATAATTTTTCCACAAGAGTTGACCACCAGAGGGTAATTATTCTCAGTTCAGTCAAAATGTTGTAATTGGTTTATTTGTGTAGGCTTCAACTAATCATTGCCTCAGAGAAAACCAGATTTTTTCCTGCTTATTATTCTTTAGACCCCTAATTTATTTCTCCTAGTATGCCATACTGGAAGTTGAACATTTTTCTGGAATCTAGTTGTCCTTTCCATAGGCTCTCAGTAGAAAGGGAGCCCTCCTACTCATGATTATATCTGGCCCTTATTTATTGTCCATTTTAATAGGTGTTAGTGGAATAATAGATTGAGTGTTTAAAATTTAATGAACAAAATTACTAGCATTTTGTTAACAGATACTGGCCTATGTGACTGGTAGTTGCAAACTCTCATTCTTAAGAAGTATTCTTAGCTATTCTATGATAGTCAAGATAAGTAATGGAGGCAAATAACATAAGACAATATTCATCACTTGTTTAGAATGATCAAATTAATGCATCAAAGCAGTGATTCTATAATCAATTGTTCTTCTTCTAAATGGAAGAAAACACTTCTAAGAATAGCAAGTAGAACAACTTAGCCTAAATATCTCCATTTCCCTTCTTCAAATTATTTTAGTCTTCATTATCTTATTATATCATCCACCAATTGTGTCACTTGCAAAACTATTTCCTTGGATTCTACCAATCTACCCTGGCAAAATTAGTTAGGGCCTCTAGGTAGTACCAAAATATCCCAGGTGTGTCTTGGCTCAAGTTGTTGGTCAAGCAGATGATGGGGTGGCATACATCAGTCCAAAGGACATGCATGCTGGTCCTCTAACTTCCTAAGTAGCATCTCCAGCACATCAGTATAGTTCTGAGCATCCTGGGATTTTGTGAGAATCAGATGAGTACAACCCCATATTACCTTATGACCATCTTAGTTAAGCAGATCAATATTTCTTCCTAAACATCAAAAATATAGCACCAGCAACACTTTTCTGGCCACAGATGGAGGGCTCTTGCAGGTGTTTGACTTGTTTAGTCCAACATCCAGCATGAAATCTACTAAATGGAGCAGAGAGCAAATAGGAAGTTGGGCTGGGTTGGTAAATCAAAGAGATGTCTTAGGATTTAAATCCTTCAATGATGCAATATTTAACAGTGGAATGAACTGTGTCTTTTATATGTACTATTTTCTGACATTCCATCACTGACAATAGTATGTCATAACAGTGTTTCAAAACAAAGGGAACAGAATGGAATGAGCCTAAGGGGATAATAACTTTTAAAAGTTAATTGTAAAAAATCTGCAGACAAATTTTTCTTTTACCATTAAGTATGTATTTAAACTTCATACTAAGAGACCCCTCTATTTATTCCTGAATCCTTTACATATAATCATGTAGTCAGTTGCAATGACTAAAATCTCCTTGGTTAGTCATTAAATTCAATTAATATTTACTGTATATTGAGAAGGTGTAAATAATAATTCAAGGTTAATTTGGGGGCCTCTTATTAGGAGTTGGATGAAATGAATTATATGTGTTACATAAATTGCTGACTGAGGGAAAAACATACAGTTAAAATAATAGTTTGGATGGAGATGCATTCATATCATATTGAAACATGACCTTTGTTGTGAAGACACACACCACATGGAAATTCCCCAATTCCTTATACTTTTGTTATAAATATTTACTGATTATAGTAACCACTGTTTCAGGTGGTTAACCTAGAAAACTTCAAGAAGGAATGGAAAATGAGATTAAACTCACATACATAGCATCTCCAAATAAGGATTTCTTACCAGCAAAACAAAATCAAAGATTCACATTATAAAAATTCATTACTGGTGCAAACCTGGTTCCCATGATGTTTCTAGGATTAAGAGGGGTAGCAGTCCCTGCACTGAATCACATGCTCATTAAGCTTTCCCTTAAAGCCAGGTGACCAAGGTTTCATCTCTGATAACAAAGGTGTCCCAAGGAATTTATGATAATCATTCTATTGTTTGAATTTTCCATTGCTAGATAATGCAAGTGCTCAGTGCAGAGAGATTTCCTTAAAAAATGTTTCTGCTAGGTCAAATTAGCACCTGTACTTGGATGTTCAAATCAACATTTCTTTCTAAGTGTCACAGATTTAGAACATAAGGTATGTTAGAATATTAAAAGATCTCAGATCATGCAGGAATCATATGTGCAAAAATAATGTGATGAAAACACACCTATTAGGTAAGAAACATCTATGTGTTTGCTATAAATACACATACTCTGAATTTCTATCTTCTGGCAAAAGCATTGGAGGACAAAAAAAAAATCTTTTCAAAATACAAATTTGAATATGTATGGGCCTCACTTTTCCACCCACTAAAGCCAACCTGGTTTGCAGGATATTTCGAGGATTAAGAGCAGTAGCAGTCCCTGCACTGAATCACACACACCCATTAAGCTTTCTCTTAAAATCAGGTGGCTTCCCATTGTTCTTAGGGTAGAAGACCTAATATGTCTATAAAGTTTTGCCCCAGTTGGCCTCTGCTCTCCTCTCTAGCCTCATCTCAAGTTATTGGCTTCCTATTAACTCTCTTCATCTCAGCCTCACCAGCCTTCCCTTGGTAAACCATACTCTCCATTCAGTACTGTTTCCTACATCAGGACTTTGCACATGCTGTTCCCAGACACTCATCTTTTTATTTATTTCATTCTCTTGATTCTCCTCTTCTACCATCATCATCACCTACACCACCACTACCATCACCACCTTAACCACTATTACTATTAGAACACATACACAAACATGGGTAAATACACATATGTGCACACATGCATACTTTGAAACTCTGCTCATTGTTACGTCCTAGGAGAAATATTTCCTGACATTTTATACATACCCTCCAAAAAGACAGCTCTCCCTGTTATAAAATCTCCTGGCACTGTATATGTTTACTTCACAATACTGATTTTTTAAAATTTTATACATATTTTTAGACCTTTAGTTAATGTCCATTTCTCCATTAAAGTTGGAATTGTCTGTTTCTTCTCATCATTATTTACCCAACATCCAGCATGAAACCAGGATACACTGGATAATAATACTTAAACATTATTTAAATGGGACAATGAATGTTTCAATCAATGAATCAATCACATCTGCATATCTCTACGATAGATGGATTATCTACTGGGCAAAATTCAACCTGAAGAGAGATAAAGAAAAAGAACATTTGTTGGCCTCAACTATTTTGCCATGACTGGGCTAACTGCGTTGCTTATTTACCGTTAATATCAGCAACTGCTCAACGTAGGTATTCTGATTCCCTTTTGACAGATGGAGAATCTCAGACTCACACAGACTTAGTAACCCGCCCAAAGACACATGTTTAGTACGAGAGCAACATGGTTATTCTTTTTTTTTTTTTTTTTTTTTTTTTTTTTAGAATTTTCTATAAAACTGTGGTACCATGTTTATATCTGCATTCAATGACATTTACATATAATTTGAATTTAGGATGATCCTCTTTTGAAGCACAGAAATTACTTTTGAATGCTGGCTCTAGAAATTATGAAAATAGAATATAACAAAACCTGAAGAAAGTAATACAACAAACTGAACCAGCATTTTAGTGTTGACGTTTTAATGAAGTAAACATCTTACATTTAAATTAGCGTGTGTACAATAAGAATTATTAAGAATTAAGTGTGACTTCAGAACTTAAAATACAATTTCTTGAACCAAAATTTGTTTTAGTTCCAGCTCACCCAATCTGCTACCTTGCAACCACAAACGTGTTTATGATTTCCCCTTCCAAAAACCTGCTTCTAGTTCAGAAGACTCTTCACTAGGTAATTATTTTCCACAAGCCCAAATTGTTTTCTGTGGTATGAGGCTGGGCTCAATGCTCTTTACACTTTTGCCCATTTGCAGAGATCAGCATTTCCTTTCGCCAGAATGCCCCTGCTGACCAGAATGCTGATGGGCCTCCCAGAAAGAAAGCAGAGACAGTTCATTTGACCACTGCCTGACCCAAACCTCTGCTACTGTTTTTTTCTGTCCAGATAAGGGAGCTAAAGTCAGCAATAATTGGAAAAAGAGACTCTCATTTGGTCCTGTTACACTACTTCTTCCAGTAATTTCAAACAACAAATATGTAGTATTTAATATTATATACCAGCCCACTGGGAACTGTGAATGAAATAAATAAAACTTAAAATACGATCAGTCCTTATCCTTGATGAACTTGTTAGGGGAGATAGAACTAATATGCATGGAAGCATCAGAGAATAATGAAGTGAGAAACTAACATGGACTGTTACAGGGTGAACCATATACCTCCAAAATTCATACGTTGAAGTCCTCATACATACACTTCCAAAATCAATAAACTGAAGTCCTCTACTTCGAAATGTCACTATATTTGGAGACAGGGTTGAAAGGAGGTAATTAAGTTAAGATGAGGTCCTAAGTGTGGGCCCTAATCAAATGTGACTGATGTCATTATAAGAGGAGCTAAGGACAAAGGCACATACAGAGGGAAGACCCTGTGAAGGAATAGGGAGAAGATGGCCATGTACAAGCTGAGGAGAGAGACCTCAGGAAAAACCAACCCTGCCGATATCTTGACTTCAGACTTCCAGCCTCCAGAACTATCAGGAAATCAATTCATACCATTTACGCTCACAGTCTGTAGCACTTTGTTATGGCAGCCCCAGAAAATTAATACATGGATTCCATTAAAAAAATTATTTTAGGGCAGGAATAAACCAGTCTGTGTTGAAAGACTTGAAGAAGGCTTTGTACATGATATAGGGTCTGAGTTGAATATAGAAAAAACCTAAATAAAGCAGAGACAGAGGGATGATATTCTAGGACAGCAGGGAACTCAATGAGATAAGAATAGTAAACAGGAGAGAGAAATGATTTAGTAACAGGTAATGGTCTCTGAAACCTTTTAACCTTTGCAATTTGTTTATCTTAAATGTTAACATATTTTTAATAATGTATTTACTCACATTGGATAGATAATCTCAATTTATAGTAACAATATCTTGTTACTAAAAGGGCTATGCTGAAGTTAACAGAAACATACTATTTACCATATATGTTTAAATCTCGAAATCCACGGCCATATAAAAAAGGACTATGAATTTGGGCAAAATACCATTGAATCATTATAAATACAATTGTATTTTGTATGCTATTTCATAAGTACACAGGAACTGTACATAGAAAATGAGAAAGAGAAGACATAAAACATGAAATAAATTATGTTTGCGTTCATCGGTATTTCATTTATCCAGATTATACACATTTATTATCAAAAGCTTTATGGATTTTTCTGGGTGAAGTTTATACATATATTCATGATCATATGTTACAAAGCATTTAAGTATATAGCTTCATAGCTATACACCTGAAATTAAATATTAAAAATACTGGCTTTTTTTCTAATTTAACCCTCTTCTAGAAACAGATCAAAAAAGTTCCCTCAGCATGCGCACATCTGTTTCCATTGAGGATTTTAAGAAAATGTTTAAAAGCTGCATTTAAGTGAATAATTTCCAGCCTGGGAATGGTGAGCCAGCTCAGAACCAAAGGCTGTTCATCTAACCAATAAGCAGGTGTAAATGAATATTTCATGAACACTCTCTGTAATTTTCTTTTTACTTGCACGGCGACAATCCCTCCCCACCCTCCCTGCATCTTCCTCTCCGAAAAGAGAGGGGTGTTTGAATGCCGCTTAAAATTCTTACCGGTATCTGGTAGTATGTCATTCTTTACTGTTCACATTATTTTTATCTTTTGGTGTTTGCTTTCAAAAGCCATTTGTTCTACATCAGGCAGCTGCATTTTCTTTCAGCATTAAGGAAGAAGAATACCAAAAGTACTTACCTAAAAAACAAAACACAAAAAAGGGAAGGATTAAAGTATATTCACGGGGATGCTTGAAGTCTTGAACAAGCACCAAAGTGGAGATGAAGACACCCACAGCACCTAATGGCCCATGGCAAATAAAGCATGTAAAGCCACCAAGGAATGAATGTAGAGGGTGTGCCCTTGTCTGAAACTTAAGACAGCAAAGGGGGTATGCCTTGGTTATTTTAAAAATGAATCGGTAAAGCAAAGTTTTGATTTTCTTTTATTTTCGCTTTATTAAACAACTTACATTATCTCAGACTCCAATCCATCATGTCTCTGTCCTTTAGCAGGTTCTAACTGCCTACAGTAATGTCTTTTATCATTATGAGCCAGGAGACTTTAACCACAGGCCTAACTTAGAGCTTCAACGCACGTCTCCCAACAGCATCATGAAGAGTGCACTGAGATATGCCAGACACTGGTGGGTCATGAGAGAAACCAAGGGCTTTGCTAACTGTTGTCTTCCTAACTATGAGGCCTCCTTCAACATGAGACATTGCAGTGCTGGCAGAAAGGTCCACTTTCTTAGACATTTCTGCAGTACTAACATAGATATCATAAAAACTAACACAAGGCCAGGCACGGTGGCTCACACCTGTAATGCCAGCACTCTGGGAGGCCAAGGCAGGCGGATCATGAGGTCAGCAGATAGAGACCGTCCTGGCTAACACAGTGAAACACTGTCTCTACTAAAAATACAAAAAAATTAGTCGGATGTGGTGGCAGGCACCTGTAGTCCCAGCTACTTGGGAGGCAGGAGAATAGCATGAACCCGGGAGGTGAAGCTTGCAGCGAGCTGAGATAGTGCCACTGCACTCCAGCCTGGGTGACAGAGAGAGACTCCATCTCAAAAAAAAGCCTAACATACATAGTCAGATGTGGCATACAAAAGAGAAAAGTACTTTTTATAAATATTTAGGAAAAGGTACAAATAAATACTAAGTGGCAAACATCAGTAGTTTTCATCAATGTGCCAGCTGTGTACAGATATGATGTCTTTGACTGTCTGCTGGTCACAAAAAGCCCTCTACACAAGGAAGGCAGGGCGTGGCCTTAAGCAGTGCTCCTGAGTGACAGTTCTGGAATAGGTGGGAGAAGGCACAGTGCATACCCAGTGAAGAAATCTGTTCACTCTGTCAGTTACCAGAAGCCAAAGAAAAACTCCCTTCATAAGAAATGATTTCCCCATTCCATTCTTGACAAGCAAGAGCTAACAAGGGAAAGAGTCCCAAAAGAAAATGAGACTTTTGGGAGAGTAGAGGAGATCTCATTTACGAAGAGGAGAGAACATCCACATGCTGATGGCAGCAGCTCATAGAGCTGCCTGATCTGGTGCAGGCTGGGCAAACCAACGCAAAAGGCAGAAGCACAAAAAGGCATTGCACCACAATCACCTGGGTGACTTGGTCAAAACCAAGAAGCACGAAAAGACATTGTGCTTCTTGCTTTTGACTAAGCCAAAAAGGCATTGGGCAACTTGGTCAAAAACATGATGTCCTCAGGGCCCACCAAGATACCATCTCTGGAGGTGAGATTTTGGAATTTCCATTTTTAATAAGCACCCCTGGTGAATTTTATGTGGCTAGCTGGGTGCCAGTCTGCACACAGAGTTTTAGGAATCACATACTAGAAGGTGTGGGTCTGTCTCCTGTAAGTGCTGCCTGTCAGAGACTATTCTCTGAGAATGCTGAGCTACATCATTTGGTCAGAATTTAATGAAACTGCAGGGACAGAGATAGGGAATGTACATTTCTCTTCTTGACTTAATTCTGCCTCATCAACAAACTGCTAGTAAGGAAAAAAATCTCACATAAAATATATTATTTGAATTGGTCTGTGCCAGTAACCAACGCTGTTGGTCCATTCCTACTGTCCCCTGGTTCTTGTCCCCTGCCTCCTACTCATAGAGGGCACTATTTTCTTGTTGGTTCATACTGTTGCAGACAGTTGATAATTCCAACAACCAAAATACCATAATTCCATCAGTGAATTAAGCCTAGAAATAGTTTTTAATATTACAGAGTATATAGTAAGATCTTCCATAAACCTGGGCTGACTAATTTCTAGCATCTCTTGACCTTCAATTTCACTAATCCTGTTTAGCTAGTTCTTCAACTATTTTTATCTGAATAATGTACATTGATAAATTGATTTATCAGGAAATGTTTTCATTAATTTATAATTTTTTTTGCTTTAGACATTTAGAAATATTTATTGTACTTACAGGATAGATGTTGTGGCATATTTAAAAGGATAAAAAAGCACTTCACAAAAGTTCACAAATTTAATTCTATAAATAAAGAGATTTTTTTTTTCCTGACTAAGGTGTTCCACTATTAAGTGAAATATAACTTTAAAAAAATCTGTCATAATATCAACAAACTGTGAACTGACCTCAAAGTTAATATTTAAACTCATCAGAAGCTCAGTGGAACCGAGTGCAGTGGCTCGTATCTGGGATCCCAAAATCCTAGCACTCTGGGAGGCTGAGGTGGGAGGATTGCTTGAGCCCAGCAGTTTGAGACCAGCTTGGGCCACATATTGAGACCCTGTCTCTACTGAAAATTAAAAAATACATAGCCAGGAATGGTGGCATGCATCTGTGGTCACAGATACTAGGGAGGTGGAGGCAGGAGGACTGCTTGAGCCCAGAAGGTCAAGGCTACAGTGAGCCATGATCCTGCCACTGCACTCCAGCCTGGGCAATAGAGTGGGGCCCTGTCTCAAAAAGAAAAAGACACTAAATGGAATGGAAATGACTCTAATTGCAGGTGAGCCTGTATTGTCATTTTGAAAGATTTTTCCAAGTCTACCTTGACACAGCATTCATTTTGTATTCATAAATGAGAAGACTGTGAAGATTAAATAAAAAAAACTAACAGTGCTGGTCAGGAGCTAGAAAACTTGGGGTGGGGCTTGGGGGAAGAAGACCATGAGAATGATTTTTAAGACATTTTCTATATCTTAGAGCATAAAATGGGGTAAAGATGAACTATTAAGTGACACAGAGTGCAAAGCACCACAAAGCAGCACAAATAGCTTTATAGCTTCTGTAAATCCTAAGGATCTTCCTAAGATTCACATCCCTCTACACCCTTTCAAATCACATTATTAATTTCCTTTTCCTTCTCCACTGTACAAGTGACAACAGCTACAAAATGCATCACCCAAAAGGAAGGTCGTTAAAAAGGCCTGAAGAATATGAAGTGACAAGCAGTGTGGCTTTAACTGTAGCCTTTCTCTAGTAGCACATAGAGGGTTATCTTTTTGTCTTCTTCATTTTTAAGATTGTAGTATTACAGCCCAACACCAAGGATTACAGCTTCCAGAGGTAGCTACTCTGTGATTAAGATAACTCATTTACGGTAGATTTCATATTTTTATATAAAAAAGTTTAACAAACTGTACTTGCCTTATTCCACATTCAAATGGTTAATATATAACAATTATGGGTATGACATAAATAGCCCTACCAGAGGCAGGTCAGAGTATATATGACAGCAGGGAGATGTGAAAAACACAGAGAAAGAGAAGGGAAGAGCCAATTTATGCAAACAGAGAAATCACACCTTCTGCTAATGCTACATACTGTCTTTGGAAATACAATATTTTATTAAGGTCAAATTAAGTATACTTTGTTAGAGTTTATCCAGTTAAACTACAAAGAGTAAGTAAATACAAATCTAAAGTAAATATGCTGGCTGGCGTAAGCATCCAATGACAATCTTATTTGAAATCATACCACATATTCGTATGACTGGAAGCCAACTTGCATAGTGCTCTTCATATGCAAAGGCTGATTTTGTGCTGGACACAGGAAGGAAGAGACAGTGGAAAGGCTGGAAGAGAGGTATGTCACAATCAACCAACCTCCTAAACCCAGATGGTTTTCATCGTCATAAATCATTTCCCCAAAGGCAGCAACCCATTTCAGTTGCTAACATTGCTCTTGAACGTGCCTGGCAAGTAGCTTTCTCATTAACTTTCAAAGACATCCTATCTATGTCATTCATCTCCTGCGAATACACGAATATAGCCTTTCCATTACCTTGGCTTTTAATTTCCCCTTCAAAACAGGAATTTTATGAATTGATTTGATAGGTCATATAAGTCTCTTCATACTATTCATAAAACTTGCCTTCCAGTATGTTTTGAAATTAAGATTATAAACCAGTTCCATATTAACATACTAATGCCTACCCAAAACTATGCTGGAGACAGCTGGCGAGGCATACCAGGTCTAATTAAAGAGCTAATATTTTTACAAAGGGATTAAAAGTTACTTTAGATTGAATAATACATCTTAATGGCTTAAAAAAAAGAACTTTAGACTAGAAATGCTCTCAACATGGGAGGAAAGTAAGGGCTAAAAGCAGATTGTAGGAAAAAGATTACTTTCTTACTTACATAAGATCCTCCCTCTTTAATCCCATCAGACACTGTAAACAGGAGGAAGTTTAATCTAGTAATAAGAGTATGAATTTTATTGTCAGACAAAGCTAGGTTCATGGCCTTTAATATAGTTATACCCAGTTTGAATCATTCTGCTTTCTCATAAAAAAAAAAAGAGAAAATATGGAAAGAATGACCTAAAAATGTCTAGAATACAATGCATACTGAAAAAAGACTGTTTTAGGTCTTTTGCTTTCTCACATAAACTATCTCAGTAAACCAAAATACTCTCACAGTTTCAACTATACTAATGCCTGTCACATATATAGACTCTAATGTCTAATCAAAGCTTTAATTCTTAATTTCCAGTGGTCAGAATGGAGAAATCACATAACTTATCATATTATTACAATAATGTTTATAATTCACCTAGGAATTTTAAAATAATAATATATACACTAATAATTATATCTAAAGCCTGTACTTAATTATGTCATTTAGAAGACTGTAGACAACACTAAACAACTTCATATAATTGACCAAAGGCACTTTTCCTTTCTGTAAAAAATGATCAGGAAGATTTGATCAATAATTCTTTTATTTTTCAAGGAGGAGAAATTCTTGTTTGTTGTGGCTACCATGCCAAAATGTCTTATAGTGTCTCTACTTCAACAAGAACATCCCTGTACCGGTGATTTTCAATGTCCAGATTTCCAGATGTTATTATTTCTGACAATGAATCTGCATTTGTTTCAGATGCATTTAAGAAATTTGTGAAGCTAGAGCTCATCTAACCTGTCATCATTACTCTTCATCACCCTCAAGCAAATGGTCAGGCTGAAAGAATGATGCAGACCACTAAGGAAGCCATAAAGTAAACTATCAGAAGAAAATGACTGAGGAGATTTGCCCAGCTTCTCATCACTCAACATGTCACTCCAAGTGGGACAACAGAAGTCAGTTCTCCTGAGTGAAAAAGGGAGTAACATTGCAACTGTGTCTTTGACAGTTCTCACAGAAAGCTTCGCTTATAATTTATAGACAAACCAGAATGTACTCTGGGAATAGTACTCATTCTTAATTCATTTTTCTAGAAGAATTTGTGTTGACTAGAATTTTACATGAAACAGAAAGGGGCATGTTCCTATTTAACTAAAATCACGGTGCGTGTGTTATTACAAGGGCTAGACTGTAGATGAACTAAGTGGCATAACGCTAATGAGAGTGATTCAGTGTTATGTTCAGGTTTTTTTACATTCCTGCTAGTATTTTATTTCTTTTAATCATTATATGCCACTGTGTACTTATTTTAAGTTCAGATATATTATATGACAAAGTTAACCAAGAGTATTTTCTTTCACCAAAAATAAGACTCAACCCCTCTTTTTCTGCTTAACATCAATCAAATCTCCAGAAAGGAGATTTTTCTAAAGGAGTACAGAAAAGAGTGAATGTGTCTACCAAATACTTCTACCTTTCCTTTTTCTGGTCAGGTGGTAAGATTGTCCTTAGCCTCCCCTTTGATATCCTACATGAACATGGGATATACTTTGACCGATTTTTTTAAGCAAAAGTGGTATGTGTCACTTCTGGGTGAAAGTTCAGGCAACCTGCGACTGATTCATTATATCGTTTTGCTCTGGTGAAGAAGCCTGAGTTGAGATAAAGCATCAATCACCTTGGGTCCCAGGTTTAATACAATAAGTAGAGCCTCTTGCTAATCCCTCTTGGGTACATATGAGAATAAGAAATAAAATTTGTTATATTAAGCCACTTAGATATTGGATTACTGCAGAATAACCCAGACTATCTTGACTTACATAAAATTAATCAAAATAATAAAATATTAATAACTAAAGTCATAAAAAGTTTTATGCACAAAAGTTAATTTTTTGCAGTATTAAATTCAAAAACGAAAACCAACTAAGTGATTGACTTAATTACTATCTATGATTGTAGAAAGAGTGTTGGTTGGTTTGGGGTTTTTTTTCCACCTAAAAAGGTGTTTACCATTTTGCAAGAAGAATATTTCTGTTAAACAGAGGAAACCAGCATGAACCAAGATAATTCTGAGTTGGAAGTAAGAGAAAATAAAGGAATCTTCATGAAGGAAGAAGGTGAAACCAAGGAAGGGTAAAGGATGAAGAATGTGTGGTATCCTTCCTAGATAACTGTAGTAAGGACCATACCTCTATCACTCCCAGATTGTTTCCACTGGCAACCTTTAGAGAATTTTAGACTTTGCTCAGGGATCCTCAGAGGGAGTTTTGTGTTAGCTTATGGGGTATGCAAACAGACAAGGCCAGTGGCTAAATTATGTGTACCTAGGTACGCCTTTTAGAGAAGACCTATAGCTTTATTCTGATTCTCAGAGGGGTCTCTAACCCCAAATAAGGCTAAGAACCATGGTTAGATATCAGCCCCACTTGAAATAGGGTATTATAAAGCGTAATCTCAGTTTTCTACAACTCTCTTGGGGATAACAAATCTGTAGTCTTACTGTCACTCTCAAGTCAGTGTGGGAGATGCCAAGAATTTTTACTTTTTCCACCTTAAACTTCATATTAGTTTTGCAAAGCAGGAACCCTAACTTGAATTCTAACCAAGAAATTAATCAGAGTTAACTTTAAGAGGTTTAGAAAAAATATCTTAAAGGGGCTGGGGGCTCTCAGTTTTTTACCCTATCCCTAAGGTCTACTCTTGTCTCCCCTAAAACAAGATTAACAACAACAAAAAGGTTGGCTTAGCCTCTTACACAGTGCTTTTTTAGGCTTTCAGAATCTAAAATTTCCAGACTCAGTGGTTGTAGGGCTCAGGCTTGTTGATTGCTGTATGCCTCAATGTCCCCAAGCTCCCAGAGTGTTCCCACTGACCACTCAAGGCAAAAAGGAAATTAGAGGGGAGGCTTGTCTTTAAAACTACTCTTTTTTTCCCTCCACAATTCTGTTCATTTCCATTTTATTATTAATACCATATAAAACAGAGTTATACAATGAATATATAAAGAACCCAAACTGATGTTTTCAAAAACTTTTCCAAGCGTATCACTGAAAGACACAAAGCAAGGTTCTTAAGGCATGATTGTGTTGATCATAGGCTAGGGGAAGAATCAGAAGCACGAGTTTCCTCCCACCAACCTATTCTCCCTTCCCTCTATTTTATGAAGAAAATAGTGGCCTTAAAATTTAACTGAGTTCTGTTTCTGGATACAGTGAAATTGCTTACGGAAAAGCAGCACTCTCACCAAGAACACAAAATGGTAAAAAACAAAACAGACAAAACCTAATCTTATGTGATGTGGTGGGAGAGGACTGGGATATGGTACCAGAGGCTTCTGGGAGAATTGATAATGTTCTATTTCTTGATCAGGATGGAGGTTACATAGATGTGTTCACTTTGCAGAAATTCATCAAACTGTACACCTATAATTTGGTACTTTATGTAGGATATATTTCAGTGACATTTTTATCTTTAAAAAATGCTAACTTATTTTAGCAGGCCTAGTGAATACCTGGAAATACATCATTTGTAAAATCCAGGCATATGTACATTTTCTCTGAGAGGCTTAACTTTTGGACATTCTACTGAATGTGTTCAAATTTACTCCCACTGGAATTATTCTCTCCTGGCAGTTTTACGTAAGCCTTAGTCAGAGATAGTCTTCTTTGGCTGGTAAGTTCATGAGCAACACAATCTTGCATAAAGTAATGCCCATCTGACACTGCATTTACCTTTAATACAGATTTGGGTTATATACTTTGGAAAACTGCATTGCATGTGGTCAAATGTCTATCTCCTCCCATCCCTATAACTCATTTATCAGTTTCATGATGGCAGAAAGGAGATTTTCTAACCTATCTATCCAATAATTACAAAATAAATACCTGTTCTAAATTTTAAGTAGACAAAATTTTGAAACACTGCTTGCAAACTACACTTATTAGTAGCATTACAACATGTAACAATAAATCACTTTAGAAGGTAATTGAATCTCATAGTAAGTTTCAATAATTTATAAGGAAATATCCAGAGATAATAGTCACACATGAAAAAGAACAATAGGACCATCAGTCTACAAATAAAAGCTAGGGAACACAAAAATGACACAATTATCAAATTCAAGAATTTGAATTTCTATTCACAATTGACAGAATATATTAAGGCAACTGTAAAAACCACCTACAAAAAATTAAAATGAGAATATTAGAAAAAGCTTGGTAGTGATACTGAGTAAAGGATTTCTGTAACTTGTTTAATTATACTGAGCAGCAGTAACTATTATATTGATTTTACTATTATAAAACAATTCATCTATTTTATTCTTAAAAAACAAAGGGACATATTATTAGTGCTATAAAATATTAAAGAATCTCTACAAAATATGCTTACTTATATACCTAATAAAATAAATCAAGGAAGGCTAAAATAAAAGTATATGTAATTTAATAAGATGAAAAAAATACATTGGTTAGGTTCAGGTAAGAAACTCTTAGATAATTTTAAAATACTACATTTAGGCTATTATTAAGAAGTTAAAAAACAACAGATACTGGCAGGACTGTGGAGGAAATGGACTGCTTATACACTGTTGGTGGGAATGTAAATTACTTCAGCCACTGTGCAAAGTAGTTGGGAGATTTCTCAAATAACTTAAAACAGAGCTACCATTCAACCTAGCAATCCCATTACTGGGTACATGCCCAAAGAATATAAATCATTCTACCAAAAGACACATGCAGTCATGTGCTTCTCTCCACACTATTCACAATAGCAAAGACATGAAATCCACCCTATCAATGGTGGTTTGGCTAAAGAAAATGTGGTACAAATACACCATGAAATACTATGCAGCCATAAAAAAGAAGAAAATCATGTCCTTTGCAGCAACATGGATGCAATTGGAGGCCATAATCCTAAGCAAATTAATGCTGGAACATAAAACCAAATACCACATGCTCTCACTTGTAAGTGGGAGCTAAACACTGAGTACACATGGACAGAAACATGAGAACAACAGACACTGCAGACTACTAGAAGGGGAAGGGAGGGAGGAGAGTTTGGGTGGAAAAACTACTTATTAGATGCTATGCTCACTATCTAGGTGACAGGGTCCCTACTCCAAATCTCAGCATCTTACAATATAACCATGTAACAAACCTGCACATGTGCCCCCTGTGTCTAAAATAAAAGTTGAAATTAAAACAAAATACTATATTTAGTTGATAACATTTAATAATTACCATCATTTGGGAATATTTATATCTATTTTTTTCAGGCATTAGTAATTTTTGCCAGAGTATTACCTAACTGGAAATGGTAAGAATTTGTATGAGCACAGATTTGAGATTTATAGCAACATTACTTTTTTCAGATAGATTGTAAACATCTAGAATGAATTGAGAAATAAGATTTCAGAGGAAATGTAGAAATTATCTAAAAGGACAACCTGTTTTTAAGAACTTCTGAAGTGTATGTTTATCTTTGAAAAATGGATACACCAACTACAAATCATTGTATCTTCTTTTGAAATTGGGTGCAGAAAGATCCTCTATTTGTCAATAATTTAAATATCTTAATTAGTTTTCTAAACGTTCAAAATCCTTTTAGAAAACAGTTCATCAATTACATACCACAGACACTAAATCTACAGTTTTTGTGTATGTGTGCATATGGACATCAATTTCAATTAAAGAAAGTTATTTTTGTTTTTGGAGAACATAAAATAACAGGATTATTTAAGTTACTAAATAAATATAAGTATTCAAAACTCTCTGTTCGACTTAGTTAACTAGATTTCTCCTGAGCCATATTCAACTAGAAAAGTAGCACTTAACATATAACCTACTCCTGTCAATGAATTCTTTATGAGATTTTTAATAAACAAATTACAGCTATAACATTTTAGTAATAAGTATCTTAAAATTTGAGGTTCGATGATGTGCATAATTTTATGCTCATAGTAACCTCTGTTATTCAAAAATATCTGTTGCTCTTGGGTGATACACATGAAACACATCATAAAATATGACAAAAAAAGCATTGTTAACATGACAAAAGTATTCAATGCACAAGGCAAAGGCATCTACTCAGAGTTGATATTGAAGGTTTGGGTCCCAGCTTCATATTACAATTACCTGGGGATTTCTTAAAAATACTGATGTTCAGGCCCCATGCTCAGAGAGTTCCTAAGCACTGTTATGGTTGGGAGGCTCGTGACATAACAGCTTTTAAGTAGCTACTCCAAAACATCCACAGTCCACCCTTCCTAGCCATGGTTAACCCTAAACAATTCCAGATAAATGAACAACTAGATTTCAGACTAGTTACCTTTATCTGGCCTCAGAAGAAAGGTGAAATCATATGCATTTTCTATTTTTTAATCCTTCCAACCTGGATAATTCCAGATTTTCCATTTACATTTTTGCCTTGAGTCTGCATATTTCAAACAGAGTTTATGACCAACAGGAAGGTCGTGAAACAAATTTCATGTGTTGTGACAAACTTTAAAACAGACAGAATACAATATATTAGAGATCATCACATGATTTTCTGAAACTTTTGTCTCAGTTGAATGTACATATACGTGTATGAATACATATGCTGAGTGGTAAAATAAATTGTATTTTTACAATAGATTGTTGGGTTCTCAGCTGATTCCAGCTGCTTGCCCTTTTCTCACTGTCTGAAAACTGATACACTTCAACGATATCATGAAAAGAAATTTATTTAGTCATAAGTTTAATCAAGACAGTACTGAATTCATGAAAAACCTTCTGACAGAATAATCATGGCATATGTCCTATAAATTCAGACTAGAGTGGGGAGGGTATGCAAATTAACTTATAATTTCTATGCCAAGCATTTTTTTGGCTCTTTCTCTAAACATTTTACTAATATGTTATGGCATACAGATTGGTCTCCCAACTTACAGGAGATATTTTTTGGAGGTTGTATTTTTAATTTTTTTTCAATATTGAAAAATTTTACAGGGGTGAGCATTTCAATAACTTTATTAAATAAGAAATTCTTCAAGATTTTTGTTCATGAATATTATGGTACTCCAAGCTTATTTTTTAAATTCAAACTATTCAGTAATAGTTTTCAGCTTGCAAAGTTATCAAAAATGGTAGAATAGTTTACATTAGAATAAATGATGTTTCTTATGGCAACATTATTGTTCATATACATGAAAAGTATATATTTTTCTTTAAATAACTATCCTTTCAAGAAGATTATATAGTGTAACAATGAAGATAATGTTCCCACATAGTCTCTGAATAGTCTGAGGTTTAATAAAAACGCCATCTGCCGATGTCACAGATTACCTCCCTTATCTATTTTCCACTACCAACCAACACCCAGGTTCTGGTCCAGCCCAGACAACTCAAGAGTGCTTCTGCTTCTCTTCATTCACGATGGGCACTGTAGACACATTATCATGGCATGTGGCCATGTTGGGTCACTGAGATTCACTGAGAGGTTAATGGGTCCAGTATGCCAGGATGGGAGTACCCCATGAAGCCAGGTATTATTTTCCAGTATGTCATTTTTCTTAAATTATTTTGTATCTTTTCAATAAATATCTTTTTACTTGATTCAATTAATAGGTTTCTGTTCACTCATTCATTTATTGAGCAGTTACTGTGTGCCAGACAGGTGGTAATAACCAATATGGCAGTGTAGTCCCTGCCTTTGTGTCATTTACTTTATTACAATAAAACTTGCCCTGATTAAAACAATTTATGTTATTTCCTCCCTTGAAATGAACTTTAAGTGAAGGCCAATAGGCTTCAGTGTTTGCAGAGTAACCAGGGCAGCAATGACCAGGGCAGTGTCATGCACATGAACTTGGTGGCCACTTGCACAGCAGAATGTTCCTGAAGGCTCTTTGTCTCTAGCTGCAGTGAAGTCCTAACAAGGCCAAGGAAAAAACAATAGATGGCAAATACTCCTATACTCTGGAGTTGCTGCAACATCTGGTAGGATCTGCAAAGGCACAGCTATTCTATGACAGTAGAGGGAAAGACAAATGTTTTCTGACTTTGCTGTATGAATCCTGCTTGTTGAATATGGCAGTTAAACTTTTTAATAGACTGGGGAGTAATACAACGTAGTCCAAAACAAAAAAAAAGTTTGAATCAAGAAGCCTTGTCTGCAAATAAGTGGATCCCTTAGCCGCATGTCCTGAATCTGTCATTCACTTCTCTGAGATTCAGCTGCTTCATCTCTAAAATGGGAGTTGAATTAGACCTGTGGAACCCTTCAAGTGGAAATCTCCATGATTTCTGACCCTATTCCCTGCTCTGTGGGTGCATATGGGTGGTGGTAAGGAACCAGTGCTCCAGGAGTAGAGTTTTAAAATCCCAGAACCTTCCTGAGTCCCTGCACTTCTGTGGTCTCTTCCAACATGAAGGCTTCATGATTTGACTTTTCTTGGAAATCAAGACCTCTGGGTCATTTTGTTGTTCCCGTCACTGTCACTATTGACCACAGTCCCTTGGTTGAAGCCATTCATCATCTGTCTTCTCATTTCCCCTATAAAATTTTTCAGTATTGAAAAAAAAAAAAAAAATACAACCTCCAAAAAATGTCTCCTGCAAGTTTGAAGACCAATCTGTATGCCATAAGATATCAGTAAAATAGTTAGAGAAACAGCCAAAAAAAAAAATCCTTGGCATAGAAATTATAAGTTAATTTGCATACTCTCCCCACTGTAGTCTGCATCAAAAAGCAGGTTTTTCTCTACATCTTTTGTGCATACAAACCCACTTCTTCAGGCAAAAAGAAAAATGACACAAAACTTTCTTTTCAACTCTCACATTTTAAGTACATGCCTTAGAACTAAGAGTAAGTCTCTAGGCTAGCTACAACATCCCCTTAACATTCATACTCTCTCCAGCTTGTCGACTAACAAAATGACAGATATTTTTTCATAGTTGAACTTATTTGGCTTATTAGGCTTCTCTTGTTCTAGAGCATTACGTATTTTAGTTCCTTAATACTTTTGGAAAGTTGCTTCAATTAATTAAGTGATGATGTGTTTGTTAAAACATGCTGGTTTAGCCATTGTCTACTGGTCTCTTCTTTTTAGAGAATGAATGTAAGGGCAATGAGAAGAGCCACTTATTGTGGCATTGTTCTTTTAAATACTGCCTGTAAAATTACTTTCTTCTACAGTGGCAAATGCTAAAGAAAATCATTTTACAATGCCATTTCAGATATTCAGACAAAATCATCCCTGTAGTAATAAAAGATTATGCCCTTAGAAATTCAATATTTTTCATAAAAAATATTTAACAGAGTCAAAGAAATAAAAGGAGAAAGGTGACTCTCCCTTGTTCTATCTGAAATGCGCCCACAGAAGTTATTGTGATACCTTACCAAAAAAGATTATTTTTAGAATTGTATACACATTATTATCATAACAGTGCAAAATTTTTTGACTCTTGCTTAATGGTCATCAGCAACAATGGGCTCCAAATCTTCAAATCACAAATTTCCTTCCTAAGCTCCTCTCTAATAATAACCATCATTTTTCTATTTCCTACATAAATCCACTGTTTTACATATGAATAAATATACATGGTGGGACAATTGATTTTATGTGTCAATCTGACTGGGTCACTGGGTGCCCAGATATTTCATTAACATTATCTGGGGTAGATAATGGGTTCCAAAATGGCCTAACAGGAATAGCTCCAGTCTACAGCTCCCAGTGTGAACAACACAGAAGATGGATGATTTCTGCATTTCCAACTGAGGTACCGGGTTAATCTCACTGGGGCTTGTCGGACAGTGGGTGCAGGACAGTGGGTGCAGCCTACAGACGTGAGCAAATGCAGGGTGAGGCATTGCCTCACTCAGGAAGCACAAGAGGTCGGGGAATTCCCTTTCCTAGCCAAGGGAAGGCATGACAGACGGAACCTAGAAAATGAGGTCACTCCCACCCCAATACTGCTTTTCCAATGGTCTTAGCAAATGGCACACCAGGAGATTATGTCCCGCACCTGGCTTGGAGGGTCCCACGCCCATGGAGCCTCGCTCACTGCTAGCACAGCAGTCTGAGATGGAACTGCAAGGAGACAGCGAGACTGGGGGAGGGGCGCCCGCCATTGCTGAGGCTTGAGTAGGTAAACAAAGCAGCCAGGAAGCTCGAACTGGGTGGAGTCCACCTCAGTTCAAGGATGCCTGTCTGGCTCTGTAGACTACACTTCTGGGGGCAGGGCATAGCTGAACAAAAGGCAGCAGAAACATCTGCAGAATTAAACGTCCTTGTCTGACAGCTTTGAAGAGAGTAGTGGTTCTCCCAGCACGGAGTTCGAGATCTGAGAAAGGACAGACTGCCCCCTCATGTGGGTCCCTGACCCTCGAGTAGCCTACCTGGGAGGCACGTCCCAGTAGGGGCCAACTGACACCTCATACGGCCAGGTGCCCCTCTGAGACAAAGCTTCCAGAGGAATGATCAGACAGCAACATTTGCCATTCTGCAATATTTGCTGTTCTGTAGCCTCCGCTGGTGATACCGAGGCAAACAGGGTCTAGCCTGGCAGGGACGCAACAAAAAGGGAGAATTTTAGATCAATATCCCTGATGAACATTGATGCAAAAATCCTCAAAATACTGGCAAACCGAATCCAGCAGCACATCAAAAAGCTTATCCACCACGATCAAGTTGGCTTCATCCCTGGGATTCAAGGCTGGTTCAACATACACAAATCAATAAATGCAATCCTGCATATAAACAGAACCAAAGACAAAAACCACATGATTATCTCAATAGATGCAGAAAAGGC
>NW_012099766.1:661796-687404 GCF_000951045.1 Mandrillus leucophaeus
CACTGTTGGTGGGACTGTAAACTAGTTCAACCATTGTGGAAGACAGTGTGGCGATTCCTCAAGGATCTAGAACTAGATGTACCATTTGACCCAGCCATCCCATTACTGGGTATATACCCAAAGAATTAAATCATGCGGCTATAAAGACACATGCACACGTATGTTAACTGCGGCACTATTCACAATAGCAAAGATTTGGAACCAACCAAAATGTCTATCAATGATAGACTGGATTAAGAAAATGTGGCACATATATACCATAGAATACTATGCAGCCATAAAAAAGATGAGTTCATGTCCTTTGTAGGGACATGGATAAAGCTCAAACCATCATTCTGATCAAACTGTCACAAGGACAGAAAACCAAATACCACATGTTCTCACTCATAGGTGGGAATTGAACAATGAGAACTCTTGGACACAGGATGGGGAACATCACACACCGGGGCCTGTTGTGGGGTCAAGGGGTGGGGGAGGGATAGCATTAAGAGAAATGCCTAATGTAAATGACAAGTTAATGAGCGCAGCACACCAACATGGCACATGTATACCTATGTAACAAACCTGCACATTGTGCACATGTACCCTAGAACTTAAAGTGTAATAATAAAAATAAAAAATATAAAAACAAGCCAATGAATAGAGAATCTGCCTAGAGACAGAGAGAGAGAGAGAAAAACAAACAAACAAACAACAACAACAACGAAAAACTTTATCTGGAGTATGTCTGTGAGGGTGTGTTTGGATAAGAGTAACATTTGAACTAGTAGACTGAGGAAAGCAGTTAACCTCCTATATTTGAATGGCCCTCATCCAATCAGCTGAAGGCCTGCCTAGAACATAAAATCTGATCCTTCCACAAGTAAGAGAGGATTCCTCCTGCCTGACTGTTTGAGCTGGGAGGTTGGTTTTTTCCTGCCTTTGGACATGAACTGAAACATTTGCTCCTTTTGGGTATCAAGCCTGCCATCTTTCAGACTGGAACTTATACCAGCAGCGCTCCTGGGTCTCCAGCTTACTGGCTGCAGATCTTGGAATTTCTCAATCTCTGCAGCTGTGTGAGTAAATTCATTAAAATAAATCTCTCTCTCTCTCTCTCTTTCTCTCTCTCTCTCTCTCTCTCTCTATATATATATATATATATGTATATATATAAAATATAAGTTCTGTCATTTGAAGAACCCTAAGAAACATAGAAATAAATTTTTAAATCTATTAAGTAAATATGTATCTCACATACATAAACTTGAGCCCATCCCCTTCTCTGGAATTCCATAAAAAGAAATTTCATAGCCTTTAAAATCCTGTACAGTTCCAAGGACCTGCCCAGGGCAAGGAGACTGACACTTTTATTTTTAATTCTTTTTTTCTCACAATTTCATTTTTTAGGGGTGTATTTTTAAGAGGACCTACCAGCAGAACTATATCCCAGCGTTGCTGATAATAAGGTAATGCCCCTTGCCTTTCCTCTGTTTTGCATGGCTCATTGCAACCAGTGACTGGAGGTGGTGGTGGAAGAGCAGGAGAGTAAGTGTGGTTTCTGGATGGTACCAAAATGACTACATATAAAGACAGTTTGCATGCATGACCTGCTAAGGCTGGATGTCTGGCAACAGTGGCCTCTATCCACACAGTGCTCAGGATACAAGTTGCTTTTTAGGGACCGCTTTGCTGCTCCCTTTAATTTTAAGGCTGAGTGTTATGTTTCGAGAAAGAGGTATACCCTCTTCTTCCGTATTAAAGCTAATTTTAACTAAGTGGCAAACATCAGTAGCATAAACACCAAAATTGAATAAATGCAGCTACAATTATTTTCGTCTCTGTTTCAAGAGGCAGCGTAACTACAATTTAGCAGAACACAATTTGATGAGACTTGCGGACAGGCACAGTATGGTTTTTGCGTGGGCCCTACCTGGGCAGGGCTGACTCCCAGCTCCCCTGGTTATGTTCAGCTTCCCAATATCATCAACAACTGAGAATCCAACTATGTAAAACATCCCTGGGGAATTCCACTAGGGTCTAGGTTTCTCCATGAGAGGGAGGTTCTTAGAAACAAGTCAAAGCTATGGTTGCTGAGGGGCTTCCCATCCAAGCCAAATGTTTTCATTTAAATACCAGCACTAACTGGTGATTCAGTATCTGATGAATAATGCTTATGTTTTTATGCTTGACTTGTAATGGACTATAATTGTCTACAGCCAACCACTTAGCATATCTTTATCTTTCCAGACTGGCTCTGTAAATGTCATGTCTTTGTGAATACTTGACTTCCCTATCATTCAAGAGTCTGTGCCTATAAAGTTCTGTATATTGAAAAATTCTAGGTAGTCTAGACCAGTCAAAGCCCCCACTGAAACACTATGTGGAGCCAGATCCCATTTCCGTATTTTCCTCCTAAAACAAACAAATGAAGCAGGTACAATGATGTTTGTTCCCCTTCCTTCATTCCACCCTGAGTCAATGGCAGCAGCAAACCCAAAGTTACTACACCTTCATTTCTGTGATACCGATTGTAATCTCACTACAGTTTAATCTCACTACATTTAATTTCACTACATTTCTGAGATGAAGTAACATACATACTAGCAAGAGCTGCAGACTACAAGTTAGCAGCCTGTAGTTTAAGCCTCAATTCTGATACTCACTGCCTGGCTCTAGTGAAACCACTTAGTCATTTGTTTCACATTTTCTCATCTGTAAAATGTAATGTGGGTCAGCTCTGAATGTCTCTGAGAGTTCTAAAAGTCTATGATTCACCAGCCACCACTTGACAACCAGTAATATCCACCATGATGCGTGACACTCAAGCTAGTAAACGAATTAGTTAAGCAATCACCATGGCAAAATCAGCTCTGGTTTTGGATCACTTTTAAAAATGATTCCAAGAAAGCCCAGTCTCCTAGGGAAGACTAGGATGTAACAGATTCTGAAGATAATAGAGATTAAAGCTAATTATATTATGGTACTATCTGGCAATATCTGGAGGGTTTTTATAACCTACCTAGCCACTAGCACAGTGGCTCTTAGAAGACACAGTAAGTAGTTACTTGTTATTTGACTGAGGAATAGATGAAAAGATGACAACTCTATCATCTATTAGTATTCAGGAAGCTATGAAATGAATATACAGTGCGTCCAGTGATTTGTGCAATGTGTCAGCCATCTGGGCTTTATTTTCACTGTATGCCATCGTTATTTATTAAAGAGTAGAAATGATTAACACAGAGACATCTGGCCCTGCTTATATACCCACACTGCAAGTTTTTTAAAAAAAGATATACCCAGGAAATTAACATTCATATTTGGATACAAAAGTCTGGATTGAATTTTGTTTTTCAGATTTAAATCTCTACCAGTAAGGTTTTACAAAATAACCTCTTTTCTAAAGAACGATGCTTTGAAGAAAGGCTACTACCAAACTTAGCAGTTATATATTTTTAGATTTATTATATAAATATATATAAACATATACAAATGTAAAATAAGCTATACAAAATCTTACTGCAGAATATTTTTTCTAGAAGAAATGCCCTGATTGGAACCAAGAAGGTAAAATCTCTAAATGCTTTCATTTTGCATAAGATTAGAGCCTACACTGTCAGAAAATGATTAACACTCAGACATTCTCACTACTGTCAAAATACAGCACAAAGAGACAGAATGCAGGATTGCCTGGGGCATTCCCAGCTCCCTGACGTCAGTTCAGATCAAATTCAGATAACTTGCTATGCCAGCTGCTTGATTTTCCCGTTTTGTGAAAATCCTATTCTCTTTAAAATGAGGTTGCTATCTAAATACCATCAAAGCTACTTTGAAATATTGGGAAAAGGGTTTAAGCTTTTTTTGAATGCTTTTCACCTCCCTCCTCATGACAACAAGCTTGTAGAGAATGATCAACTCCTTCTGATTCCTTCAATTATTTATCACCATCATGATATAAAATATTTTTTTCTGGAATCTATAGTTTGATGTAGAGTGAAAGACAATCTGCACTCTGTTAAAATTTAGCTTGTATAGGTTCATGGATATAGTTTTGTTACAGACTTTGTAATAGATGTGGCCACCTCTGGGCTTCTGAAAAGAATGTCACCTAGGAAACCATATTATTTGATTCCTTGGCTCCACCCTCCCAATTCCTGTCCTCACCATCCCGTTGTTTTTTCTCTGTGGCACTATCTAACCACAATAGACTTCCCAAGGTTGCTCTTCAGAAATAGAAAAAGCTTTTGGATATTTGAAATACATACCACCTTAACTACTCCCGTTCTAACAGCAACCAACTTTTCACCTTAGTTGCAATCGACTTTTTTCTGTGCCTTCTTGCATGAATTCTTTACAAATTAATAACAATAATATATAACACTTATAAGATACTTCCCATGTGCCCTATCGCATGCTTTATACATATGTAATATTTCAGTTAACTCTCACAATACATCTATTAAATAGACACCATTATTATCCCCATTTTACAGGTGAAGAAATGTAGGCCCATAGCTGTTGAATGACTCACCCAATGTCATACAACATGCAAGGAGTGGAGTTGAGGTTTAATCGTGTACTCAGGTTAAAATGTCTATGTTCTCAACCACTAGTATATATTACTTCCCTTTCTGAGCATACAAAGTACATAAGAGAAATGGCCTACGGAGCTTTACAGCATTAAATATACAATGCCCTGGTAACTTGCCTGAAAAATGCTAGGTTTTTATTAAGCATTTACTGCAGGTCAGTACTTGACATGTTTGTATCATAGTGAGAAATACAACGAAAATCATAAAATGTTTTCTCCCTGCATCAAGAACTTAACTTTAAGAATACAATTTTATTTTGAAAAATAGTTAATAGGCCTTCTTGTTTTAGTTTCCAGCCTAAGAGTTGTCTAATTCAGGAATGCTTAGAAGTAGAAGATAATAGGAATCATATGTCTATCATTTAAATACGCAAGATCATCTTTTTAGCACCTGTGACCTAAACCAAAACAAGCTAACAAAATCCTAGTCATTATGGAGATGGGGGATAAAGAAATTTCTAGATTGAAAACAGAAGGCAAAGGAGCATTTAAGAAGAGATGTAACAATGATGCTTTTTCAGGATAAGAAATGCTTCATGGGAAGGTATTTCAAGTGTCCTGGGAAAGGTGAGTGAAACTTCTACTGGGAGTGAAAGGCGGGGGAGGAATTTCAAGTTGACAGGACATTAACTGCCGATAAATAGAAATGGCTAAAGAAAGAATCATTTGTGATTTTCTTCATGTTCAGTTAAGAGGAAATAAATAGGTAAAACTTGAAAATATCAACTGGAAGCCAAGAACCAGACTCACAGCGCCCTCTCACAAGGGACTTGCTGAGTGACCTTGGACAAGCTACTTAAATTATGCTTCCTCATGGGTGAGATGATGCTATCAGCCATATCATTTTCCTAGTTAGTTATTGGTCTATTTGATTATATGCACAGTAGTTCCAGAAAGCACTTAAGGCAGTTTATAAAAATACATAAGCTAAGATAGCACTAGTAATAAGTAATCAGGAAGGAGAGCAACACAAAAAAACATGCCGGAAAGCAGGCTAATACAAAAAGGCACATCATGAAGACTTAGTCCCTGGCAATGAATTTGACCCTGAGCTTCAAAGCAACCAGTGAATTAGTGAAACCTGGTGAGTTACAGACCTCAGGAGGAGAAACAGCTCCCTCCTAGCACTGAAAGGATCCAGTGAGACCCCACATGTAACAAATGCTTATTTCCTTCTCATTCCTCTTTTCCATGCAATGGCAGGAAGTGCCAGCTCCCTTTAGAGAGCTACCACAAGTGACTGTCTGCCATAGCACTTCTTCCCTGCCTTCCCCTCTGCACATCAGACACACAGTGTGTACAGACACCACGCTCATGCCCAACACTGCAGGGAGCATTCTAGAGCTGACTACTAAGGCTTGGGGTCTAGGTGCTCCCTAGTTCCCTCAGTTTTCACCCCGGTCACTATTTACCCATGGAGACAGACATCCCAGATAAATCTTCTGACATCACCAAGAGCCAAAAAAAAAAAAAAAAAACACCAAAAAAACAAAAAAACAAAAAACGTGTAACACTTGAAGCAATATAAGGAATTTTAAAGTGTTGCAATTTCTAAGGCCTGTAGTCCACTCAGGCTGTAGCTTCATTTCCTTTTTTATCTCTGGTAAAACATTTTCATGCTTTACCAGTACCAAACAATTTGAGCTATTCAGCTGAAGCAAGCTGAGAAAGAGAGGAGAGATGTGCATCTTGTAAGATTTGGAATATAGCTATTTAATCTATCAGAAATGAGTTTGGAATAGATAAGCTGTTTAAATACGCATTTGAAATACCATTAATAGGAACACTTCTCTTTTTCTCTTTGCTCTGTATTGTGGTTCTTTTAATAAAATTGGCAATGGTGACATCAGTGTGTGCATAGCTGTACACGCTGTGCTTAGCAAACAGTTGCTTAATGCCAGGATATTAATTTTTATGAAAAAGAACTAGATATATATTCAATAGAACAATAAACCTTTCAAAAATATAACCACTAGAGATAATCTTTTTTTTTCTTTTTTTTGAGGGGGATCTTCAGAGAGCTTTCCAAGTACAGTTGGAGTTGTTCACAATTTCAGGAAACTTCTATGCATCTAAATACAAAAATTGAATGCATTTTCATGGTAAAATATGTTGGATGTATTAGGATTGGCGGTTTAGCTGGTAAGTAAAATTTTAGGGAGAGTAGGAGCAAAGCAGACGCATAAAACATCTGTGCTTTCCAACTGAGATGAGTCAAATACGGAGAAAAATGACAAAGTTCTGTGGTAAATGAACTTTGAAGTGTTCTCCAATTCAAACCAATTTTTAAATTTTAATATTAATAAGAACTGTTGGCCAGGTGCGATGGCTCATGCCTGTAATCCCATCACTTTGGGAGGCTGAGGAGGGCGGATCACGAGGTCGAGAGATCAAGACCATCCTGGACAATATGGTGAAACCTCGTCTCTACTAAAAATACAAAAATTAGCTGGGAGTGGTAGCACGCGCCTGTAGTTCCAGCTACTCAGGAGGCTGAGGCAGGAGAATTCCTTGAACCCAGGAGTCAGAGGGTGCAGTGAGCCAAGATCACGCCACTGCACCCCAGCCTGGCAACAGAGCGAGACTCTGTCTAAAAAAAAAAAAAAAAAAAATGTTGCTGTGGTCCCTCTGTAATACTGCTCTCTTCCCGAGACTTCTACTTACTTGGGCTCTTTTGTTTCTTACAAAAGCACAAGCCTCTAGAAGATAGTAATTAGTTGCTTTCTTGATACATCAGAATTATTCCCTAATTAAATGAGATTCAAGGTGATAAATGGAATTACTTTGTCTTTTAGACCTCCGTATTTCTCGGAAGAATTACCTCACAAGGTTTAAAATATGTATATTAAGAAACCCCATTTAGAAAACACAGAATTGTTTGGTTATTTAAACGAAAGCAGATACATGGTGTTTCAGTATTCTTACTGTCTTTACTGCTTCAATGCGCTCAACATTTGAATTAATAAGATTTGGGGTGCCTTAGCTGCATGGGAGAATTCTTATTTGTTTCCTTGTGCCCACATTGAAAAGAACTCAAAATGACTCATTAAGGAGAAAAGAAACTTATAATGAAAGAATTGTTTTCTGGTTGAGTCTCATGGGAGATTTGACAATATCATGCAAATTTCAGTTTTCTCCCTATTTCTTTATATTTTAATAACCTACCAGTTTTCTATACAGCACATCTTTCCCCATGCAGTTGTTTTCTCACACATATAGTAATGATAATAGTTATCTAAGATTTCAACTTTAAAAAATTATGTGTTTAATAAGATCTCTGGTATTCCTCTAGAGATAGTAAAATTGTAATAACAGCACTGCCTTAATAACAATAACATTTTAATTGTTTATTACTGCCAGTATAGTAAAAATATCATTTCGCAAATATTTGCTTACCTCTTTGGACTCTCTCATACGGCCACAAAAATGAGATACCCTTACGAGTATCTCATTTTACAAACTGATTTTCTTTTTCTTTCTTTTAAAGCAACTGTGGAGTAAGTACCCTCTTAAAATAAGTTTCATATGCTAAGTGATTTTCTAAAATGTAGGTAGTTGAACTTAGTTAAACAAAAATATTTTAAAATATTTAATATATTGGCTGTTTCCCAACCCTACCACTGCACTCAAAATAGCTTTTCTTTTCAGGTGACCATAACAAATAAGTACTAAGTAGTTCCTTTATATTAATCACTCAGTCAGATGCTTTCATATGCTTTCATCAAGTGCTTTTATCTCATTTTTTTGAGTCTTATGAGATAAATATTATGATCTCCACTTTGTAGATGAAGCTGGAGAGATAAATAACAGCTATAGAAAAGAAATAAAACCAACTAAAAATAGTTTCTGAACTTAAAAAAAATCCATGCAGATAATTCATGTTCATACACATAATGTAAACCACTTAGAAATGTAGTATTGTTTTATTTGTTACACACCACATTTGTTATGTTTGTGCATGCCTTTAGACACCTGCATTTGTGTAAGGTAATGACTAATAATAGTAAATTAAAGTAAAATAAACTATTATAACCAAATTATCTTGTTCTCTTGACGTGGTATAAAAATAATTAAACAGGTAAAGTTATAATACATTTTTATGTGCCAAAATTAATTGGCAACTGACATGGTACCATAAAAGTAAAAGGCTCATTTCTCCCACTATAGAGAAGCTCTAGGCAATGTTTCTCTATCCAGATCAAGTCTTCAGGGAATACAGAAGAAGTATACATAGTGGAGGAAAAGAACATGAGTTTCAGGATCCACGTATAGATGATCAAATCTTAGCCCTACTTATTAGTGGAGTGAGATTGGCCAAGCTCATTTCTCTCTGAACCTACCTTTCCTCAGCTTGAACATGTAGGGCCTAAAATGTATTTCAAGTATATCTGTAATATTTATATTTAAAATGATATGAAGCAAACTTTACCTATAATGACATTAGTTACTACTGGGAGATGATTATGTATGTGATTTATATTGCCCTCTGCACTTTTCTATATGTTTAGAACATCTCATTATTCTTTTTAAAAAGAATAAAATGAGTAAGTAAATAACATAACGTTGATAATAGCTACTTCTAGGGGAAGGTTGAGATAAACTAAAATCAGATATCATATATAAAGTAGATACTGCAGAGTAGGTAACTCTCAATTTTTAGCTCCCTTCTTTCTTATTTTATTGGCAACACACCATTACCTTCTATCTCATCAATTTCATTCAAGAGATTAAGCAGTGATTTTCCAGTGAAGCAAGTTATCATATTTGATGTCAGTGATGATTGATAAAATGCTAATTAAGTAGCTACAATACAGGAAAATCACATAACATTGAAAGCATATTTCATTTAAATATTTTGGAAAGTTTTCTCTGTAGTCTCACTGTGAATAGTAACTGATACCTTGGTTATGCAAAATTCAAGTATTTTCCTCAGTATTTCTCAAGAATGATGATAAAAATTCACCATACTTTCAATGTCACTATTTAACTATATTTATATTCACATAGATTCAAAAGAATCTTGAATACCTTATTTCTTACTTCATCTAACTATCTAATAATAACAATAAATGTTATAGTTAAATATAATGTATAAGATGTAGAAATTGGTCTTTATCGCTATATTCTTCCTGGTGAGATAGCAGGCATAATGGATAAATTTTAGGTTCCCCAGGCAAGAAGTAGATAGGAGAAATAAGAAAAAGCTGTAGCTTTATTTACTAAAGTTAGGATGTTTTGCTCAAATATGCAACCTAGACACCCATTCAGGACTGAGGCATTCATTCCCCCAGCAGCTAGGAGTCTTCTCAGCTAAGTCTCTCTCCTGGAATTGCCTTTAGCCAAAGAGAGTGAAATCTACTGCACACAGGTGTTGATCTTAAGAGAACCCCACCTCCAGACAAATTTCCTGGGCCTAAATCTCTGCCTCCAAGTCTGTTTTCCAGAGAATCTGGCTTATGGCATGTGGCATTACCTCTTTTTTCCTGGAATGCCCTTGAAAACCTTGAGTACAAGTGTCCATGATCCTGAACATGGTTTGGGTTTCTAAAAAAAATTACTGGGACTATCCCATTTGTACATTCACTGACAATAAACTATGTAAAACATTCACAATTTTAGGTCACTATTTATTCAAGATAACCTACTTATATTAATCCAGGAATAATATAAGAAATGCTGTCTGATTAGGGAGGGTGAGGTTGCTCACACTTGGCACCTGACCTAATTTCTACAACATTTTGCTTGTGCCAGTACAGACCTATGTTGTTCTGTCTTTTTGAAGAGTTAAGTGTATGTACATAGGAACATTACTCATTTCTATTTACATAGAAAATCTAATTTTCCTCCAATGCACTAAAAACAAACAAACAGGAGGCCCAGTGAGATTAAACTCTCAAATTAGTGTGAGAATATCTGGTTTCATTTTTACTGTCCTCAACTGAATTTCTCATTACCTGGAGCTAATTTTCCAGTGTACATGTGCTGTGGAAATAATGCCAGGGAAGTTTATTAGTGTAGGGAATTGATAGGTCTATTATATAGTTAGGCTGTGTCCCCACACAAATCTCATCTTAGATTGTAGCTCCCACAATCCTCATGTGTCGTGGGAGGCAACTGAATCATGGGGTGGGTCTTTCCTGTGCTGTTCTCGTGATAGTGAATAAGTCTCACAAGATCTGATGGTTTTATAAAGAGGAGTTTCCCTGCACAAGCTCTCTCTTTGCGCCTGCCACCATCCATATAAGATGTGACTTGCTCCTCCTTGCCTCTTGCCATGATCGTGAGGCCTCCTCAGCCATGTGGAACTGTGAGTCCATTAAATCTCTTTTCTTCCCAGTCTCAAGTGTGTCTTTATCAGCAGTGTGAAAATGGACTAATATGGTCTGTATAGTCAATTCAGTGAGAAGTGTCCATTGGCTAAAATTGTTTATATACTCTCAAAGGCTTAAAAAAATGTAATTGTCAGATTGGTACCAAACTCTGAGTTTTTTAATTGCAATAGTTTATTTTAGGCATTTTGGCAAAATATACACTGGGGACCCAGAAAAAAAGACCATTCTAAAAAGAATAAAAACCTCTTATTTTGCAGGTGGCTAAAATCCTTGGTTAAGATTCAAAAATTAGTGTACTAAAGCAGCTCACAACACATCTCTGCAGAAACATGATCAGATATAGCTTCTCAGTGTATATATGTAAATGCCTTACAATAAGGCAAAATGGTTAAGAATGTCACTTTAAAAAAGCATGTTCTAAACACTTGAATAGAGTTTACTATTTGGTAAACAGTTCAATATACTGTAATAAACTAGCTCACAATGAACCAAAAAATTAATGTAAAGTTGTTAAAGCACAATAAGTTCTCATTTTTCCCATCTACTCTGTTTCTCAAATTAAATTGCCTATTAAATAACCAGAATCTCATCCAGTTATATTAATAAATACAAGTTAAATACATTTTTCTCTAACAACCAGCAACTCAGTTTTAGAGACCAAATGATAGATGTCCTGGTGATTTAAGTATCTAATTACAATGTTTTAATGTATAGGTAAATTACTAGGACAGAAACTGAATGAATAACCAGAGGGATGTGGCAGGATATTTTAAGATCCATCATGATAGGTAGGAAGAGTGATTCTATTTCTTTGTGAAAATACATTACTGTTTAAGTTAGATTCACGAAGCTACACAAACCCCAAATGTCACAGCATTATGGGAAAAGGTGGAACATACGTCTGAGCATAAAACAGTGATCTAATCATATCTGACCACATTACGAAATCGTTCTTCTTTCCAAGTTATAATAAGGATTGCTTCAAAAAAATAAATAGCTTAATATAAATGCATGATAATAAGAACAAAATGAGCTTTGGAAACTTGGCTTTGACCCTAGTAACCCCAATTAAAATTAGAGAAATACTTCCTTTGAGTTTATGCTGTGGTATCAAAAATACAATGCAACTCAGGGAGACAGAATGTAATGCTTTGGGTGTTGCTACCTGGTGAGTTCAGACCATCAGCAGGAAGGAAAATGTCATCTAAGCTGCTGAAATTGTTTGTACTCCATTTGTGAATTTGCAATGTGTCAGACATGTAATAAAGGCACTTTCTAGAAGTTGTATAGCCATTAAACTTCCTAGGCATTGCCATGTTAGTATAATGATGGATTGCAGGTCTCAAAAATAAATACTAGTGAGACTAGAATTAGGATACAAATTCAGCTCCAGAATATCTGTTAGGGAAAGTCAGTATCCTAATTTGACATGAAAATTAGATCTGCCAACCTAAGCAAAAAAACAAAAAAAAAAAAACAAAAAAAGCAAAAAAAAAAAACCCTAAAAGTTTATTTCCTGGTCTACATCAGTTCTTACAAAAGTGAGACATCAGGAGAAAGTTGAACTGTTAGTCATAACTTTCATTTATTTTATATGTCCAAACTTTTGCAAAAATTTTCCTTGCGATTTTAATTAATTATTGCAAAGAAATGTTACTAAGGTTGCACAATCTTTTAAATTATTGTTAACTATTCCTAATCTTTATCTTTCAAAAAACCAAGAAAATTCTAAATGTCTAGCAATAGACCTGAGGCATTTGCATTAGGACTTTAGGACTTTGAAGCAATCCCACCAGCAATGTGCCTTCCCAAACAACAAGCCCCCCCCCAAATAATACTCAGTGATTGGTGCACACTATAAGCTGAGCCCAAACCTTATTACTCACTTGGCATATTGGAATGAATGGATATGTTCCATACATTTCTTAAAAAAAAAAAACAAAAACAAAAAACTAGTTTCTAACACAGGTTCCTATATTCAAATCCCCTTCATGTTACTCTCTACAATTCCCAGCTAAGGCTGCTATTTTCATCAATATGCTCTTTCTACCTTATTCAGCCCAGTTTGGTCTTGACTTCCTCACCAGTTTCCTCCCTAGGAATCTTCCTTGGGTCTTGTTCTGCCTTTATGATATCGTAAGCAAACTCACATATATCCTTGATCACTTCTGGATATAACTTGCTCAGCTCATTGACCACACTGAAGTCGGGCTTTCTCCTGATGGCACATTCTTCCAAAATGTTTACTATCAGAAGTAGTCTCCCCACTTGCATGCTTCTCTTAGCCCATTAGCTCACGTCTACTCTTCAACAAAGTTTTCCTTTGCAAGTCCATCATATCTAGTTACTCCATTCTCTTTGTGTCTCTCATTTATCAACCCTTGGCCCTGTTTCTAAGTTTCTTGGTGAAATTTATCATCAAATTTCAACAAGCCTCATCATAAATCCTCAATCTCCATATCTCCATTCCATTTTCATCCTTCATAAATAGAGACACGGAAGGGATCCAGATGGCTGAGCAGAAGCAGGTAGTGTGTGGCTCCCCAACAGAGAAACCCCAGAATAGTAAGTGGACACCTTCGGAGCAGATAGTCTAGGAGAGAATGCTTGGATGCAACAGAGAAGAGACATAAAGCATCAGAAGACTGCAGGGGCAGGAGAGTTCCCGAAGCCAGGTTTCTTCTGGGTGGCAAGACACGCAGCCAGGGGCAGCTTTGAGAACTGGAACTAGTCTGCGTGTGTCGCTATGAAATGAGAAGGGTTCCCTTGTCCCCCTTGCAAGGTATGCAACTGGGGAAGTGGATCGCTTCTTCAATGCCCTGCTGTTCATACCTCTAGGGGAGCATGCAAACGGGCAGGTTGTGGGGCTGGATCTCACGGCAGTGTCTAGGGGTGGATGTTTACAGCTCCTGAAGCCCCAGTGGGCATGTGCTACCATGGGCTCTTTCAGTTTTGCCGTCTATAGGCAGCTTGTGTTAACCAGCTCAATTAGACCCTCCAGCTTGTCACAAGGACGGAGGGCTTTCTGTATCCCGGGTTCTTGCCTTGGTGTGCCGGAAGAATTGAATCACACCTGGGCTTGGAGAATGAGTACAAGGTTTTATTGAGTGGAAGTAGCTATCAGCAGATGGGGGAGCCAGAAGGGAGATGGTTTTCCCCTGGAGTCCAGCTGCTCAGCAGCCCGGGCTCTCCTATGACTGCTGCGACCAAACTCCACGTCATTCCACCGCTGGACGGCCTGCCAGGTGGCAGCATCTGTTGGTGTGCTCTTCCACCACCGTACTCACCTCAATGTCCTCTCAACTTTCAGCTACTTGTGTCTCTGCCCGTCGGGCCTTGGGGTTTTTATAGGCACAGGATGGTAGGGGGCATGGTAGGCTAGGTTGGTCTTGGGAAATGCAACATTTGGGAGCAAAGGCTGGAGTGCCTGTCCTCACCTAGGTCCGTGGGCACAGGCCTGGGGGTGGAGCCCTCGCCAGGGATGCACCCTTCTCTACCCAGCACTTCCCAGCACCCCTTACACATCAACCACTGGGTTTCCCAGTTGACTTCTTTATTCAGTTGGGGGTCAGTAACCTACCAGTTCTGAAAAGTGGTAAGGGGAGGGACCCATCCCCCTGGAGATCTAACCCTCGGTTCAGCGGCCCCTAAGGGAGGAGGATGCAGTCGGCTAAAGCCTCTCTTGCGTCAAAGGAAACAGGCGCACTGTACCAGCCACTGAAGTGGGAGCCACCAAAGCCAGGGAATGGATGTGGAGAGGGGGTCATCTCTCACCTCTCTCACCCCTCTTCACTGTACTGTTGCAGACTCGAAGGTGGCTCTCCCCAGCAGAACCCAGGGAGTGTGGGTGGAAAGAGACCACTTTTTGGGCTTCTCCAGAGATTCTACTCCCACTGAAGGCAAACGCGCCGAGGCAGGGCACTTTGCAGACTTTTCCGTTGCTTTTGCCCTTGCCCCTACCTTCTGGTGCTTACTCTTAAGCGCCACCTTCTGGGCTGCAGCCTGAATTACACCACAAAACAAAATTACATCACAACAACAAGCGATGTCTCAGCCATCGCACAAACTTATCTGCAACCAAGCAACCCATACAGAGCCTTGGCGCCCTGAAAGCACTCAGAAATGAAGCTGATCCACCCATACACATTATACACCATAGTCATACCCACAAGGGAAAAAATAATTTAAAATCAACAAGCTCCATCCAAACAATAGCAAATTCAAAAAAGAAAAGGAAAAAGCATCAGCTCTCTCAGATGAGAAGGAACCAGCACAAGAACTCTGGCAATACAAAATGTCAGAGTATTTTACCACCTCCAGAGAATCTCACTAGCTCCCAAGCAATGAACCCTAACGGGAATGAAATGTCTGAAATGACAGATATAGAATTCAGAATCTGTATGGCAAAGAAACTCAATGAGATCCAAGAGAAAGTTGAAATCCAACACAAAGAAGCCAGAAAAATGATCCAAGATTTGAAAGACAACATAGCTATATTAAGAAAGAACCAAACAGAACTTCTGGAATTGAAAAATTAACTATGGGAATTTCAAAATACAGTTGGAAGCCTTAACAGCAGACTATACCAAGCAGAAGAATAAATTTCAGGGCTCGAAGGCTAGCTTTCTGAATCAACCCAGACAGGCAAAAATAAAGAAAAAATAATAATTTTAAACAACTCACAAAACCTTCAATAAATATGGGGCCATGTAAAGTGATAAATCTATGCATTATTGGCATTTCTGAGGTAGGAGAAACTAAGCAACTTGGAAAACGTATTTGAGGATATAATTCAAGGAAATCTCCTCAATCTTGCTAGAGAAGTCAACGTGCACATACAAGAAATCCAGAGAATTCTTGGAAGAATACTATATAATATGACCATCTTCAAGGCACACAATCATCAGACAATCCAAGGTCAATGTGAAAGAAAAAATCTTAAAGGCAGCTAGAGAAAACAGTCATATTATCTATAAAGGGAAACCCATCAGACTAACAGCAGGCTTCTCAGCAGAAACCATACAAGCCAGAAGACATTGGGGGACTATTTTTAGCATTTTTAAAGAAAAGAAATGCCAACCAATAATTTCATATCCCACCAAACTATACTTCATAAATGAAAGAGAAATAAATTCTTTCTCAGATAAGCAATTGCTAAAACAATCCATCACCACCAAACTAGACCTACAAGAGATACTTAAGAGAGTTCTAAACATGAAAACAAAAGGATGATCCTTGTTACCCTGAAAGCACATGCAAGCACATAGCCCACAGGCCCTAAGCAGTGACAGAATCAATACTACAAAGCAACCAGTTAATAACACTATGAAAGGAATAAAACTTTACATATCAGTATTAACTTTTGCATAGTCAAAGTTAATATTGATATGTGAGGTTTTATTCTGTCATAGTGTTTTAACATAAAATATTAACTTTGGCCATGCAAAGTTAATATTGATATGTAAGGTTTTATTCTTGTCATAGTGTTTTAACACTCCATTTAAAAAGCAAAAAGTGGCAAATCAGACTAAAAAAATTCTATCTTCAAGATACCCATCTCACTTGTAATGACACCCATAGGCTAGGCACAAAGTAAATGGATACAGAAAGATCTATCATGCAAATAGGAAACAAAAAAAGAACAAGGATCACTATTCTAATATCAGAAAAAATAGACTTTAAACAACAATGGTATAAAAGGACCAAGAAAGGCATTACATAATGATAAAGTGTTCAATAAGAAGACTTCAATAAGAATGTATATATATTCTAAATATATATACATTCAACATTGGAGGATGCATATTGATAAAATAATTGCTTTTAGACCTATGAAAAGACTTTCACGGCCACCCAATAATAGTGGGGAAATTCAGCACATGAGTGAAAGCAATAGGCAAAAAAACTAACAAAAAGTTTTGTATTTAATAAATTTGATAGTTGGCCAATTGGACCTAATAGACATATATAGAATATTCCACCCAACATTTACAGAATATGCATTCTTCTCATCTTCACATGATATATATTCCAAGATTGAACACATACACAGTCATAAAGCAAGTCTTAATAAATTTCAAAAAATCAGAATCATACGAAGCATCTTCTCAGACCACAGTGGAATAAAAACAGAAATCAATAGCAAGAGGAATTCTTAAAACCACACAAATACAGGAAACTAATCAACTTGTTCTTGAATGACTTTAAAATAAACAAATTAAGGCAGAAATCAAAACGTTATTTGAAACAAACAAAAATAGAGATACAACATATGAAAACCTCTAGAGTGCAGTAATGGCAGCATTAAGAGGAAAGTTTATAGCACTGAATGTCTACATCAAGAACATAGGTCTGAAATTAACAACCTAACCTCGCACCTAAAAAAACCAGAGAAAACAAGAACAAAACTAAACCTAGAGCTAGCAGAATAAAAGAAATAACTAAAATCAGAACAGAATTAAATGAAATTGAGACCCGTAACAACCATACAAAGGATATACAAAATGAAAAGCTGGTTCTTAGAAAGGATAAAAAAAAGACTGATATACTGCTAGCTAGATTAACAAGAGAGAAGATCTGAATAAGCACAATCAGAAATGACAAAAGTGACATCACAACCAATCCCACAGAAACATAAAAGATCCTCAGACACTACTGTGTACATCTCTATGCACAAAAACTAGGAAATCTAGAGGAGATGCATAAATTTCTGGACACACACAACCTCCCAAGATTAAACCAGGAAGAAACAGAAATCCTGAACAGACCAATAACATATAGTGAAGTTGAATCAGTAATAAAAAACCGAATATCCAAAAATAGCCCTAAACCAAATGGATTCACAGCCGAATTCTGCCAGATATACAAGTCAGAGCTGATAGAGATCCTACTGAAATTATTCCCAAAAAAAAAAAAAAAAAATTCAAGGAGGAAGAACTCCTCTCTAATTCAAAACCAGTATCATTCTGATACCAAAATCTGGCAAAGACACAACAACAACAACAACAAACCCTATATGCCAATATCTCTCTGATGCACCCAGATGCAAAAGTCCTCCACAAAATATTAGCAAACCACACTCAATCAATGAGATACTATCTCACACCACTCAGAATGGCTAGCGTATTAAAAAAATAAAAAAGTAACAGATGTTGGTGAGACTGTGGAGAAAAGGGAACGTTTGCACACTGTTGGCAGGAATGTAAATTAGTTCAGCCCCTGTGGAAAACAGTTTGGAGATTTCTCAAAGAACTAATAATAGAACCACCATTTGACGCTGCAATCTCACTACTGAGTGTATACCCGAAGGAAAATAAACCATTCTACCAAAAAGACACCTGCACTTATATGTTAATCACAGCACTATTCACAAGAGCAATGACATGGAATCAACCCATATGCCCACCAATGATGGGTTGGATAAAGAAAATGTGCTACATATATACCAGGAAATACTATACAACCATAAAAAGATGAAATCATGTTCCTTGCAGCAACATCGATGGAACTAGAGGCCATTATTCTCAGTGAATTGAAACAGAAACAGAAAACCAAATACCACATGTTCTTACTTAAAAGTGGGAGCTAAACATTGGATGCACGTGGACACAAATATGGAAACACTAAACATTGAGGATTCCAAAAGGGTGGGAGGAGGGAGGTGAGCAAGTCTTGAAAAATTCCCTATTAGTCCTATGTTCACTACGTGGGCAGTGGGATCATTAGAAGCCCAAACCTCAGCTTTGCGCAATTTACCCATTAACAAGCCTGCATATGTACTCCCTGAATCTAAAATAAAAATAAAATAAGAAAATACAACAAAGAGATCCCTCTACTACCCTCACAGGACTGGTCATTGTATCACTTCTTTTGGTACAGTTCATAAACTCTAACCCTTTATTTCTTCTTTTTCCCCTCCTTCTGATCTCTCTTTCCACATTTTCATGTTCAGTGCTGTATCCCTTTCTCATTTTTCCATATTATAGTCTCACCTGCTAGACCAATTAATTTTTTTCTTATTTAGTTTAAATTCCAAAATTGAATTTTCTAATCAGATTCACATTATCACTTTTGAATCTCTTATACTTGGTCTTCAGAAGTCCTGAATGTGAAATCCAAACCCTCTTTCCATTCATTGTATTCTTTCTAACAATAAAAAAATTGTATCTTTGAACACTTGTTATAGATATATTCCTCATTCTGTCTGCCTTCTGATTTTCATTACAATTTATCATGTAGTCATTTTTTAGTTTTTGGTTGTTGTGTAGCCTAATCTGTCAGCCATTTCCTTCCAATAAAACAATTCAGGAGCATATCCTTTATCTGTGCTGGGATATGGAGATTACACAATATATTTGGGGTTCAGATTTGTTTACTTCAACAAATATTAAGCATGACTACACTAGGTAGAGTAGATATATTAAAGAATAGCTCCTGACCTTAAGAAGCTTGCAACTTTTGGAGAAAAACAAAGACATGAGTAAATAACTTGGATATTATACAGCAAATACAGCGAGAGACATGTATCAGCACATGAGAGCACAGAGGAAGGTATTAAATGCATCTTGGAAGGCAGGAAAATGAGGAAATGCATCCAGAGGCAGAAGAAAGAGGCAGCTGGGGAGGAAAGAGGAAAATAGATTTTCTAGACAGAAAAAAACCCAGCAGTTGTGTACAATAATATGATGAAGACCTAAATTAGTGCAGTCAATTGATAAAAAGGAAAAAGCTTAAAAAATACTCAGAATATAAAATCCGCACAGTATGGTGATGGTGATTGATTGGAGGCATTACCTAACTATACTGGGGAAAGACTGGCACAGCAAGAGAACAGGGAAGCGATGTGCATTCATGTTGATAGGCTGAGGCTGAGCTGCTAATTGGAATGTCAAGTGGAATAGATAGTAGAGAGTCTAAATTTAATGGGGAAATTTAGGGATGAAGATAAAACCTGAAGATGCATGAGAATGCTCATGATAGCTAAAATTTTGTACTTACTTGGAGTTTCCCCAGGAATTTTTTAAGTGCCTTTGGAGACTCAGAGAAACTGTCTTGTTCTATTAATTCCTTTGCCTCCTTTCACTGGTGTTCTCCACTAAATTATAAACTCCCTGAAGATTCATGTCATGGTTTCTTTACCTTTATATCTCTCATGTCTCCTAGCATAGTGCATTACTCTTAGAAGACAGTAAGCACTCAATAAAGTTTATTATTGAAAGGTCCTCAGTAGCATGAACATATAACTAATAGGTAGACTAAACTTCTGTGGAACACCAGTGGTCAACAAAATACCTATATGCAGATGTTCCATTAATAGATAAGTCTTTCTGAGACGATTAAAGCAAAGAGAAAGAGGTCTGACATTTATGACATGACTTTCAGATTTAAAACACTCAAATAGTTGTTAAAAAGAACAGATCTCTGTTTAATTACCTCCAACCTATGGAGGTATCAGATCACATTCAGAAAGCCTTAAACATGGCATCCGAGCAATAGGAATTTCTTCCATATTCTTCCACCCAATTAAAACGGGGTGAGTACTGAAAAGATGGAGACATATCTACTGAAATATAAATTTAAAAAACAGGCATTTTATTCACTTTGGGACAAGATGAAAAAGACTTAGATAATTATTTTAATTCAATTAGGAAAATTGAAAGCACCATTATTTTCGACTGAGATAATGTCTTTATTCCTAAAGGGTGTGTGTGTGTGTGTGTGTGTGTGTGTGTGTGTGTGTGTGTGTATAGTTTGTTTTGTCTCTTTTTTTTTTTGTAAAACTCTCCTTAGGGAATACTGCAGTGATTGTTTTTCTTGATGTAAAAACTAAAGCATGGAGAAATTCCAATGAAAAGGGCAAACTAACATCTGATTCCACATTATTTCTAATTCTCAATCACAATATCTTGATAGGATAGAGGTGTTTTGTAGCAGATTAAAAGGCTTTTTTTTTTTTCTGAGATTGCTTTTACTTAATTTCTTTTGAAGAGTTGATTTTAATTTTTAAAATTGTCATTTAAATGCTAAGTTCTGTATTAGGAGAAAATAATCTAGAAAAATCTAAAGACTAGTGTATAGCCTTAGGTAAAGCATCAGAAAGCATACTTTAAAGAGGGTTTGCTGTGGAAGACCCTTCAATTCAGTAATATTCGGGATAGGAAAAAAGGTTAGGCTACAATATCCCTGAGTGTCAATCTCATGCTCTGGAGCGCTTAGGTAATTTCACAGAGTATGGCAAAGTGATAAAAGTTCAGGAGGTCCATCATCTATGACTACTCCTGTAGAAATACAGGAGAAACTGTAATTACATCCTTAGAAACTTATGCTTTCAAGTAAAAGGCAAATAAAATTAGTAAAATAGCTTCACGCAACTCATGGCTATCCAGAGGCAGCTTTATTCAATGAAAGTGCTCTCACTACTGGTTCACAGCAAAAGTTCCCATGACAACCAAGACTACACAGTACAATGGTGATCCTGTTTGCCCAGGGATATCCTGGCATCAATATAAATAAGTAGATAACAATATCTAGTCTGCAGGTACTATGATTAACAGCTGTCTATAAATGACAACTGCCGAGTAGAATGGAATGCTCAGAACTGAGTTTATTCCAAGTTCAATTACCTTAAAATTTTGTTTCCTTACTTTCTAAAAACATCGGAGTATGTGTTTCTAAATTATTCTACTATGTTTCACTATAATTTTCAAGTTTGGTTTCATCCTGCATTATGACCTTTCAGTGAGCTAGAACAGTAATGTGTCCCCAGGTATGATGAGTAAGCCCACCTGAAGTGGAAGGTGGTTTACTTTCTTGATATGAGCAAAGGCTATTTTGGAGTTGAAACTCTCCAGAACAGTTAAAATGTATTTATTTCTAAAGGTTCTTAAGTGTAAAGGAACATACATAGGATTGTAAGCATATTTCTCTACTAGAAGTCTTATAATATTTATCTGTTATTCTGTATTTCCCTGTTTCCTGAAATACTGTGAACTTCTTAAGACAAAACAAAATATCATTTATTTTTATATATTGGGTCTAGGATGAGTTAGGGAAACAACAAAATACTTGTTAAATGAACCAAAAAAAAACAAATAAAAATATGCAAACAATAAATGTAATAGCATGTGCTAAATGTAATGTGTACCAGAATTAACAGTTGGCCTATGAGAGATACAGAGTAATATAGGGCCCATTTGAATCCTAACACTGATTTGACATCCTGTTTAAGAAAGTTACATACTATAGTATTTCATAATATAGTTGAACAAAGTATCTGTTATATACATATGCACAATAAGCCACAATCCATTTTGCATTTGTAAGAAATTGAGTATTATTTTAAGTAATTTGAAGGTAACACAGTTCTTACAATTTACCTAACTGAGGTTCAAAGGGAAAGTCCAACATCTCAACCCAGTTAAATCTGGCTAACTAGCGTGTGCCAATCAATATAAACACATGCTTTAAAAAAGCTACCCTAGTTCTCATTCCTAGGAAACGTCAGTTGTGTAGCACTGGGGTTCATTTCTGTTCTTATACATTTTCATTTCTGTAATAAAAAATCGATGTCCATTTTTTGATGTATCACTGCTGATAGCTTTAAAGTGTTATACTTCTCTCTTCCCCTCTGTCCTACATTTGGGAAAACTGTTAAGAAAGCCCATGTGTTCTCTCTTTTGGTGATAGTGGGAAATTCAAACCACACCAGAGTCCGCCCACACAGAACTCTCAGCACAGCCTCACCCACTAAAAGTCATACAATCTCAAGCCAGTCATTTCCCCCTGCTCTCTCAAGCTATTTGAAACCTTCTTGGGAGGCCTGCTCTGCTCTCCCCAGAAAACCTCACAATTTTATAAGTAATAAATATTTTCATACTTTCTTGGTAGGTGTGTATGTGTGTGTGTATGTGTGTGTGTGTGAAAGTGAGAGAGAGAGAGAAGGGTAGGGCTGCTCATTAGTCTTAACATTTGAACCACATTTTAGGTGGAGGCTTATCTGAATCCACACAATGGATACAACAGTTTCATCTCCTAAATCTTGGCTATTTGGTTCTCCTCTTCTGCTCCCTTCTTTGGGAGGGAAGTAAAAAGCTAAAATATGCATTCCCAGGTTACGCACAGAAGCTAGCCTAAGGCAACTGCAGCTTTAATAGAGCAAAAAGAACTCAGAGGAGAGTGCAGAAGTGATATTATTATTAGCAGAAGTTGAAAACATCCACCTGCCTAAATCTGAGTTGGCTCTGGCATCAACAGTCTTTCTAAAATATGTTCTAACAGCATTATTAGCAGAGGGTGCTGAGAAGAGCAGATTACTCTTATGCCTACATTAGATTGGCCTCTTGCAGTGCATTAATATAAGGGTATGTGGCATCATTTTCAAGATGAATGTTAAGGACATTAACATGGGCAGGGAAAGTAGGCTTTCTACACTTAAACAGCACATTCTCAAGAGAAAAAGTGTCAACCTATGGCTTATTCATAACACAATAGCTGTTTAAACTACAGCTTAGAATCTACTAAGTGCCAAGCACTGTGCTAAGCAGTTTACATTTTGCATATGTCATTATAAAATATATCCTTATTAGTGCCATTTTATTGTTGGAAACTAAAAACAGATCCTAATACATCCAGCAGTTGTCAGAGATAGAATTTCAACTCCGATTTCCCCCATGTTCAATGTCTATATTCTGATGCACTCATTCTAAGACTTCAGATTTACATTGTTAAGACTGAATTTTTTGCTTCCTGATGATTTCTGAATGTCTAACAGGCCTTTATGAAGTTAAGTAGCTGGCAAACTTAGGAAAGAAACACATTTTTTTTTACTGGAATTAGGGAGATACCTGTCATAGCTGATAGATGAAATATATAAAAACACTACATGGTATCCATTATTCATTTTAGCTCCATTGCCCTAAAGAAACATAACACCATGAATTTAGATGCAGCAAGACAATGGAATAAATGCTTTTAATTCTTTTCAATAATTATGTCAAAACAAATATTCTGGCAACTATGAGAAAGTAGAAAGAGTAGAAGTCATGTTGTTGACTTCAACATGCTTACAATATACCTAACATATGGCTCAGTAGTTTGTTTTTAATAATTTGAAACACTGATTTGCTACATTAATATAAATGGTTTCACATTACAAGTAAGATAAGTATTTTAAAGTAGTAACTTTTCAAGACTTCATTTTTTAGAGGAGTGAGATTCAGTGAAATTGTGAAGGTATGCAGATTTCCCATATGTAACATACTAGTTTTTAAGCATTAATTTTAATAATTCTTATGTCCTGAGTTAGCATTTAAGTTTATTTTATACCCTCAGTCTCTGGGAAAAAAAATGTTTCTGCTTAAAATAGCTTATTGACTAAGAATCCATCATTTCAAAGAAAATTATGCATGATCAACAGGTATATAGTTTAAATGGATAACAGCAGGGGGAGCTCAAAGACAGGTTGGACAAATTAAAAGTTGACTTCACGAGTACTGAAAAATTATTTTAATAAAATTTTGAAGAGAAGAAGGAATAATATATTATTAAATTATTAGATGATATTTTATACAATAATTTCCAGCAAAATAGCTAGCTAAATAGAGGAATAGTTTCCCATACAAAACACTTCAAAAGTCCAGAAAAAAAATTAATGCACAGAATCACTAGACATCAGGGAAGTGAAAATTAAAATTACAATGAAATATCACTACATATTACTCAACTAGAATGGTTAAAATGAGAAAGATAGATAATACGAAGTGCTGACAAGAATGTGGAGCTCTTAGAAAATAGACAATATTGGTTGGAATCTAAACGAAGAAGCTACTTGAGAAAACTGTCAGTCTTCAAAAAATGCATGCCTCATAATCAAGCAATTCCACTTCTGGCTATATACCCATCAGAAATATATACACATTATACAAAAAGAGGTATACAATGATGTTCACAGCAGCATGATTTGTAATAGTTTCAAATTAAAAAAAAAAAAAACAAATATTTGCCAACAATAAAATGGGTCAGGTACAGTGGCTCACACCTGTAATCCCAGCACTTTGGCAGGCTGAGGCGGGTGGATCACTTGAGTTCCGGAGTTTGTGACCAGCCTGGCCAAAATGGTGAAACCCTGTCTCTAATAAAAATACAAAAATTAGCCGGTGTGGTGGCAGGTGCCTGTAGTCCCAGCTACTTAGGAGGCTGAGGCAGGAGAATTGCTTGAACCCTGGAGGCAGAGGCTGCAGTGAGCTGAGTTGGTGCCACTGCACTCCAGCCTGGGCAAAGGAGTAGAACTCTTTCCCCCCCCCCCCAAAAAAAAAGAAAGAAAGAAAGAAAAAAATAACAAAACGAATAGATAATTTATAACATATTCATATGAAGATGAAAATGAACTACAATTACATATATAAAGACAAATGTTGCTTTAGGCCTAGGAGTTTGAGTCTAGCCTGGGCAACAAAGCGAGACTCAGTCTATACAAAAAAATAAAATAAAACTAGCCAGGTGGGTTGTTATATGTCTGTAGTCCTAGCTACTTGGGAGGCTGAGGCAGGAGGACTGCTTGAGCCCAGGAGTTTGAGGCTGCAATGACTTATGACTATGGTACTGTACTACAGCCTGGGTGACACAGCAATACCCTGTCTCAAAAAAAAAAAAAAAAAAAAAAAAAAAAAAAAAACTTTTCCAAATACAACGTTGAGGAAAAGAAGC
>NW_012099766.1:687454-689414 GCF_000951045.1 Mandrillus leucophaeus
GGCAGGAGGACTGCTTGAGCCCAGGAGTTTGAGGCTGCAATGACTTATGACTATGGTACTGTACTACAGCCTGGGTGACACAGCAATACCAAAAAAAAAAAAAAAAAAAAAAGAAAGAAAAAGAAAGATAACTTTTCCAAATACAACGTTGAGGAAAAGAAGCTAGAGAACAAAGAATACACTCTCTTTGGTAAATAATATGAATATTATCTTAGAAATCACAACAGTAGTTTCTTTGGGGTAGGGGCAGAATCTGAAAGGGGTGCTTCTACAGCTTAGTAATATTCTGCTTATTAATCTAATTGCTGCTTACATGGGTGTGTTATCTTCAAGAAGATTTGCCACATTTAATATTTAGGTTTGTGTGCTTTTTCCTGTTATGGTATAATTCAACAAAATTTGCTCTAAAATTATACTGGATAATTGCTTTAAATCATTAAATTAAAAGTTTTTGAGGCTTGAAATTAAGAAAGTTTGGTCCCACAGGGATAACTACGAACTAGAATTGTTTTTTGTTTATTTGTTTGTTTGTTTGTTTCTTGAAGGCATTTACCAATCCTTTGGGTGCCAGGGCAAGAATCTAACCAAGTGGCCTAAACAGAGAAAGAACTCACATTCAGACTTCACAGAAAGTCTTACACCCAAAAGTCAATACCTATAAGTAGGCCTACTACATACAGTCTCCCATGCAGAACAAGACTTGTCTTGGTTTCAGGTAGCATGTTTAAAGCAAATATTTCTTTCAAAAATTTCTAATCACAAGTGTATACTTGGGATATGTAATATGGCATTGGATATTTGCATGGCCCAAAAGTTGAACATTTGGTTTAAAGTAAATCTATAGTTAGCAGACAAGCAGTTACTTAAATTACAAGCAAATCCTCTTTGGAAAAATACACTTTCAACACAGATAATTTCCAGAGATAAAATACTAAAAAGTATGAGCTCACATATGTAAAAAAATATATAGAGAATGCATAAAAAAATAAACTTCCCTGAGAGACAATCAGTGGAAATAAACTGCACAGGTAGACTAACAAGATTACAGATACTGGAACTATCAAGGAACTAAAATAAAATATTTAAGCTGCTTAAAAAAATGATAGAAAATTTAGTAAATGAGCAAAAGACCATAAAAATCAACACACATATTTAGAATAAAGACCAACAGAACTTCTAAAATTGAACGTCTAATAACTGAAATTAGAAATTCAACAAACAGGTGAAACAACAAATTAGACTCTGCTGAAGACTGAATTAGTGAGCCAGAAATCATATCTGAATGAAACATTCAGAATGTAGTGGAAAAATAAATGGAAAATGTGAAAGAGAGGTTAAGAGAGGTGAAAGACAGAGTGGAGCCAACATAAGTCTTACTAGGGTTGGGATAGATTAAAAGGAATGGCAATGAGGCAATATTTGAAACAATAATAGCTGAGAATTTTCCAAAATAAATAAAAGACACTAACACTCATATGTAGGAATGCCAATACATTTTAAGTAAACTTTTGAAAAATCCAAATTCTGGACTCATTAGAGTGAAATTGTACAACAACAAAGATAAAAATAAGAATTTAAAAGCACCCAAAAAGAACAAAGTAACACTGGTCAGACTGAAAAGTGATTTCTCAAAAGACAAGTTAGTATTATATTTAAAGAGGAAGTCAAATTGTCCCTGTTTGCAGATGACATGATTGTGTATTTAGAAAACCCCATGGTCTCAGCCCAAAATCTCCTTAAGCTGATAAGAAACTTCAGCAAAGTCTCAGGATACAAAATCAATGTGCAAAAATCACAAGCATTCCTATACACCAATAACAGAGAAACAGAGAGCCAAATCAGAAGTGAACTCCCATTCACAACTGCTTCAAAGAGAATAAAATATCTAGGAATCCAACTTACAAGGGATGTGAAGGACCTCTTCCAGGAGAACTACAAACCACTGCTCAGTGAAATAAAA
>NW_012099766.1:691210-780769 GCF_000951045.1 Mandrillus leucophaeus
AAAAAAAAAAAAAAAAATGCTGAGCAAAGAAAATGGAAAATGTGTTAGAAAATGTTCACAAAAGATGACTTACTACAACTATAATAATAATAATAATGTCTACAATGTAATGCAAATATGAAGAGAACAAAAATCTATTCTTTCATATTTTCTCAGGAGGACAGTAAAAGGGTAAAGATATTATTTAACTTTAGCCTTGAGTTACATATTTAGAAAAAATTTTAGTGTTATTATTAAAATAATAGAATTAGAGTTTAAAACTTACAAAGTAGAAGGAAAAAGACAACGAGAAAAAGGAGGAAATAACTTTGATCTAAAATAATGCCAGAAAATAAGTGAAAAGAAAACAAACATTAGAAAGCAGGATAAATAGGAAGCCTAAATTAATATTTTTGAATATTATAATTATAACAATTTTATACACTTTATAATTTTATATTAAGTTATACATATATAAAATATAAGTTTATATTATAAACTTTATAAATTATATAAATGTATAATTATACTTTTAAATACAATTTTTTGAATATTATCATTATAATTAATCCAGTGTTCATGAGTTAACTAATATTTTCAGTTAAAGTTAGTTTCAACAATGTCAAAGAATAGGTACTATACAGATATCTCCTCTGTTAAAGATGAAACAAAATTAGAAATTAATAACAATGTATTTATTAAAAAACTCATTCCTTTGGAAAAAATTTAAAAATCACTTCTAAATAACACTTAAGCCAGAGAAGAAATCAAAGGATTTGTTAAATACTTAAAACTGAATAAATATATTATGCATCAAATATGTGGGATTGTCACTAAAGCAATATAATCAAATCACTATATTAGAATTAAAGGCTACAACTCAAGGCTCAAAGCAATTTACTTAGAAAAAATAGGAAAATAAACACAAGAAAGTAAAGAAAGAAAATAATAATTACAAAAACAAATGCTAATAACAGAAAATACAATACTAGAAATTTAAAAACAAATATATGAATATACTAATTAAGTAGTCGGGCAATTTGACACAAACGAGATACAGAAATAGAGGAAAAGAGAAAAGAGCAACAAAATAAATTTTAAAGAGAAAAGAGAAAAATGGGCATAGTATAAGAGACAAAGGTAGAGTTTTAGATAGGTAGGTAGGTAGTTAGCTACTTAGTAGACGGATACAAAGATAGAGATCGTCTTAGTAGAGATAGACATAGATAAAAAATTGTAAAAATTTAAACTAGGCATGACTTACTTGGAAAAATATAGAAACAGAAGATGTAAATGAAATAACTATTTCCCATGTATATGGAAACAGCAGGAAAATGTAATGCATCTTGGAGAAATCATACGAGTCTGAGTGAAAACTCTTCAGTTAAGTGAGGCAAAAGGAGCACCAATGAAAAGTGGTGGCACTACTGATTCCAGCAGATAGGCAAGGAGATCTGAAAATATAATTTGTCCTACTTAAACTGTTTTTTAAAATTCCTTCTGTTTCACCGTAAAACTTAAATCCAAGTACTGGTGATCATAAGATTTAATTAGAGAAAGTTAGAATTTGACTCCTTTGTGATGAAAGACAAAATAAAATAAGATTAAAAAGTAAGTTATCAAGCAGGTCTTACTCTAACAGCATCTTTTTGGTTACAAAATGACAGGGGACACAAATATGATTGTGGAATTTGACCTAGTAATCCCCCTTCTTAAAGATTATCTTAGTAAAATAAAAGCAGTTTGTTTAATTTAAAAGATAAGGAAAACTTCTAAGGATGCTTCTAGAGCCATCATTTCTAATAGTAGCCAATGAGAAAAGAAGCTTGAACACCAAAAACTACAAAAAGTTTCAATTAAGTCAGACTATTACGTAGTAATCAAAATGATACACGAGAAGACTGGGTCAGAAGAAAGAGCAATATTTAAGGAATAATAATGTGGTTTAAAAAGTAAGATAAAAAGTATACAATTATTATTATAGCTACATGGATATGCATATAACCAGTCAACATTGGGAAGGAAAAAAGAAAATAAAAATTGTTACATCGTGGTAGAATCATGCCTTAAGTAATTTTCAAAGTCCTTTTCTATATATGATTAGGAACTAATAAATTTTTTACCTATTCTACTTGTACTTGTTGACTAATATGCACAATGGTAGCAGGGACAGACCATTAGCTTTTACATTATTTTTGTGAATTCATAAGAAATTCACAAAACTAGAAAACAAGTATAAAATTCTTTAAAATGAGATATAAAAGTACAGTAGTTATGTTGCTTTTTCACTTTGATAAATATGAAAATAATAATTTTCAAAATATGTATAGCACAGGTTACATGGAAATACCTGCTGTATCTTTATAATGAAAAGTGTCCAGTCAATTCAATTTCCTTAAGTGATAGAAGAATAGGCCAAGTTACAGCCCATTGGACAATATGATTTCAGAAACTTTTGTACATGATTAGCAATCTGAAAACACTGAATTTCTCTTCCACGGATTCAGCACTCTATGATACTATTCTAATGAGGCTTTTTAAAAATGTGGTAATTTGAGATCTGAAGTGGGTTCAAAGATGTAACAAAGTTTGGTGCTCCAGAACATAAACAAAACATAACACAGATGCGGAAGTCTAAACTTTTGAATGTACCCAATGTTAACATCTGGTTTTTATGCTCAACTGCTTTCAGTCATGTAAAATGTCTAAAATGTTAATGACTCAGTGTTAAGTGAGAAAACTGAAAAATTAAATTCTACTGTTAAATACTAGTTTGTAAAATCCCCATCTTTAGAGATTCTAAAAATATTGATAGATTACACCCTTTCGAATGCTGTGGCAACCTATTCCCTGAAAGGAGCAGGCTAAGTCAAGTGACCTGAAGATATTTTCTCTGTCTCTGTTTCCATTAAGGTTATATTCCTCTCTGGGTCAGTGAAATCAAACTTGCAGCATGCATGTCTAATGCAGAATCACTGATCAATCAACATGCTCTTTTCTGATGAGTCATGGAGCTCTGTATGCTTTATGATATTTAAAAGGACATAGTCCAGGAAGCTACTAACAATCAATGAGAGCTTTTTTTCAGACTGACTTAATTAAAGAGACGATGTATAGATGAATGAACCTGGGGTAAAGGTGTTCAAATGTCTCTCCAATTTCACTTCAACAATGTTCAACCCCATTGAACTGATAAAACCAAAATTCTGGATATACAGATGTAGGCTTCATCTTTATTGAAAGGTTTAATATTAGATTTCCTATTTAAAAGGAATGCAAACTGAAAGGATAATATTAATTCAGAAATCAGTTGACAGATGTCAAATCAAGGAACATTTGTAAAAAAAATTAGACTCATGTTCAAGTACAGATAGAGACATTTTCTCTAATAAAATCTTATCACAGAATAGCAATACCACTGAACAAACAAGTATAAAGTAATACCAAGGACAAAGATAAAAAGTTACTTGTATTTTTTTTTAAAAATTAGATGATCTCTAGTTTAAAAAATATGTCAAAGTATAAAATTCCAACATTTTATTTGACTATACAGTTTAGGTTGTTTTTCCTATTAATGTAGAAGCACATTACATATGGTTTTCAAAGTCTAAATGTGTTCTTTAAAAAAATGCTAAATATAAAGGGCAAAATACTCATCTTAAACCAAGAGATAAAAATATAGAGGTTTTTCATGCCCTATCTTTTTAGTAATCAATGATTGAACAGTGAATATTGGTTTACAGTGCAGCTATTTAATTATTAATACATTTTTTTTTCTTGGAAGGATTTAATATTATTTTTTCATTTTCTCCACTAAATACATCATTTCAAAATTGTCTACAGGAGCATGCCCAAAAGAATGATCAAAGCTTGGAAATATTTTGCAACTCTATGTCATATTAATATGAGATATAAAAACAGAATCAAGAATGATATCGACAAAAATCAGGTTAGCATATCATATCATCTGGATGATAGGTTTTCAATCTCCTAAAAATAATACATTACATTAATTATGCATATTTGAGCTTTAATGAGAAAACATTGTAAGAATGAATAAAATCCTTTAACATCAGAGCTGACAGAGAGGTGAGAGGCTGCCTAGTTAATGAGGCAATTGAACCTGTAAAAGACCACATGATTTGTGCAGTTCATAACCTTCATGAGCAGGCTAATGTCTCCTGTATATTCTTCTGTACCCTAATATCTACGTAGCATAGAAAAAAAAATCTCTTTGAATTGTTAAAGTAAAATGTCTTACATTGAAAGACAGTGCTTCCACATGCTAACAAGTAAGAATTTAAGAAAAACCGTATGTTAATGAAACAGTATGAAAGAAATAAAACTGAGTGGTAATAAAATAAACATGCTCCAGTGTGGACCACAGGATTTCATGAAGGATAATGACAGTCTTTCTGATGTTTCTGAAGTTCACTGTAAAGACACAGGTTTAAATCTCAGTAAGAGAGATTGAGATTCAGGTATAAAGGAAAACTTAAAGGGAAAGTCAGTATACTAGGGCCAAATGATTTCCTGAAAGGTTATGAAAATGATAGGCATATACCTATTAGTTAATTATGCAAAATCACTGCAGAATTCAGTGAAAGGTTTATACTTTAAATGAAATCATGAAGCAAATTAAGCTTTTGACATAGGCCATTAAGTGACAAAACCAAGGTAAGTGTTTACATTTTTCTATTTAGAATCTCAGTCTACCACCTCCTCTTGATAGGGAGTGGGAGGTTGTTACAAATTACTAGGAGCCCCACTTTTCCCAGTGGCCTCAAAAACATTTTTTAAATTAATTAATTAATTTATTTATTTATTTTTACCTCACCAGGATCTAAATCTGTTTTTAGTGGCTTCGAAAACTGTGTCTAGGACTGAATTACTGAATTACATTTAAGACTGAACTAGTGAAATCAGTGACTAAACAAAACCATTTTTAAGAAATCATTCTCCTCATTGTTCAACAGACAAAAACCAACGAACTGCATCACTTACTAGCTATGTGGCTTTGGGCTAGTTATTGAACCTCCATGTAACTCTGTTTCTTCATCAGTAAGATGCTGATTATAATAGAATGTGTCTCAAAAACTAGTATAAAAGTGAGTTCCATGTAAAGAGCTTAGAATAAGAGGGTGTACACCTAATTCATTTAATAATGAAACTTAAAAACATTAAGAATCCTCAAGGATTACATGAAGCCGATCTGAATCATAAAGACAGGTTAAAAAGTCTAAACCAAATGTTAGCAAATAAAGCAGTAATAAATACATATTTTTCTATGTACATATATGTGCATGTATGTTTGTGTGTTTATGGCATGAAAGGCTACAAACATGAGATGTTCTAATAATTCATGATGTTAAGAGATTAAAGGGGAAAAACCACAGAAAATTATTTAAACCACCATTCATGATAAAAATGTATGGCAAATTTGGAATAGGAGGAAGTTACTAAAACTGATCAAAGATACCTAATCTTGATGGTGAAATGTGGAAGCATGCTCTTTAAATGTAGACACAAGTAAAGAATGCTTGCTCTCTCCATTTCTATTTAACAGTCTTGAAAGCGTCGCTTTTTTTGGACAAGCATCCTCACTGTCACCTAGGAGCTTGTTAGAAATGCAGACTCTCAGTGCCTGACCTACCACTGAACCAAGATCTTCATTTTAAAAGGATTCCTCAGGGATTCATATTTTAAAGTCAGAGAAGCATCCATGCAGCCAGTCAATAAATCATTTTAAAATGTGGTATAAAATATAGAGTATAAAAACTGGAATGGAAGAAACACATTTTTTGTTATTCACAGATGATATGATTGTCTACAAAGAATACCTAAAATAATCAGAAGCAGCATTATTAAAAGTACATCAAAGTTTGAAAAGTTTCTAAATATTTGTTCGATATAAAAATTATTAGATTTGGATATAGCTGCAGCAAGCTTTTGGAAGATATAACTGAAAATTGTTGCCATTTTGCAATAGCAACAGAAGTCTACAGTGCATGTGAATAAAAAATGTGTAAGATCTTTGTAACAAAATGTATAAAATGTACTGAATAACACTAAAGGAGGCAATTAATAGAGAGTTATGCCACAATTACAGTTAGAAAGGTAAAACAGACCAACAATACTGATGTATGTCAAAGGTAGCACTACCAGTCAGTGGAGAAATGATGGAGCAGTCAATCGATGGTGCGGAAATAACTAGTTAGCCATATGGGAAACATATATAAAAGTGGATTTCTTCTCACACTGCACACAGAATTGAATTCCATATGTAAAATAACTTTACAGTAAAATTAAAAACTTCAAAAATTTTTAGAAGGAAAACATTGATTTAATTGTAATTCATGAACTATATGATAGAATGGAAACAACACCATTTTATTTCATCTGGGACATTACTAGATGTAAAATAATAAAGTCTATTGATCTCTAAACCAACTCAATAGGGGAAAAGGAGGTAAAGGGGAACATCTAGGCAAACGATGTTCCCATACACGGACTTGCCAAAGCATTTGCAAGATTCCCTTTAGAATTGATGTTTGGTCTCTTGCCTGTCCCTCCTCCCCAGGCAGTCACTTTCTCTTGGATGTTTTCCCCTCTTTCTTTAGCTTTTCCTTCTCAGTCCTGGCAACAGGCCTTCAACACCACACCGTCACCACTCCACCAATTTTGGAGGGGTACGATTTTCAAAGGAACAAAGTTTTTGGGGTTGAGTTCCAGCACTAACATATGCATGGACGAAGATAACAGTCTACAGCTTTCTGTTTTCCTTCCTATTGCTCTAGAAGAAAATGTTGCCAAGAAAAAGCCACTTCTAGTTTTTTCATAGAAAAAAACCTGCTACTAAAGTATTTCTTAAAAAATCTTTCTTTTCTTCGGGAGAAGATATTTCCAACATTTGTGATCAAGAGAAATTGCAGAATATTTTTTAAATTCTTAAAAATCAATCAGAAAAAAGAGCCTGGAAGAAACATGAGGAAGGCTTAGAAATAATTTTTATAGAAAAAGAAACATGAATCACTAACAATATTTTTAAGGCTCAAATGTATTATTTATCATGGAAATTAAAATTAATAAAGAAATTAATATTATTTTACCACTAGATTGACAAAAAATTTGTCTTTCCAAAGACATAAGAGAGCTTTTATAAACTGTATGTGATCACATATTCTTTCTCCAACACTCCTTGAGAACCACTAGATTGTAAACTTACATACTCATATACATACTTATGCACACAGACAGGCACACGCACTTACACACATACACAGTCACGTAAGGTTAAAACATGGTAAACATTTTCTAAGTCACTTAAAATTATTGCCTGTGGATTTTCCATATAAAATATTAAACTCTTCCAATGTTTGAACTTAATGGTTATTGAGGAATATGTAAAACTATTAGCTTTCTTGATTTAGTGTAGTTAATATTGCTTATAAAGGAAAGAAAAAATGCTTGGCTACAAGGTCATCTCATTTTAAGATTATATTGATTAAAAATGTAGTATAGAAAGGGCATCTAACCCCCATTTCACTATCCTGCACTGAAAACTTCTTTAACCTTGTATAAAATGCATGCATATTCTTTAAAAGTCTTTTTTGTAAAAGAAGTATTAGATTTTTAATGTAAATTATAAGAAATGTAATGTTTACTAATGCCATCAAGAATGGCAGGTCAAATTTACCTGGTCAAATTTAAAGATGAAATGCCTACTTTTACAGTCACCTTTCAACCTTTGTTTTAGACCCTAGGATTCGTTTGTCACAGGTTTGCCTATTTAAGCCACAGTTTCCTTATATAGGGTACAGAGCTGCATTCAAAGGTAGTGTTTAAGTGTATGGACTTGGGTGCTAGATCACTGTGCACCAACACCCAGCTCAGACACTAGCTGTGTGATGTGGGATAACTAACAGAGCCTCATTAAGCTTTGGTTTCCTCACTAGTAAAATGAAGCTGAAAGGAGGATATATCTCATAGGGTTGTAGCAGTTACATGAATTAAAATACCTGAGCTATTTAGAGCAGTGCCTGGTTCGTAGCAGGTGATCTAGGAGTGTTATTGTTCTTTACATTATTCACATTTAATAGCAAATCATACTGCAGAAAATGGTGTCAATGCAATGGTCATTACAGGCAATCATACACTTTTAAAGTTTTCAGTAAAAAAGATAATGCTAATACCATTTATAAAACAGAACAAAGAATTCCTTGACAATTTAAATATCTAAATTTATTACTTAAATCAATTTATTATTTGTTGTTGCTGACTTCCACTAAAATGTGCCTAATAGTTTTATGAATGTCTTCCTCTTCCAGTCAGTACTTTTAGCAGGTTTAATTCTCAAGCATTCCAATTGGATGTGCTAGAATTTGGCTCCTATTAACTCATGATTTTGTCCTAGTGATTAATTTATCCTACCAGATTGGATAAGTATCTATGTATGCGTGTGTGTGTGTGTGTATGTGTGTATGTGTGTGTGTATATATATTATATATATATATATTATATATATATATATATATATATAAATTTATACCAGTGGCAAAATAGTGATTTTGTTTTGCCAGTTTGTAAGGTAAAATGATGTTTGCTCCCTATTGTCTTACTTTTCTTAAAAATAAAAAATAAAGCACGCTCGAGTATTTTTACTGTTTGCACACTCTTTAACCTCATGTCTTATTGTGTAGCTGAGTCATGACGAATACGACAAATACACATCCTTAATGTTCTGTTGTGTCAGTGCTGGGCTGTGCACTGTGGTGGCTGCCCAGGAGGAGGGGATGAAGGACTTGAGCACTCACATCAAGGATCTTGTATCAATTTAGGAAGACAGAACCAAAACACCCAACACAACAGTTAGCAATACCAAATGGTTTCATTTCAACCCATGATAGTGTACAGGAGTCGAATAAACAACAGGAATGAAGGAGGGGAAGATGGCAATAGTCAGGGAATGTTTCATGGCTGAAGGGGTCACTTACCGCCAATTCAGGCATTCGACTACTAGCTTCATGATTCTGACATATCCACATTTCTATGTCATGATTTTTGTTGTATCTGAGTCCCCTATATACTATCATTTATTTTAAAAATTCTGTAATAGATTAGATTTTTAAAAACTGAAATAAAATGCCTTCATTTAAAGAAGAAACTTTATATCACAACTATAAATGGAAAGTCAGTACCTCTTGCCATAAACGCAGCGTAAACAGAACAACCTTATTAGTTTCTATCCAGATAATGCTGCCTTACAAAGGCACTAGGCTAGAAGCCAGTGTTGTCTCTGTTTATAAGACAAAGCAGGTATTAATAAGTGTTAGAGACTTAGTAATGCCAACATGAGACTTTCTGCTGTCCTTCCTTCTTCCCTACCATCTTTCTTCCCTTCCTTTCTTCTTTCAACTTTCCTCTTTCTCTCTCTCCCTCCTTCCACCTCTTCCCTTCTTCTTTCCATCCTTTAGCAAATATTCATTGAGCATCTATTACGTGACAGGTACCATTCTAGGCACAGAGGATGCAACAGTGAAAAAATAGACAAAAGCTCTTGCCCTTATAGAGCTTACATTCTTGTTGGAGAAAGACAGTCAATAAACAGATAACAAAAGATACAGTAAGTCATAGGTGTTATGAAGAAAAATACAGCAGGGAGTGTCAAGGTGAAGAAAAAGCATGAATAGGAAAGGATTACTGCTAAAGTAACATATGAGCAACGATCTTAAGGGCAGGGTGGAACCAGCCATGCAGATACTTAGAGGAAGAGAATTCCCAGCACTGAGAACAAGTAGTGCAAAGGCTGTGATGCAGAACATGCTTGGCACATTCAGGGAACACTAATGAAGTCAGAGTGGAGAAGTGAGTGGGTGAGGCGGACAGTGGCTTGAGAACATGTCAGATCCAGGTCACTTGAAAGGTGTGGTAGACATAGATCATGTAGAAGTTTAACAGACATAGCAAGAATTTGACTTTGACTCTAGATGGCATGCCATTGGATGACTTTGAGCAGAGAGCAACACGATGTGAACTAATTGCTGTTTTTGTAGAATAACTCTGCTATGAGAAGTTTAGACTGGATGGGCAAAAGCACCAGTCAGAAAACTGTTTAGGAGGGCATTTCCATTAATTTAAGAGAAAGATTATATTATAGTCTTGTGGTAACCATAGGAAGTAGTAAGAAATATTGGATTTGTTGGGCAAAGTGTATCCACCATCCCCCAAATACACACACACACACACAAATCTCTATCTCAGCATTTACACATTCATGGTTTATAAATGAGGCTATTTATGCATGGGACATGATACCTCAGGCCTGTAATCCCAGCTCTTTGGGAGGCTGAGGCGGTGGGGGGATCACTTGAGGTCAGGTAAAACCTCATCTCTACTTAAAATCCAAAAAAATTAGCTGGGCGTGGTGGCCGGCACTTGTAGTCCCAGCTACTTTGGAGGTTAACGCAGGAGAATCACTTGAACCTGGCAGGCAGAGGTTACAGTGAGCCAAGATCACACCACTGCACTCCAGCCTGGGCAACAGAGTGAGATTCTGTCAAAACAACAAGCAAACAAAAAAAGAAACATGAGACCATTTATGGGGATGGGGCTGTTCTCCATGCCCCAAATTTGTTGTCAGTGACTGGCAATCGTTTGTAAACCTTACTGACCACAGTGCCTGAGAAAGGTGCTTAAAAGGTTTGTGCGACTGATTTCAGATGAGTGGAATGACAGGCACAGAGGAAAGAAGGCTCACAGTAGGTATTTGGGGCAAGAAGATCTACGTGGGAAGCGCAGAAAGGCATGGACATTGTGGTGAGGGGCCTCTCAGAGAAACTGAGGTTCACATTAGAATGTACTTCACGTGAAAGAAGTAGAACTAAGAGAAGTACAAGAGGAGAATAGATTTAAGATGACAGGAAAGAGGCCAAGTTTCATGGAATCTTTATTTAAAAAAAAAAGAAATTCAATATAAGTTAGATTTAGGAAATCAGGATTAGGAAAGGGCTCAGGATTTACTACATAACTTTCATTTTTAAATCAGTAAAACATTCTGAAATCCTTACATTTCAACTATCAATTCACTGAATAATGTCAATATTTTGATTATTTTGTTGCTTTTAAGTGATAAAAAAGAGCTGTTCATAACTAATGGAATATATATATGTACACATACACACACATACATATATATACACATATATACATACATACACGTGTGTGTGTGTATATATGTGTGTGTGTGTGTGTGTGTAAGAAATTCCTCAGTTTCAAAGACTGGCATAGAAACGTTCCTATAGATATACAAGGATCATTTACACTCCTAGGATGAACAGACATGCTGGCATCATGAAGGTTTACTGGCGTTAATTAGGTACCTTTCAAGGGAGATAAAGGAACAATAGGAGATCACTACTAAAAAAAATATCTGCTGCAAAATAAAACTAATTGAAAACTGAGGCAGGACTAGGAGAGCAGTAGAGAATGATGCACCACTGAGAATGGGGGAAGAGGAATTAAGGCAGGTACACCTGGAAGAAAGGTAGTTGGAGGAGCAGATGTCTTGTCTTTACATCAGGGCATTCCTCATGTATAAGGGAGACTTGGCCCATCTTGCATCAAGCAGTCAGGTCAGAGTGAAAATAAAAAGATGTATAACTGCCCAGTCTCTTGATGGAAATGTGGAGACCCCAAGTCTGGTATGGAAGGGACACAAAGCCAACAGCTATTTTTGCAGGTAAAAGAGAGGATTTTTTTTGTTTCCTAATCCACATCATCCTCATCTCTTGCCTTTACCTATAGATACAGCTTTCTAATCGGCCTTGCAGGTCAACACTTGTCCCTCTGTGCACCATTCTTCTCCCAGTCAATTACTGGCCTCTAAACTCTTTTTGAATAAATAGCAAATCTCATATTATCTGTTTCAACCTCATTTCCTGACACTCTTTCCCCACTTTACTCCAAATTGCATAACTTCCTGGTCAGTTCTTTAAAAGTTGCCTGTTCTAACACTAACTTCTTCCTCCCTCCCCAAACTATCTCTACAGTTAAGTTTATGTCCTCTTCTTATTTGATCCTATGGCAGCTTCCACCTGTCTGTCATAATATTTGATACACTTGTAATTCTAGATCTGTCACCCCAGAATGTATAAAAGTGTCTGGTACATGGTAAACACTTAAATATTTGTTAACCGTTGAAGGTTGGATGTTTACTATTGATGAACACGAAGCTAAAAAGATAGTAGCTGATAATTATTGAGAATGAAAGGGTTTTTACACTAATTTACATTTCAGATAAGGTACAGCTGGCTCTTAGAGATGTTAAAAAGAACATCGAATAGGAACAAGTTTTCACTGAGATTAAAAGAAAATTCAGGTTTGAAATTACTATAGAACATTGTATAATTTCCCGTGTTCACAAATTTAAAAAATACAGTACACTTTAAACAGAGTTCATGTAAGGTATATTTGAGAATCAATTCAGCTCCTTGGTGAAAAAAATTAAAATTTAGAATAGTTAATTGAATGGCTATCATTTACATATTTTAAATATTTGCTCTTGAACTATGAATAACCACATAGAAATGTGAGAAAAATTAAATTTAAGAGGGTATTTATTTGGAGTATACTTTTAAAGCAAGTCTTATGAATCATGGTAAATACTCTTATATGTATGCTCAGGGTATTTGAGTGCACTTTATTCTCCAATTAAACCCAAGACTTAGAGACAGTTGCTAGCCACACACAAACAGTGTCACTGTCCACTATTTTACACAAACGGCAATTGAGTAGCAGAGGAGGGCAAATTCCCCAGTCCTGAGTTACTTCTGGGTGTGCCCCAGATGTTTAAGCTGCATGTTAACTAACTCATTTAGGCCCCCAGAGTAACTATTAATGCACCAAAGCTACAATTTGAGAAGATCTTTTATTTCCGAGAGACCTGGAAGAATCGCCAACAATTTGTAATATCTGTTCTTACCTGGGCAAAGAATCTTGTGGAGTAAAATTGCTTACAGAGGACCTCTATTGCTATAGGGAAAGTTTCGGTTCACTTGAGTAAGAATTATCCTTAAAAGGGATAGAAAAATTCAGGAATGGAACAATATTGACTTCCCAAGACTCACAAGGTGTATATACCATTTAGACAAAGTTTTTAGCCTTGAAAAGGAACATCTTGTATTATTGTTAATGTGAATATTTATGAAGCACTATCAGTAGGCCTAACTCAGTCCCTGCTCAATTAGGTTATAATTTAATTAGTCCTAAATGCAAATCCTCTAAATTGGGGTGGTTGGCTTTTGAAATGAATGCCAACTAATATTATTATTGATGGCTCACTATCTTCTGCTTCTCTCTCTCATTTCTCTTTTCTTCTTACCTTATACATACATTTTGCTCTCATACACCCACCCTTCCTGAATTGAAAGGATGTAAATCAAGGTACACCTGCAAAAGCAGAAGCCCTGTGGTCCACAATGAACTTTAAAATCCATACTAGTGTTTTGTACCTGAAAATTATAGGGATGTTTTGTGAATGTTTATAGGTCTAACACAGTTATCAAATATCAGTTTTGAACCACGAAAACATTTCTAAGATATTATGCAAACTAAACTCTAAATTGAGTTCTCTGTTTCCATTTGAATTTCACATATTTAAATTTCCTATATTTTTTCTGAGAGAGCTCCATATCTGTGCTGGAGTTGGTTCACTGCACAACATTTCTTACAGGGTAGATAGTACACCTTATTTTGTGCTACATTTGCTCTTGGGAAACCTCAGTTGTATTACAATCATAAATGGTCACTTACTAATATAGAAAGTAGAAAAAAAGGCTGCCCCTATGAAAACTATTTAATAACTTTAATAAGCTGCTTTGTAAATAAGTAAATAAAAAGATACACTTTCTTTTACCAAAGCAAACTCTTTGATGTGGTCTAGTTCTGTATCCTCAACCAAATCTCAACTTGAATTGTAATCCAAATTGTAATCCCCACGTTTTGGGGGAGGGTCCTCATGGGAGGTGATTAGATCACGGAAGAGATTCCCCCATGCTGTTCTAATAATAGTGAGTGACTTCTCTGGAGCTCTGATGGTTTTATAAGGGGCTTTTTCCCCCTCCGCTCTACACTTCTCTCTCCTGCTGCCATGTGAAGAAGAACATGTTTGCTTCCCTTTCCACCATGACTGTAAGTTTCCTGAAGCCTCCCCAGTCATGCGGAACTGTGAGTCAATTAAACCTGTTTCCTTTACGAATTACCCAGTCTCAGGCAGTTCATTATAGCAGTGTGAGAATGGATTAGTACAGTAAGCTGGTACTGAGAGTAGTGTGGCACTACTGCAGATACCTGAAAACGTGGAAGCGATTTTGGAACTGGGTAACCGGAAGAGGCTGAAACAGTTTGGAGGGCTCAGAAGACAGGAAAATGCGGGAAACTTTGCAACTTCCTAGAGAGTTGGAGGGCTCAAAAGACAGAAAGACATGGGAAAGTTTGGAACATCTGAGAGACTTGTTGAATGGCTTTGACCAAAATGCTTATAGTGATATGAACAATGAAGTCCAGGCTGAATTGGTCTGAGAGGGAGATGAAGAACTTGTTAGAAACTGGAGCAAAGGTCACTCTTGCTATGCTTAGCAAAGAGGCTGGTGGCATTTTGTCCCTGCCCTAGAGACCTGTGGAACTGTGAATTAGAGAGATGATTTAGAGTATCTGGTGGAAGAAAATTCAAAGGGAAGCACACCATAAAAGTTTGAGAAATGTGCAACCTGATGATGTGATAGAAAAGAAAAACTCATTTTCTGGGGAGAAATTCCAGCCAGCTGCAGAAATTTGCATAAGTAATGAGGGGCTGAATGTTAATCACCAAGACAATGAGGAAAATGTCTCTAGGGCCTGTTAGAGGCCTTCGCAGCAGCCCCTCCTATTACAGGCCTGGAGGCCAAGGAGGAAAGACCTTATTTTGTGGGGTGGGCCTAGGGTCCCCCTGCTCTGTGCAGCCCTGTATCCCAGCTGCTTCAGTCCCAACCATGGCTAAAAGGGGCCAACATACAGCTCAGGTCATTGCTTCAGAAGGTCCAAGCCTCAGGGCTTAGCAGCTTACACGTGGTGTTGGGCCTGCAGGTGCATAGAAGTCAAGAACTAAGGTTTGGGAACCTCTACCTAGATTTCAGAGGATGTATGGAAATGCCTGGATGTCCAGGCAAGAGCCTGCTGCAGGGACGGGGCCCTCGTGGAGAACTTCTGCTGGGGCAGTGCAGTAGGCAAATGTGGGGTGCAAGCTCCCACGCAGAGTTCCCACTGGGGCACTGCATAGTGGAGCTGTGGTAACAGGGCAACCATCCTCCAGACCCCAGAATGGTTGATCCACCAAGAGCTTGAACTGTGCACCTGGAAAAGCTTTAGACACTCAATGCCAGCCCATGAAAGCAGCCAGGAGTGGGGCTGTACCCTGAAAAACTACAGGGGTGGAGCTTCCCAAAGTGGTGGGGGCCCACCTCTTGCAACAGAGTGACCTGGAAGTAAGACATGGAGTCAAAGGAGATCATTTTGGAATTTTAATGTTTAATGACTGCCCTATTGGATTTTGGACTTGCATGGGGTCTATAACCCCTTTGTTCTGGCCAATTTCTCCTATTTGGAATGAGTGTATTTACCTAAGGCCTGTACCTCCACTGTATCTAGGAAGTAACTAACTTGCTTTTGATTTTACAGGCTCATAGGCGGAAGGGACTTGCCTTGTCTCAGTTGAGACTTTGGACTTGGACTACCTAGTTAATGCTGAAATGAGTCAAGACTTTGGGGGACTGTTGGAAAGTCATAATTGTGTTTTAAAAAGTGAGAAAGATGAGATTTTGGAGGGGCAAAAGGTGGAATGATATGGTCTGGCTCTGTGTCCTCACCCAAATCTCGAATTGTAATCCAAATTGTAATCCCCATGTTTTGGGAGAGGGAACCTCATGGGAGGGGATTAGATCATGGGAGCAGTTCCCCCTGCTGTTCTCATGATAGTGAGTGACTTCTCAGGAGATCTGATAGTTTTATAGGGGGCTTTTTCCCCCTTCACTCTGCACTTCTCTCTCCTGCTGCCATGTGAATAAGGACATGTTTGTGCCCCCTTCCACCATGATTTTAAGTTTCCTGAACTTTCCAGCCATGCAGAACTGTGAGTCAACGAAACCTGTTTCCTTTATAAATTATCCAGTCTCAAGTAGTTCTTTATAGCAGAATGAGAATGGACTAATACACCCTTGTAGTGATTAACATTTTCATCTTTTAAGAATAATCAAAAATAGATGTGCAGCAAAAATGTCATACCATTGCTTCCTGTGCCCTGTGATGCACAGTGGAGCAACACAGCACTCCTCACTACATAAACATTCTCAAATAACAGTACAGGGCACGCAGTTCTAGGAAGGCAGACCACACAGCTTAGAAAAAGTATACGCTGCAGCTTGAAGTGCAAACCACAATGAGGCAACGAGGAGCTTATGTCCACTCTCAATGTAAAACATATCTCTGTTAGGTCCTCAAATCCCTATGGTTCTCTGCAGTCACCCATCAATGACAACTAAGGGACCATGAAGTGGGAGACATGGACTGGCATTGTCTGCTGCACCATTCTCCTGGTGGTTTGATTAAAAAACACTGAAACTGAAGGATATGTTTAGAAAACAATTGTATGCGTGCTTCAATGCATGTTTTCTCTCTACTTTTAAACTCAGGTAAAGTCAAATGCATATATATTCTTATTATTTACATCAATGACTGTTTCAGGAGGTTGACATGTCTTGTTATCTAAAACCACAGAAAATTTGAATGTTGATCAACATTGAAAATGGCAACAGGAATCTTTTCCCATTGTTTAATTTTATTTATTTTTTTATTTTTTTGAGACAGGGTCTTGCTCTCTCTCCCTGGCTGGAGTACAGTGGCGTGATCTCTGTTCACTGCAACCTCCACCTCTCAGGCTCAAGCAATTCTCCCACCTCAGCCACTCTAGTAGCTAGGGACTACATGCGCATGCCACCACGCTTGGCTAATTATTTTGTATTTTTTTGTAGAGATGGGGTTTTGCCATATTGCCCAGGCTGGTCTCAAACTCCTGGGCTCAAACAATCCACCAGCCTTGGCCTCCCAAAGTGCTGGGATTACAGGCATGAGCCACCATACCTGGCCAATTTTATTTCTTATTTGTCCTTTTTTGTTTGTATAGCCATTCTCCTATTGATAGACACTGTTCATTTTAATTTTTGACTATAGCAAAGAATGTTTTTGGGAAATTTTTAAATTTATTTTCTTTTTCTTTTTTTTTTTTTTTTTTTGAGACGGAATCTCGCTCTGTCGCCCAGGCTGGAGTGCAGTGGCCAGATCTCAGCTCACTGCAAGCTCCGCCTCCCGGGTTTACGCCATTCTCCTGCCTCAGCCTCCCGAGTAGCCGGGACTACAGGCGCCGGTCACCGCGCCTGGCTAGTTTTTTGTATTTTTAGTAGAGACGGGGTTTCACCACGTTAGCCAGGATGGTCTCGATCTCCTGACCTCGTGATCCGCCCGTCTCGGCCTCCCAAAGTGCAGGGATTACAGGCTTGAGCCACCGCGCCTGGCCGATTATTTTCTTCTTATGCCAAAACAAAAGCTTGTAACAGAAAATACAGGCAAAACGTGACTATGTAAAATTTCTGCAATTGTACTTACCCTGAAATAATCACTGAACGGCATGGTGGTTGTTATGGTGTGTGCATGCGTGCAAATGTGTTTACAACATTTATCTTTTTCTGAGTATAAGCTTATATGTAAATTTTCAATTTACATATATGAATAAGCAAATGCATAAATTTGTAAAAATTGAATGATACTACACATACTTTTTATAAGATCCTTTTTTTAATCCTGTAAGGCTATTAAAATATTCAAAACACTATCCATATTCTAGTACTACGTTCGCAAAGTATTCATTTTAAAATATCACTGTAGTAGAGTATATTACAGCAGGTAAAGAAGTTCAGTTGAAAGTTACACTCCTAATATTTGAGAGAGATAAGAATGAAGTTTGATGTACTTAATCCTATTGCAATAAAGTGAACTTTCAAATATTTCAAGCCTTCATTGCAAAGTAAAATAAGATCTATTCTTATTTCTTCAAAAATTTTATATATTTAAGCAGGTAAGGTGTCTCCAGCTGAAAGAAATACTTTTATGGCCAGCCTTCCAAATTGTATACCACTTTCTTCTCTTTTAATTCTTCTGTCTCAGATATTTAATTAATAAGAGCTGCTGTAGCAAGGGGCTTGTCTATAATTTCATTGTCACCATTTCTGAGTCATCTACCTCTGATTTGTTTTAAAATCAAATGCAAGATATTTGGCTAACATACAATCACCATCAGCTAGGAATATAACAAATAAACCAATGACAGCCTTCTCTGACACACTCTTACTTTTATCTGAACCATTTTGCTAAGAAAAATTAGTTTATTTATTCATTAAAAGTCTTAAGTATCCTTCTGTTATATCCGAAACCTCAATTCCTCAACTCCTTTTTTGTTAGTTGGCCATCAGTCGTCAACCATCATCCAGTTAAAGTCAATGATGTGAACAGTTAAAGTCAATGATGTAAAGGTAAGCAAAATTCTTTTAAGTTCTGCTTTGAAAAGAGGGAACAAAACCCTTGGTGACAGGAGTTTGTAATCTAAAAGGGGCACTGTGATTAAGTGACATATTGAAGAACACATACATGTGTGCCAGGAAACAAATCTATACTGAGTACAATCAGAAACAGAGATTCTATCAGACATATTATAAAGCTTGCTTAAGGAAGCCTGAGGGAGCAGTGACAATCTTTATTATGGAAAAGGGTATAGTTTGAGAAAATAATATTACATCAAACTGGGAAGGACAGCTAAGAGAATGGATGACAGAATCAGGATATAAAAAGAGCATAAGGCCTAAATATAACCAGATGGAGTTAAATAGGGTCATATTTGAAGTCCTGCCCTTTGGTTAAAACAAAAACATCTAACTGAGCAGCTGCTGAGAGAGAAGGAGATGATGCCTAAGTCAAGCCCTTTTAGTTAAGTGCATGATGTCACAATGATACGATGAGGCAGCCAGCGTCTATCAAACTAAAGTCATTTTCATTGATAAATCACCCCCAGGATGAGGCAATGAAAAAAAGAGTCTCTATGATGCTCTGAAGTAATTGAATTACTTTAGGAATTTCTGGAATTTGCTCATCTTTGGGCCGTTAAATTACAAAAGAAGGTTATGAGATAGGAGCTAGCCTAATGGGGAGTCACTAGAAAAGGAAAGCGATGTGATAGTATAATGGTAGCCAACTTAAGGAATAGAAAACATAGGGAACAGACCTGATGGTTACAGATACAAAAGTGTCACATGAAAATGGAATTTCAGGCAGTTGTGCACTGGGTCACCAAAATGTCATTCCCAAAATATACTCCGTCGCACCTCGCCACTCTGTCCTTGACCCTCAGCCGAATATGACATATCTCTGGAAGCCCGGCAGATGCAAGCTGAACGGTTGGCCATAAGAGCCCAGTTGAAACAAGACTACCTGCTTCAGTACAACAACCCTAACCGCCAAGAGCTCACTGAAGATCTTGCCTTGATTCGAGATCAGCAAATGTCTATCCTAATTTCAGACTCACTCCTAAAAACTCACTCTTGGAAGCTTTGTGTGGAATTGGGCCCCTCTTCTTCTGGTATTATGTTTTCAAAACTGACAGGGATAGAAAAGAAAAACTTATCCAGGAAGGAAAATTGGATGGAACATTTAACATCTCATATTAAGTCTGGCAATGATGACTATATGGATTCTTACTTAAATAAATCATCTATTAATCATTAAAAAAAAAAGAAAGAAAATGGAATTTCACTCACCCTGTGTGTTTCCAAGATTAACAAGTAGGAGTAATGCTACTTAGAAGTTTTGTGGAGGCCAAAGTTCAGTGAAAGCAAGACCAAGCCAGCAACACAGAGTCAGCCAATGACACATCAACATTGACCAGGAGAAGGATGGCCAGCAATGGGGGCACAAGCATTGACCTTTGAAGGGTCACATCACAGCTGTGTTAGCACTGAACCACAGGGCACTGGTGTCTTCTTTCATTCTGAAAATTCGGATTCAACAAAAAATTTGTTTCCTTCCCAATTTACCTTCCTTTGAACTAATTAAACTTCTGTCCTCTTCATCCCTCAACTATTAAATATTAAAAAATATGTTGACCAATTTAAGGTTTTGAAATAAAAACATTATACGACCAAAAGGTTTGATAGATTCTCAACAGCATAACACTGTCTACTTCTCTGTAGGTATCTCCTGAGCACCAGATACTAAGCTCCCTTGATGAAAATAGCTTTTCAAAACATGATAGATATGCTAGTGCACTGTATTCAGAATAATGTGAGTTCATACGGACTTGTCAGGATGTAAAGAACATACAATGTTTGGTGTGTTTCATGCGGGCCCCAGATATGGCCCCGGTGCAGTGCCTCTCATATTGAATACACATATGAATCACCTGGGATCTTACTGCAATGCAAATGTGAGTCACTAGGTCAGGGTGGGGTCCAAGAATTTCTACCAAGTCCAGGTGATATTCATACTGCTGGTTCATGGATCACATTTTGAGTAGCAAGGTAAAGCATATTTCCCATGAAGCAGCATTGCAGAATGTTTATTACCAGGCCAATATTTACCTAGGCATTTCTTTGCTTTTTATATTAACACTTCTATTGACATAGATCATAAAATTTCTGTTTTCCTTTCTTCGAAAATTAAAATATACAGTATACTAAAACTTCAAAAAAAAAAAAATCAGACAGTTTTTCCCCCCAGGTACTTAAGAGGATACAAACCCATGAAACTTGGCCTCAATTAGATTACAGTGGTCCCTCGGGATCTTTGGGGAGTGGTTCCAGGACTCCCTGCAGATATCAAAATCCATGGATGTTCAAGTTTCTTATATAAAATGACATAGTATTTGTATATAACCTACACACATCAATATACTTTAAATCATCTCCAGATTACTTATACCTAGTACAATGTAAATGTTATGTCAATAGTTACTATGCTGTATTGTTTAGGGAATGACAAGAAAAGTCTGTACATGTTCAGTATATACACAACCATATTATTAAAAAACAATTTTGGATTGAATACACAGATGTGGAATCCATGGATACAAAAGGTCTACTGTACTTGGAAGTATCAATAGGAAATTTCATCAAAATTGATGGTGAATTTTGCACAGAATTAACTCTCATTTTGTTTTTATTTATTCAGCATATGTAAGTCGGTCTCTAATAATAAAATAATTACAATGACTATTTTTCTCCAGCTCTAAATTTATTATAGCAACAACTCAGGATCAAATATAATTTGAGATCCCTTTGAAGGGGTATAAGCTGTTGGTTGATAATGATGTTGAGTAGATGGTCCAAAAAGACTCAGTCTGAACATCTTCAATTGTTTGCCTTAGACCAAATTTTAAGTGAGTGTAAGAATTCATCTTCTTTGAATATGGTGTATTGAATTTCTTAATGAATTCTCCAGCAAACATGAAAAAGTAAATGATGTTATCCGGGCAAGACTGTTTCCTTATAGAAAAGTAAGAATGTCATCTGTGGAGTTTTGAAACTTTATTGTAAATCATCACACATGACTCCCGGGGAAGCTTGTACATGTATTCTGAAGTAGAAACTGCCCTTTTAGCGGTGATATTCAGAATCTAGTCAGGCTGATCATTGTCCTAGTCTCAGCTTTTAGCCTCCTGTTTCCTTCATCTGAAATGTTCTTGCCCTTCACCTCCTTCAAGTCTATGCAAAGGTCAACCTGGAGGGCCACGCTATTCAAAATTGCATCCCTACTGATACTTCCTATGTCATTCCCTTTTTTCCTTAGCACTTACCACTATCCAACATATAATATATTTTTTACTTATTTTTCTTGAATATTGTCTATCTTTTCTGTAGTTTTCTACTGCTGGTGTAACAAATTATCAGAAACTTAGTGATTTAACAATTAAAATGTATCATTTTATAGTTGTGTAGATCAGAAGTCCAACACAGGTCTCAAAGGGCTAAAATCAAGGTGTCTTCAAGACTGCATTCCTTTCTGAATGGGCTAAGGGAGAATCTGCTTCCTTGACCTTTCTAGTTGTCCACATTCCTTGGCTCCTGGCTCCCTTCCTTCATTTCCAAAGCCAACAAAGTTGCATCTCTCTAACCCTTCTTCTGTTATCACATATCTCTCTAACATAACCAGGGAAAAGTCTTTGCTTAGAAGGACTTGTGCGATTAGATTGGGCCCACCGGGCTATTATAGACACTACATCTCCAGGTCTGTGCCCCTAATCAAATCTGCAAAATCCTTTTTTGCATGTGAGGTAACGTTCATATAGTCCAGGGATTAGGCAGTAGAACTCTTTGCAGGGGCCATTATTTTGCCTATACTTATTGAAATGTAAGCTCCAAAAGGTCATGGATTTTTATTTGTTTGATTTGTTATATTCCTAGCACTTACAGCAGCACCTGGTATACAGTATAAACTCAAAAAATATTTATTTCAGCAAATTAATGAAAGAAAATTGAATTGGGCTAATGATGTCATGACAAACACATATTTGAAGTGCAGGTGCTAGACATAGACCCTTACTAGATTTTTTTGTTTTGATTTTTGAGATGGAATCTCATTCTCACCCAGGCTAGAGTGCCGTGACACTATCTCAGCACACTGCAACCTCTGCCTCCTGGGTTCAAGCAATTCTCCTGCCTCAGCCTCCCAAGTAGCTGGGATTACAGGCACCTGCCGCCACCATGACCAGCTAATTTCTGTATTTTTAGTAGAGATAGGGTTTCACTATGTTGGCCAGGCTGGTCTTGAACTCCAGTTAGGTGATCTGCCTGCCTCAGCCTCCCAAAGTGTTGGGATTACAGGTGTGAGCCAATGTATCTGGCTAGCCTCTACTAGATGTTTGAAGAGTTAACCACTTTGATTAAATAAACCTTAGTCCTCATTTGAAAAATGAGACCATCACTTTGCCCACTTCATAGAGTGGTTTGGAGAATCAATCAATGTGATTTGCATTAAAGTGGTCTGAAAATTCTCAGCTAAAGAAATGTAAATCATTGATACTATATTTTTTAAGTTGGTCTTAGTATTCTTACCTAAAAATTTCAGTTTCTTTGAGCTCAAAATATCAGCAATTTTGGTCACAGTTCACTCCTCAGACTTTCAGAAACCCCATTCAAGATGCTGAAAAAGATGTGGGAAAATCTTAAAGCATGGCAATACCCTTCTTTGGTTTCTTTTTTGCCAAACATACCATTCCTCAGGGTCACTGCCCTAGACTGAGTGTAGCATGATTGGACCATCTAAGAAGATGGTGGGATAACAGAAAGTTATTTGGAGTCTTCAGAGCTCAGTCTAGTCCAGGTTCTTTTTGACTGGGCATTTCCATTAGTATCTCCAAGTCACCCTGCTGCCTAGAGTTCATCATTCTCAACTACATATTATTAAAACATGTTAGCAAATACTGCAGTGGTGCAGAAGAAAGTCACTAAGAGCCTTACTGTTTTTATTTCCTTACGGTAGGACTAGAACATAATTTAACTAACACACTGTCTTCATATAACTTAAGTTTATAACCAATATCACATAAAAGATAACATGTCCACAAATACTTGTAGAGTTATTTTGCTGATCTTTCAACAAATAGCACTTAGAACTTTTATCATGTATTTTTAGAATATTTGTACAAGGAAATGAGCCTCTCCAATTTTATTGAAAACATTTGTCAATTTTATTAAATTTTTTAAAACTCAGAATTTGCTTGGAACTCATACGCTTATATTTACTAGAAGACTAAAAATTTAAAGGTTTAAGAGAATTTTCTATTGCCTTAGCAAATCTGTAATGCCAAAATTAGAAAACAGTTATTTTTCTCCAGGATTGATGTAATTAAAAACACTAAAGTGGGGGTCAAATGATAACAACAAAGCACTCTTAATATAGATGTGGTTTGTTTCTCTGGGCCTATGACTATATATGGATATTTGGAAACATTACAGTGTTTGGCGACAACAAAGCTATTCATTGTTAGTCAACAGATATGCACATTGTGGTGAAAACTCAACCAATAAAATTGTTAATTTAATGCAGTGATTCTCAAAGTGTGGTCTCCAGACCAGCAGCATTGGTGTCACTTGAGGACTTATTAGAAATATAAAGTTGGAGGCTTTACCAGAGATCTACAGAATTAGAAATTTGGGGGAAGAGGCCCGGTAATGTGTGGTTTACTGGCCCTTGTAGGTGATTCTGATGATCATTAGTGAATGCCCTTTTACTTTCTTACCTTAAAATCTTATAATCTTGTTTGATAATGCATATGAAAATGCACAATTGCTTTTTAAAATGTGAAAATCTGAGTCAGCAATTAGGGCCAAGTCATATCTAAAAATCATGTGGGCAGAGTATTCTGAAAACTAGATATTTGAATCAGCTGAAAAGCCGCCACTGCAACCCAAACCTAAAACCTCCCCTAAAACCCAAACCCAAAAGTATTATTTATTCAATAATTTACATAAATTATGCATGTAAAATAAACATTGTATATATGAAGAAATGATTTTCACATATTAACTGAAATCTAACTTATTTTGTTGGAATCTTCTCTCGCATTTTAGACATATTTTCCAGAGACTGATTTTCTTGCTCCACAATTGTATTGGAAACCCCCCAAAAAACAAAACCAAACAGATAAGCCAACAATATTCTCTTTTAATCAACTAGATTTTTTAAATCCAGAGTCTTAAAAATATGGGTATTTTCCCCTGTGAGTTAAATAAGCACAAAACAAACATATTATATGGTCTATAGTCTTATTTTAGTAACTGGAAACACTATTTTGCCTGCATTCCAATTGTTATGGTAAAGGTGAAGCCAAAGTCCTGAGACAGCCTCAAGGATCTGGTGGCTAATTCTTCCAACAGAACCAAGGACAGTGTCCCAGACAATGAGGTCTGTTTCAGCTGTGTCTCACAAGGTGAGTGTCCAGGGTATACAGAATGGGGTTGAAGACTCTTTCCACAAGAGCAGCAGAATAGCATGCACATGAAAGTACTCCATTACCGAGAGCCCTCAAGGGATGAACCTGTGTGCAATGGAGTTACACCATCCAGGACTTCCAGAGTAGAGGACTGGGGGTTATTGGTAGGCAATGGAGAGCCAATGAGATTTCAGGTTGTGGATTTACATATCACAGTCTCTTGCTAGGAGGAAGAGCTCCAGCCAAAGTGTACGCTTTAAACTGAATCTTACAGAGCCTGTTGTCAGGAAAGTCTGGCAATTTCTAGCTTGCCAAAAGCCCAGGTGAAAGCAATAGTGGTGGTGATGGAGGCTAGAATGTGAGAAACCTTTGGGCCAGGTTTGAATGTGATGGCTGAAGGAAAAAATAGGAAACAAGGTGAAAACTTGGGCTTCTTGTTAAGAATTTCTTAATATTGGGTATGATACTTATTTTGCATTACTTATCCATGCAAACTATTGAGGACAACAAGATAATTTTGTGCTTAGATTGGGGTGTGTGTGTATGTGTAGTGGGGGGTCCTCTATCATGTATCTAGCTGATTCAAATCATTTTTTTCTAAATGATAGGAACACGTGAAAAGTGATATCTCTGGGAGTCAGAGCAAGTATGGATCCATTTCTTAACTAGCAGTTCTTTAAGTGGAAGTCTGTGAACCTCTAAAGCAGCAGAGTCATGAAAGACATTTAGAAAAACACAGTCACCTGGGTCCTGTCCCCAGAAAGCCTGATGTCATTTTTCTGGGTGTCTGGCCCAGGCATCAGATTTTTTAAAGTTCCCCAGGTGATTGAAAGTGGATAAGAACTAATGCTTGAAAATGTAAGTGAAGGCTTTTTTCAATTAGATAATATAACTTTAATTTCATTCTGTTGATTTGCATAATAATCTGTTGTGATGCTAATGAAACCAAAGTGTTATATATTTACCTCCTAGGGATTATGCAAAAACAAATAAGATAATAGGTATTACAGAACATCAAGCTGATACTTATTTGGGCCCTGTTGTCAGCAACAGTGTTACAGCATTTTCCTGCCGGGAGTAAATACTTACATAAATCACTGGGAAAATACAGCAAAGTAGCATAATTTCTTCACTTTTACCTTTAACATGTGGGCTATAAAGTTGTCTATAAAATACTATCTGCCATAACTTATAATAAATACATCCTTTTTATTGACATAAGATGGGTAAATATAGTTTTTAAAAGGCATCAGAGGAGCGATAAAGGCAAACTGGATCAACACCCATTTTGAGGGGGTTAATTTTTCTTCCAGGAAGTTTATAAATGGCAGGTCCTGGAAATCCTAAAATCCCTAGATGGACTTTGCCTGCCACATACTTGACATTCAATAAAAATGCAGTAAATGCCTGAACAAGACCAGCACATGTGTTGTCTTCATATAGTACAGTAACACTACATTGTTTGGGCTGGGTTGTGCTGAAAAAGTTGATCTCTTCCAAGACTTAAAGAATAGTGTCTAAAATTTAGCAATATGAAATCTGGGCAGATGTGTAATGAAAGTGCTATGAAATGATTAGAATATCTAAAACAAAGAATAAAAATACCATGGATTTGCTAATTTTGGATACACAAATATGGAATATATCAAATACACATGCAGTTCTATCTGTAATATGTGATTTAAAAAATTAGCTTTTGGCTACTTTTAAAGATTTTCAACATGAAAGTTGGAACTACCCAATTTCCAGTGAAGAAGTCTCAGCTCTATGCATCTGCAATATTTAACTTCTCCCATTTTTTTTCAAATCTCTGCGATTTCAGCTGTTATGACACATTTCCAAGACCTTTATTCAGACCCTTACAAGCTTTTGAAAAGACTCTCTTTTTTCTTTAATATGAGATGTATTGTTTACCTATTACACTGAGTGGCACTACAGAAAAACATGGATAATCTGTATTTCTGCACTCTTTGTGAATGAGCTAAATGCAATGTTTACCACCACAAATTTGGTACAACCTACATGAAATAAGACCTCAGTTTTAAATATAATACTGTTCCACATAGTATGACAAATATATACTTGGTATATGAACCATTTGGTATGCTACAATAAGACCCACCCCCAATTTAAGCAGGCTTATCTGAAGTTTACAGAAGATTTAACATAGTTTCTAGATGGTTAAATATATATATGTATGGGTGTGCGTGTATGTGCATGTACACATATTTGCTGAGTGGTTAATATAAAAGCTATGATAGGATGTGAGGATAAACACTGTGTTAGCTAAGTACTATAGAGAAAAAGAGTTCTGAGTATCTGGAATAGGATAAAGATCACAGGAAAAGAGATTTCCATAAAAGAAGCTTTGACAGCTTTGACCAACTCCTAACTGTCTGCCTGTAGTCTACATTATGTATGATTAGAAAGTTTGTGTTTCACACAGAAACTTTCCAATTATTAATTAGGAAAACATTTACACATGGTATGTCACATGAGTAGGTTTGTCTCCTTAGCAGACCACAGTAATGCAGATATTAAAAAGGATATGTTGTCAGAAATAAATTATTCATGCTTCCTAACTTTTCTAATTTGGTACTTTGAAAACATTAATAGGATTTGGCCATTCTTAATTGTGTTGATGACAATCCTTGCTCTCTTTATTCCTCAAGGCTAGTTGAAATTTATTGAATTTATATTAATTTTTATGACCATCTGTGGCTTCTCAAAAGTAAAATAACTTCAGAAGCTTTAAAATTATGGAGAAAATATTAGGCAAAACTTTGCAGAATGATTTGTAACTTATATGAGATTTTTATTTACTTTTTGAGAACTATCACTTGAATATGTAATCATCAAACAGGTGAACTTCCACTTATTTGATATGATAGAAGAAAACTTCTAGCATTCCAATTTTAACATTTTATTTGAAAATTCACTGCTATAATAACACTATAGAATTAAGGAGAGTTGTGTTGTAAACATAGTCCTTCTTTTTAAAAATGGGAACTCCTATTTTATCCTTTAGCTATTATATTCATCTACTCATTTTTAGTGTTGCTTTCACCAAACAACACGTCTATAGTAAATATATTTACGTTTTATGATTACAGGGAAGTGATTCCTAATGAAAATGAGGATAGAGTGTTCAAATTGGGGTTAGACCATCCCAGTTCTGTCATAGTTTCCATTGTTGAAATAAAACCCCAACTGAAAGATAATAGGTCTTGTTAGTTGGCAGGCAGGTTTCATTGAGTAAACCAAGTTGCTTTCTAGGATTTTGTGCAGAAAAATTCTGCAACTCTAAAATTCACATAACACTTAAACTGACATCAAGAGTAGTGCCCGATCACTATAGAAATAATCAATGACTGTAAAAGTTGTTTGGCTTTAGCCTCTGCTGTGAAAAAGCATGAAAAGTATTTATGAGAATAGAGAGGCATAAGGGGTTGCATTTTCCACAGTTTATTGGACATCTCTACTTGGACAACCACAGACTTCTCAGACTCGACTAGCCCAAATAGAACACATAATTTCACCCTCAAACCCACTCCTCTTGCTGGACTCCAAACTCAGTGAATGGCCTAGTGTTCATCTAGTTGTCACAAGTGTCTTCCTGTTCCTTGCTGTCATATATATTGAAATGCCAGGTCCTGTTGAACCTATTTCCTAAGTAGCTATTTCCTAAATCTCTTTACTTTTCATTCTCCCCTTGCTGCTGGACCAAGCCATGAGTACTGACTGGTCTGAATTATTGCAGCAATGTCCCAGCTGGTCTCCTTTCCTTCAGCACTGTCCTTCCCCAATACACTCTCTACAGCACAGCCAAATACTACAAACCCAAAGGCTTTCCCTTTTGTTGGAATGAAGTCCAGAATTCTTAACATGGATAGCAAGGCCTGCTATTTTCTGTTCCCTGCATTACTCCCAGCTTCATCTCCCATTATTCTCCAGACCATGTGCAACTGTCCTCTCTGCATCCTAAACTCCACGATATGCATGTTCAGTAACATGGTAACGTCAAGAACTCTCCACTTTCCAACTTTGCATATGCTCTTCTCTCTGCCTGCCCTGTCCGTCACCTTGCTAATTTCTATTCAGCCTGTAGCTTTAGTGCCTCTTCCATGAACCATTCCTGAACTCCACATCACCCAGTCCTAAAATCAAGGATGACTGCTTGCATAGCATCCTATATTCTGCCTCATCCTGAAAGTGATTATACTTCACTATAATTGGTGTTTACTCATCTAGCTTTACCATTGGACCTCCGGCTTCACGAGAATCATGTATGTGAGTATCCTGCTCACTGTACAACCTTAGCCCATTATACTGATAAGTCCACGGTAGGTGCTTCACAAACATTTATTAAGTGAATTAATCTGAATGCAGTTATGTACAAAGACCATAGAGTTCAGATTTTTGTCTATGCCCTTAGCTATCATGTCAAAGAACTGCAGGGTAGTGCATGATAACTAGCTGTCAGCTTATTACAACAGACCTCCCTGCAATACAGTTTCACCCACCCTACCCCCCCAAAAAAATTCTAATCACTAGCCAGATTTAAATCTATTTGACTCTACTTCTTTCAGCGTTGGTAAGAACTATAGCAGTCATCATTTAAGAAGAGAATTAAATTACTAATATCTGTCTACCCATTTCTCTGAGAAAATGAAATTACTTCTCTACAGAATTAAAACACCATTTCTTTGAACTTGATGAAGAAGCCAATTTTCTTTTGTATTCCTGTCTCAAAAAAGAATATATGTCTAGACAGAATATTAGGGAAGTTACTCCATAAGATATACGTTTCTGCTAGAATAAACTTCATTATTTCTACAAAATTATGGAAGTAGCTGGCTATACTTCTCTACTTACTTCTTAATTTAAAAAAAAAATAACAAAACTAGATAAAAAGAAAGTCTACTCCATATTTTCTAAAACAGAATTCTGCTAACACACACACACACACACACACACACACACACACACACGAGCTATGAATTTCTATACCATTCTTCAAAATTCTAAATATTGTCAACGTCATTTTAAGAGAAACAGAACTAGTTTAGTTAGTCTACATCTGTCCTGTGGTATTCTTTGCACCAGTGGATCTCAGACTCTAGCATACATCAGAGTGTCCTGGAGGTCTTTGTAAAATGCAGGTTTCTGGGCCACTCCCTTCCACCCAGAGTTTCTGATTCATTAGGCCTGAAATGGAACCAGAGAATTTGCATTTCCAGCAAGTTCCTAGGTTATATTGATGCTGACCTGGGGAACACACTTTGAGATGTGACTTATACATGTAACTAATAGTAGGGAAGCACATTTAGTTCTGTCCATGCAGTTCTGTCAGGCATTTTGACATGTGTCGTCCTCTTGTTCTCTTTCTTTCCTTTTTTTGGTACCAGTATCTAACTCAGCACTACTGCCTAAATACATAAAGCCTGTATTCCATGTTAACACTTAACAGCACAAGGGTACATCATTTAAAACAAAACAAACAAAAAAAACCCAACAAAAACCAGAAAAAAGAGGGCTATTTCTGCAAGTTAAAAAATTAAATGGAAAAACAACCCAAAAATTGCTCTAAGCGGGTTTTGCCTTCAATAGCAAACATGTTTTGCCTCAGTGGTGATTTCTTTGTTCGGGAGCCAAGGTGGCAATTAAGCTGGCACAAAGAGCAGGAGCCATTTGTTTAATATGATGATAGTGTAGCCCTTTGTAAATCCTGGAACAATGAGGGCCCACACATAAGCTCATTCCAAGTTCTAGTTCCTTCTCTTCCCCTGTTGCTCAGTGTGAATTCTCATAGCCACGAAGGAAGGGGAAGATTTTCAATCCTGTCACATCCTCCCCCATTTAAACCATTTATAGTCTTAACTTATAAGATATGAGTAAGAAATCTTCTTTAAACATTTTGCAGAGCTGATCATCAAATCTAACAAACTGGTGGTTTTGAAATCTCCTTTGCTCCAAAGACTTTCCATTAACCTCTGTGTTCTCTGTTGTGTCACTGTGCTGAGAAGAGCAAGTTAAAAATCCAGTCTTAAGTGGGGCTTGGTAGTAGGATTATTTTTATCTTATAGATTTATTTCAATCTTCACTTTAGGAAGAAAGAAGACCTTAGGAAGGTCTAATTCTCATCAGTTCTGGCATAAGCTGAGTCAAGTAAGGGATCTCAGAATTTAAAGAAAGGGATGCCCTTAATAATGGCATCTGAAGAAGCAAGTGTACTATACTGTGACAATTACAAGATACTACATCAGTTCCCATCCTCCACTAGGCTCTTTTAGGATGGAGACTCTGTCTGGTTCACTGCTTTATCTCTAGAATTTAGAACAGTGCTCAGAAAATAGAAGGCACTGAATATGTAGCAATTATTGCCTGACTGGCTCTCTCTGTAAGCATTGCAGGGAATGTACAACCAAAATTTATAAAGTCTAACATGACACCAAAGTTCATAAATTAAATGTTACCAAAATAGACTGTTGTTACAAATGAAGAAATTAATCAGAAGGTATCTTTTTAGAATATAACAACCTCTAACACCCAGTCTACAAATATATCCATCATCAAACTTCTGGCAAATGTTCAAAATAAATAAACACCTATCATGACTTAAATCCCTGGCTTTATACTTCAACAGTGTTCACACGAGTAAAAGCATTTTTGCCTAAGTTGTCTACCAGTTTATAATATGGGAAGGAATTTCCCATGGGATACTATCTCCTCCCCCTTTATATAGGGAATACAGGTTTGGCTAAATACTTTCTCATAATTGTGCAGAAAGCGCATACCCTTATAAAAGGGCAATCACATATATTATCAATGTGATTGATAACATCATCAATGGTTTCCTGAAAGCAGCCTCTCCATCTTGCAAGTCTATCAACTTATAGTTCTTTACCTTCCCTTCAGCTGAATCTACTCACTTCAGGCTCAGCCTGAGTTCATGAAAGAACCCTGCCAGGGCGGGGCCGATTTAAGGACTAACTGTGTCTACGTCATGACACTCAGATCTGGATCTAGGGGTAACTTCTGGCTTCTGCATGATCTACTCTTCTTCTCAAGCTGCCCATTCCCTGAGATCTACTTTGAGAACACTAGATCCTGTGCCTGATGTTCAAACTAGGATGGCCTCATACCACAATGTTTTGTTGCCCCTTCTAGCTTTGGAGCTCCTGTAACCCCAAATAGTCTAATCCACACCAGGCCCTCTTATGCCCTTTTGATACTATTTCTCAAATGACTCACAAGATGAGCCTCTAAGGTCAAGCTAGTTCTCCCAGGTCTCTTCTAGTATCCTAGTGCTATTTTTTTCTCTGCCAAGTTCTGATTTCTTTTCCAGTCCCTGTTGCTAAAATCATACTGAATCCCTCACAGCCACCCAAACCCTGGCAAGGTATGATTTTACCATCTTAAGTTCATTTTCAGGGCTGAGCGTATAATAATGACTAGTCATGTAGCACCCAGTGATCACACTGTATGGAGAGTATAGACACTGGGATGGAGGAAGGGCAAAAAGAGGCCCTCGATACTGAAACATATTTTCAGAGAGTAATATAATTGGTGAATTCTCATATGCAGTGAGGATCAAATTGATGAACCATTTTAGCACTCCCACAAGAATTCTGCTACCTCATTTCTGCACAGAATTTCATCTTATGAAAAAGTTCCACAATTTTTAACATACTATAGCATCTCTTCATGCCAAGTAGTTTTGTATTTTAAGAATTACAAAATGCACTCATCAAATAATTTTGGCACATAATATATATTTCTAAATTCCAGAACAAATCTCTCTCCTGGGGTTCTATTTAAAATACAACCTGGGCTTGTACACCATCGAGTATGATAGAAAAACATATAATCAATTCATAGAAGACCAGCACTTGCCCTACAGGTGCTAGAATTTGACATCTTGTTGAAATTAGATTGAAAATTAGTTATACAGTATGTAAGAACAAAGGCAGGCTACAATATTTCCTTCTAGTGGACATCATTAACGCCTCAGAGATGAAATGTACGAAACTCTTCTAGAAATACTAATCAACTGAAACAAGCAGCCCCCAAAACAGTAATGTGGTCAGTCTGAATGCTGCCAGGTAATTTATAATCCATGACAAGCAGAGCCAAGTGAAAGTTATTTACATTTGTTCTTCTGGTAGAATAGAAGGGATGAGAGTGAAAAGGATCTGTTGAATCAGATCGTGTTTGACTGAGGAGTGACAGGGAAGTTCTCTTCAATTAATAGCCAGCGGCATAATTTGAGCTAATGCCAGCTGGGCTTCCATCATGAAATGACACAGAAATAAATTATTCTGTACTCAGATGCTGGCATAGTGAAGTGAATTAATCCACTCAAATTTGGAGGAGGGAAAGAGAAAGTAGATTACGCTATCTGAATTTTTTGAGCCTGTTTTAGCTACACTTTAAGGATACTGAGGTTCATGATAATTGTTAAAATGTCCAAGTGGATCCATTTAGACTCAAACACTTGCTCGAATGAACAAATTCTTAGAAGGGAGGAACCAAACAGAGTAGAAATGGCTTTATGAAGGTCATGGTGGTTTCTTTCACGGATTAGTGAAATTCATATTCAACTCAGAAGGTCAGGGGGAAGTGGGCAAAAGAGTTTTATTAAGAACAACTTTATAGGGGAACTCTTGAGGGAGTAAAAAGATGATTACAATGATACAAAGGAATCCAGGACAGGTTTAGAGAGGTCAAATGCCTGCTGGTTCATTCAGAAAAGATTAACAGACCCAGCTGCTGGGACTTTTCTGGCTAGGCATCCTTCCCAGTGGTCACAAGTCAATGCGTCTCCTGGCTGCCTGGCTACATTCCCATGCGTCTGGATGGAAGAGCGCCCACCCACACGCCAGACCTTTTCCTTAGGGGAAAGTTTCTGAGGTTCCACGTCAGGCAAACTTTGCTTACCCATCACTTCAAGTAAACAACTCTTTTATGGGGATTTCTTACAGAAAAAAAATGCACTTGAAAGCATCTAACCAAAGCAATGAAGGTGGAAAAAACAGAAGTTATGTGGGAATCTGAGTATAGAATATACAGACATAAAATAAGCTCTCCAAATGAGGAAGCAGTCACAACTTGACCTCTGAATTGTTTGCTATCTGTTTGTTCCTTCAATATTCAAACTGTAGCCCTGGAAATACAAACACAAACTTCTAAACACTCACAGGCCTGTGGCAACAAAATGTTACATGCCAGCTTCACAACTGGGGCATGCAGATCATAAATCCTGTAGTGGCAGGAGGGGAGGTGTGGAAATAGACTGTCATCATCCTGCAGCAAGGAAAACTGGGCACAAGGAAAAGGCAACTGGCAACACATTCCTGGATTCTCTCATTCATTGAAGAAGGAACTCAGGGATTGAATTACCCAATTGACGCTAGTTCTACTCATGCCAGAGGGCAAAAGTTCCAAGACAGCCACAGGTCATGGTTGCTTGGAATTTAGGCAGAGTTGCTTTGTCCTTAGTGTGTAATAGAGAGAAGTTCTGGAAAAGGAGCTCCTCATCGAGTCTGGTAATGAGCACTCCTATTCTGACATGGATTTCAGAGGACTCAGGAGACAACGTGCCGAGGATTTAACACTTTAATCAGTCAGCATGAGAGATAAACCTAATTTGGCTATATGAGACTGATGAGAAACAGTCTTTGCCATCTATAACACAAAAGGAAAAGGAAAAAATAAGAAGCCCATTACTTTTAGTTACATTCAAAGCAAGAAAGAAATTCCTACAATCACATAGCACCGGGTTCCATCAGTGGTTGGCCTGAGAGATTCTAAGCTATTAGCTGGAAGCTCTCTCCACAGTGAGTAGTGGGGAGAAGCGAGCTGTTAGTTGAATTAGCAAGTGTTTTTTCAAATGTCATATGTAGTGTCAAAGTGTGTCCTAAATATAACTCCTTCCCAATTCAACAATTTATAGCCAGAACATAGGCACAATTTCTAGATATGAGATTGCATGACAATGTTTCTCAAGGATTAGTTTATTTCTTTTAACACACCCTTTTTAATACAAACTGTTTTATTTTCTAGCACTCACTACATCTCACCCAAATGTGTGGATGGCAATAGAAAATTCTGATCATTACTCAAAGTATTGTGTAAGAGCCTATTACTTTGTATTGCTTTTATAATTGCTGTGGATCAGATGAAGCCTCTATTTCTATACCTGGGCTAAATAATATATACAGATGTATTAACAGACTGTCTATTGAACTACTAACATATTTATATATAGTCTTACCTCTCACATTCAGGGACCAGTTAGCTAACTGATGATTTATTTTTCTTCAGTCTTTTCATTTTGACTTGTTCTTTATAATAAAAAAAAGTGATACAATTGGAATCTGTTGTATGAGCATTTCCCAGGTCCTATGCTAGATACGTTTTATACATTATCATCTTTAAACCTAACAGTCTTCTGAGGTTAAAATCCAATTACATAAAAAGCAAAAGAATCTCAGAGGTAAAGAGACAAGCCAAAATATAACTATGCCCTAGTTTTACCCTTGCATTTTTATTATTTTGTGGGGTAACTTTCGTTTGCCTGTCTTCCTTTAAATTGTAACTTTTTTGAAGATAGGAACTCCATATTATTCATCTTTTCATCCTCAGTGCCTAGAACAGTGCCTGGAACCTGGTAGGGTCAGAAACATGAGTAGATATAGGCCATGCAGCCAGTCAGCAACAGTGCTGGGTTTTCAATGCAGAAATGTGACTCCAAGACCACTCATGTAAAAAAAAAAAAAAAAAAAAAGTTGCAGTTTATCAGTGATGTTTGGCAAAAGAATGGATGTTGATATTAGTTTACCCAGTTTCATTCTAGGTAGTTCATAACCAGGAGCTTCTCAAGAAACACTTGTTTACAGGGTTAATGAATCCAAGTTAGCTCTGTTTCCCAGAACCATAGATAACTGGAAACTAAAAATTGGAAAAAGTCGGCTTCAACAGAAGAAAAAAGAGTTTGTGTTAAATATGAATGAGCGTCTACTTTGTTAAATGATATGTGGGCTTTTCACCTAGATTATAGGAAAATTACTCTAGCATCAATTTTTACTTTGAACTTTGAAGAACTTTGAAGAGCTATAGTGAGTAAAACCCAAGGTGCTCTCTGCATGAAAAATTCTAGTTTGTCCCTACTGTAAAAATTCACAATACAAATATAATCATGAGGGCATTTTCTTTCACAGCATCAGTCATTTAAAAATACAAATCTTTGAAGAAAAATTTTTTTGACAAAGTAAAATAGCATTAAATCCTATAAGAAGATTACAGGCACAAAACCTGAAGATTTTTACATAAAGTTTTGTTGATGGAGTCAAATACTTGCATTAGCGCTCTTTCCAAACCCTGACTCCATTCCTTCACACTCCACTTGTAATAACTAATGTTAATAGTAAAAATATATTCATACTGGAATGATGAACAATGGGCATAAAACAGTTGTTTGGTTTACCAAATTCCCCTTCATTCACAGCTTAAAACGTAACCAATTTAGCTATGACAATGCCAGCTTAGTTTATCCAATAGCATAGTAAGCACTATTTCTAGAGCTCATGATAATTTTAGGATCTCACAGAAATGTTAAATCTCTTTTAAAATCTGAAAAAAAATGAGTACAATACAGTTTAGATTATATTTGTCTTTACATAAATGCATCAACAAAATATAATTTTGTATTTTTTATGAGGAGCAGACCCACAAAGTCAAAAGTGCATTGGGCCCATCAAAGTCATAATGAGCCAGGGTATTTTTAATCTTTATAAACTTGCTATGGCATTATTATCTGTTGGAATGCCAGGAACATGTTAGTATTATGTGCCTTTTATTTCTTCTCACCTGCTAAAAAAATCTAATCTCATGAAAAAAGATGGAAAAGTCTTATGAATTGGATTGGATATGAATAGAATGGATATATGACAGATATATGATGGGTATGCATAGGATGAATGGATATAAATCATAAATCCAATTTAACTGGGCAATGAAAGAAAAAAATTCCTAAGAAAGCCTTCCTTTTCCCTATCTCACATCTTTTACCTGGAAAGCAACAATTTAGAAATGATTACAATTTCAGAGAACTGAAGGAAAAGATGAACTACCAGAATATTGTGGCTTCATAAAAAACACTAATTTAGAAATGCTTACCCACAAAGCTTTTTTCCCCCATAACACTGGATTTGTTAATTGAATTGAGCAAATTCTGAATCCAGCTAGATATCTCAGTATGTAGTAACACCAAATTACTGAGTTAGTACTGAATTAATAATCTGAACTGGGTGAGTATACTAACTAACTTTACTCGGTTACTAAAAGGCTAGTATCAAAGCTAATGTCAGAAATGCCGTTCTCATACAGTACAGCATAATCAACAACAGTAGTTCTTGTGGGCATTATGTTTTCATGCCAAGCAAGCCACACCTTGATTTTCTGACTGTGCTTTCTATGAGTTGGTTCTATGTTCATCCATTAATAGGATGTTGACTTATTGATAAATATATTATATAATTCTTCCTCTAGCTCTAACTATTCTGTGGAACAGATAAAATAAGGAGTAAAAATAAAATGCTTTCAATTTTGAAGTATTTGTTAAGTATCTTGGCATAGAAAAAGGCAAGAAGTAACATCTGAAATAAATTTGTAACATTATCTGTGAATTGTATATATCTATGAACTTCCATCAGTATTTTATAGAAAAAGGGGGCAGTATATACACAGTTCAAATACCAATATTCGGAACAGAAATTTTTCAATTCATAATTGAACAGAATAGACAAACGTTCTTCATCTGGTGGGAGGGAGTCAACCCTTAATTAATAAATAAATAAAAATCTAAGTGTGCTGAATAGCTACATGTGCTACAGAGAAAAATAATGTAGGAATGACGATACAGAAACTTTGCACTTGATGATAGGTTTGGATTAGCTGTTTTTAAAAATAGATGGTCACGAAAAGTCTTATGAAGAAAATGATATTTGAGCAAAGGCCTGAAAAAACTTGAGCTCCTTACTGGGTCCTAGAACAGAGAAGGTATGGGTCTTAGAACAGAGAATAGTAAGTCTCAGCTCTGTAGGGTGCATGGCAAATTTTCCTCACAGGAGTTCACCTAGTTACACAAGAGAGAAACTCCCATGATGCCCCACTAGAACTTTTTGCTGCTAGCTCTCTGAGGGAACTGGGCATATTTGTTTTGTTTCACTGGGCAAACAGAAATACGAGTTAGGGGTGGCTGTAGGTTCCACGAATCATTATTATTTTCAGTGTTCACTCTCTGGCGTAAAGACCGTGATGTGAATTGCTGACTAATTTTATAAAGCACCTGGAGCTCCTCAGGGCAAAAGGCACTATGTCAACACCAACATTAAATAAATAGCAATAATTGGCCAAATCCTCTGGTGGTATAAGGCAAATAAAATATGTTCCCTCTTGGAAGTTCATGACGTCTGCCAGGTTAAGCAAGAATGAGGCAAAGCACTTTTAGAAAGCCACTTTTTCTATCATTGTATACGGCCTCCAAACAGCCACTGTGAAATGTTAAGTGTTTAACAGCAAATTAAAACTGAGTGTGTTTTTTATTTCATTATCGCAACAAAGTACTAAATGACCACTTGAGATATTTATTGTATGTTATCATTTTCCAGGTGGTTTTACTATTAGCAAGAAATAAGAGTAGAGTGACATTCATTTGATAATAAGAGCAGAACTATTTTCCACCAATTTTTAGAGCACATGAAAATCTCTTTAGCAAAAGGACTTTTTCAAGGGTTGAATCTCTTACAGTTTTTCAATGTGAATGTTAATTAAAGAAACCTACCAAAACCAAGATTTCAAATGGTTATATGGTTTCAAATGGTAGATGAAACATGAAAATGTATATAACATATTAACAAGATTTAATTTGTGTCTCTAAGAATTCTGTACCTAATTTCAATGAAAGTCTGTACCCGCCCAACCCGCTCCATACCAAAACAAGCATTTGTGAGAAAGCACTATATATATATATACACACATACATATATATAAACACCAGGATGTGAATTTTAAATAAAACAAGGGATAGCTCAGGATAAACTTGGTTTTACTCTACTAACTCCAAAGTTCAATGAAAAAAAATAACAATGTTCTCAAGGTTATTAATCATCATTACTTATAGAATTATGAAATACTTTTCTAAAAACATTTAGAACTAATCTAGTATGATTCCTTTATTTCACAGATGAAGAAACCAAGTGTCAGAGAGGTCTCTTTGCTGGGAGTAATCTATATGCTGAAAACCACCTATAAGACTTTGAATTGTACCTACTGTTGGTATTTTGTGATGTCCTTCTAGATGTTTTTCCTTAAATAACTATATAAATATATTTTTTATTACAAAAATGGGCTCACATTTTATGTATTTTTTATTTTTTCATTTAACATAATGAAAATCTACCATGTTGAAAATTATCCTTATGCATCAGTATCCTATCATACACATTTACCTTGATAACATATCAAGGTATATTGTGCTAATTCCCACTGCTGAATATTTGGCTCATTTTTTTTGTTGGGCACATTTTCAGTTTTCCACTATAATAAACAATGATGTAGCTAAATCTTTTCACATATTCTTAATTATTTCCTTAGGATAAATTCTTAGAAGTAAAATTGTTGGTTCATAGTGTGACTTGAATTCTAGAAGGCGACTCAAACTTTCACTTTCATTGCTAATGAATAAGAATGTCCTGACTTTAATCAATACATTGAATTTGTTATCATTTAGTTTCGACTTTGTTTTTTAATCTTGAATACTCATTAGAGAAAATGTTAGTTCACTATTGTTTAATTTGTATTTCTTTAAAATTGGGGTTGTGTTCATGTAACTCACCAATTGTGTTTCTTATAGATTGATTGTGTTCATTTTTCTGGAAGAAAGGTCAATTTTTTTCCTTATTAATTTCTAAGAATTTTTTTTTTTTTTTTTTTTTTTTTTTTATGGAGTTTCGCTCTGTCGCCCAGGCTGAAGTGAGTGGCACGATCTCGGGTTACGGCAACCTCCACCTCCCAGGTTCAAGTGATTCTCCTACCTCAGCCTCCTAAGTAGCTGGGATTACAGGCATGTGCCACTACGCCTGGCCAATTTTTGTATTTTTAGTAGACACAGGGTTTCACGATGTTGGTGAGGCTGGTCTCGAACTCCTGACCTTGTGATCCGCTCGCTTCAGCCACCCAAAGTGCTGGGATTACAGGCATGAGCCACCGAGCCCAGCCGGTTTGTAAGGATTTTTAAGACATTAACGCTAATGTCTCTTTAGCAACACAGGAAATAGAATCCCAGCCTTGTCATTTGCCTTTACATTTTCTTTATGGTGTTTTTGATGTGTAGAAAAACTTGATTCCTTAATGTATACATATCTATGAGACATTTTCTTCATGCTTTCTAGCTCTAGTGATATGCTTAGAAATATCTTCCCTACCTTGAAATTTAAATACTCATTTTTACTTTATTTTAGTAATTTTAATGAAATTACTTTTTAGTTGTTACATTAATAAAATTTTATATTATATATTAATGAAATCTTTAAATAAATATTTAATAAAATACATATCCAATGTATATTTTTATGTCAGGTTTAAAGAAGGAATCTAACTTTGTATTATTTTCCCAAATGATAGCTGTTGCTTTCAACACCATTTGTTGAATAATCATCCCTTTTCTCATTGAATAAAATGCTACTTCAGTCACACACACACACACATACACACACACAAATACATACGTGAGTCTTATTTGAAATCTATAGTCTATCCAAATCAGCTTTATCTAATTCTTCACCTGAGACACTGTCCTAATTCTTACAATATAATATATAACATAATATATATGACTATAATTTTTATAATATAATCACTGGAATAGTGTGTTCTACATCCTTCCAACCTTTACCCACTGTGCTTTATTTCAACTTTTTCTTGATTTTCCCATGTTAGCTTGATTTTTGAAATATTTTATTAAAATCAAAAATAAAATCCGATTGAAATTGCCTATAATAGAATGAATACTGTGGACTGTTTATCATTAGTTAAGACATTTTTGTTTTCTTCACAACAATACCAAAAAAACACCTTCTGATTTCTTATTTTCACTCATAAATATAGGTGTAGTATGTTTTTGTGACTGGAATATTGTGTTACTTAAAAAGAATTGGCTGGGCACAGTGGCTCACACCTATAATCCCAGCACCTTGAGAGGTCAACATGGGTGGATTGCTTGAGCTCAGGAGTTTGAGACCAACCTGGGGAACACAGCAAGACCCCATCTCTACAAAATATTTTTGAAAAATTGTCCAGGGGTGGTGGTGGATATCTGTAGACCGGCTACTCAAGAGGCTGAAGCAGGAGAATTGCTTGAGCCTAGGAGGCAAAGGTTGCAGTGAGTTGAGATTGTGCCATTGTACTCCAGCCTAGACAACAGTAAGAAAGTAAGTAAATAAAGAGGTATTTTATTTTTGTTGTAATTTCTAACTGATTATTACTTTGTATAAAAAAGCTAATAACTTTCTTATATGTAATTTTGTATTTGGCTACCTTTCTGAATTACTGAATCATTTCTAACAACATTTCACCTAATTCCTTTGGCTCTTCCAGGTAAATATCCACATAGCTATAAAGTCAGTTTTCATTTTATATTTTATGTTTCAAGTTATTGTACTAGAACAATAACTTGACAATAACTATACTATGACTTCCCAAATATTACATACAAATATTATGTTATGTCATATTGCTTATAACTAAGCTGACTTTAATAGAAATGACTCACACTAAAAAATTGGTTTCACCATTGAAATAAACACTATATTCTTCTGTTGCTATTTCACTGCATCCTTTAGAAAAAACTAACAACAAATGGATGTTAAGTTTTAGTCAAATGTCACTGTGACACCTGTCAATACAAGTCTATTGCTTTCTCTTTCAACATATTAATATGATGGATTCTGTGATCAGATTTTATCAAAATTAACTGCGTACATTTACAGACTCAGCCTTATTTGACATGAGCATGAATCTTTTCACAAAATGCAAGATTCAATTTACCAAGTTGTATTTAAGATTTTATCTACTGAGAAGTAAGATTGGTTGAGGGACTTCCTATTGTAAATAGGTCTACTTGACACAATGAATTAGAAAGTTGATTTTCTTTTCACAAACTCGAGGAAATTTATATAACATACTATTTGTTCCTTAAAAGTTTGGAAACATTTTCTCAGAAAGTCTCCGGGTGTGATATCTTTTGAAGGACTGTTTATTTAAAGCAATTTTTCTAATTTTTTTCTGACAGATCTTGCTTTATCAAGGTTATATACTTCAATTTGTATCAAATGTGGAAATACATATTTTTTTTGTAGGAAGGCATAATTTAATCAAGATTGTATCTCTCTCTCTCTCCCTTTCCATATGTACATCTTTCTGACTCATCCTAGGCCCCTCACTTTCCCTCACTCCCATAGAACTGTTTCACCAACTGTTAGGTATGACTGCTGTCTCATTCTCTCTCACCACAGAAAGCTGGGAAAGACATTTTAGGAGGTGAGAAATAAAGCATCCTCTCTCAAGATTTGCCATCCCCCAAGAGATGTATGTGGGGGTCTCCATGCCAACAGTCCACTCCTCTGAGATGGTTTTCCCTAATCACCCGCAAGTAACTTTCCACTTTTAACTTTAAAAGAGTGAGCAGGGCTCCCCTTCCTCATAATCTAGCTGTGAAGCCATTTAATAGGTGTTCCATGAAATTTAAAAGCAGTAGTAAGATTCCTAACAGAGACATTCCTCAACTGTTTGTCTCCATTCTCACAGCCTGTCTCTAGATATAGGGAGTTCTTTGGAACTAATTTCTGAAAGAACATGTACTTTTTCATATTATATAACATTCTGAGCCACATTTAAATGAATGCTTAGTGAGATTTTTCAAATAGATATTTAAATTATTGTATGCCACTAACTGAGAAAGATTAACAGGGCATAATAAGCTATACTTAATATTTTAGGAACGAGTATAGTAAACTATTGTTTAATACATAAAAGGCAAGGCAAACATTACAAAGTGAAACCTGGGAGAACTAAAGTTTTTAAAATAATTGAACCTTCCCCCCAGCAGACCCTCACAGAGCTCTCTGCCATTAACCTAGGGTATAACAAATAGAGCAAAGTATATAATACAATAATAGCTATAGTTTTTTGAGCTCTGGCCACATACCTGGCATAATGCTAGATGTTATACACATTAGCTTTCTTCCTCAGGGCAGCCCTAAGGAAAAAGAGCAAAGGAGGGCTGACGTGGTTTACACCTCCCACATGCGAGGCCCCAGGATGGATGAGTTTGTGGGAACTAGAGTCTCAGATCCTAAGTCCATAGAGTTAGGAAGACACAATTAATAAGGCAAAGTTCCTGCTCTTGACATTGTACCACTGTTTCAAGTTTGACTCAATACTTTTTTCTGAAAATAATTATTAACTTTTTATAGCTGTTTACTGCCTGTCAAGCACTGTTGTAAGAACTTTATATGTATCAACTTCTCCTTGAATCTTCACAACCACCTTATAAAATAAGTATCATGATGGCCTCCATCCCCTTCCATTTTATAGGGGAGAAAAGTGAAGCTTAAAGAAGTGGCCTGCCCACAGATGGCAAGTGACCAGGCCAGAGTCTACACCCAAACTATTTAACTCTAGACTCCTTAACTCTAGACTCTAAGCTTTTAATCACTAAAGTTTCAGAAATGGCTATCAAGAAAGATGGCTGAATTTGGGGAGCAATATCTAAAATCAAGCCCAAAGGAATATGAATAAAAGCATGTGAAGAGAAGGCTATGATTTCTCACACTATGACTAGCAGCTTGCCTTAGGTGTCATCTCTGTTGAATCTCCACTGGGCCGGGAACACAATGAAATACAACTGAAACTGTGCATGGAAAGTTAACCATGAAATGACTGGAGGAATCTCAGTCAGAAGCAGGTCTCGCTTTATCAAGAGAGGTCAGTCATATTTGACAACAGAGGCTTTAGGGCCCTTTTCAATGTTCCACACAGTAATTTAAATGATGCAGTAAAAACAGAAAAAGCAAAGAGTTAATAATCATCTGAATAAATGTGTTTCCATTCTAAACTTCCGAGGGGGTTAGGAGTATAAGAAGACTAAATATTGTGGAAAGCAGCGTGGTGATACCTGAAGAGGCTAAAAACAGAACTACCATTTGACCCAGCAATCTCAATCCTGGGTATATACCCAAAGGAATATAAATAATTCTACCATAAAGGCACATGCACGCATATGTTCACTGTAGCACTATTCACAATAGCAAAGACATGGAATCAACCTAAATGCCCATCAATGGTAGACTGGATAAAGAAAATGTGGTACAGGTACATAATGGAACTCTATACAGTCATAAAAAATGCTATCATGTCCCTTGCAAGAACATGGATGGAGCTAGAGGCATTATCCTTAGCAAACTAATGCAGGAACAGAAAACCAAATACTGTATGCTCTCACTTATAAGTGGGAGCTAAATAATGAAAACACATGGACACAAAGAGGAACAACATATTGGGGCCTACTAGAGGGTGGAGGGTGGGATGAGGGAGAGAATCAGAGAAAATAACTACTGGGTAGTAGGCTTAGTTTCCGGGTGATGAAATAATCCGTACAACAAATCCCCATGACAGGAGTTTACCTATAGTAAAAAAATCTCCATATGTATCCCTGAACCTAAAATAAAAGTTTTGTTTTTTAAAATGAGATGAAATGCATAGGGCAAAGTAAATTTACTTGTGGAAAAAGAGCAAAAGGAAGCACTGTTTCCTGGCAATAATTATAACTCTTTTCTTAAGGTCTGCCCTTCTCCTTAGCCCTGATCTCCAAATTGTCGGAAAACTAAGATTATTGACCATCTGTGAATGCTGTATCTAGTTAACTTATTTCATTCAACCCTTTAGGGACTCAAGCAAACAGTGTCCCTGACACCATTGACAGTTTTGGGTTCCAAGGTGACTATGCAAATTAATCCCTGTCTCTTCCTCCACTTCTACCCTGATCACTAATCCTCACTTATACAAAAGAACATTGTTATGAAGCATCCTGGCCTTGCTTTCAGCTCCTGTTGTTTTTGAGCCAGAGCTTCATTAGAATGTGACAATTTGTGCTCCTTGGGACCTTAGTCACCTCAAATTATTTGCTGGAAGATGTGGAATGATCCTATTTCATGTGAAAATATAGCTCAGTTTCTTCTATTTTTCTAAACTTATCCTAATGTCTTCTATACTTTCTGAAAGGTATTAGAGTGTATGGACCTTGCTCTTGGTTAACATTAAAAAATAAGCTTTCTACATAATATAATGTTAAAAAGGATGTTATTTCTTCACTTTTTTGACTGCTAAGTTCTCTTGAGAGGCAGTATCACACTGCACTACTAGTGGCCTGCACATCTGAGATACAGTCTCTCTTACATACTTGTGAATTAATTCCTAACCTCTGTATAATATTCTGATTTCAATTTTTTATTCAAATTCTCTGTCATTCTCTGTACATTTCTTTAGCACACACTAGATGTCTGCTGTGCCAGGTGACTCTCACTTATTCAGCACAGCAACCCTAAGGGACAGACACATTTTATATTGAAATATTAGAGTGGAGAGAACAATGGTGAGGCAATGAGGTTAAGAGATTTATGCATGGTCACATTCTTACCTTGGGAATTCTGCCTTGCTGTGAAGCAGTGGGGTAAAGACATTGACTATTCCAGCACTCATTGTTCTTTATCCAGTCTCCCATGGGAGAATACATTTCAGGGTTCTGTACAAGGAAAACTTTGTCTTTCCTGAGAAATGGATGCTGTGTTCTTCTCATCTAGCATTTCTTGTTTTCCTGCTAAGTTTGGCCACCAGGTAACTATGAGATGGGTTTCTGGGCTCCTTCAGAGGAAGCACTATGACTCTTATTATTGAAATATTCACTTTCTCTTCAACCGATTTTCTCTTTTTAACATTCTCAATTAAAAAAAAAATTATTGACTTTGTACTTTTTGTAACTTGCTGCAAATCCTTTGAATAAAGAAAGGACAGAAGGGAGGAAGGGAAGGAGAAAGGAAGAAAGGGAGGGCAGCAGGGAGAAAACAAAAACAAGTAGGCAAACACGTAAAATGACTTACCTTTTGTATTTTAAATTATTTGTTTTCTAATAAATACAACCCTAATGAAATGCCATCTCTAAAAATCCTTTATATAAAGCTTTTCAAATAATAAAAGGAATACGAGTAAAATGCTGAAATAAATAAACTTTTTGCAGCCAAGAAGTCTTTGATCTAATGTTTCTTGTTCACTATCTCTCAAGGTTCCCCAAGTGTAAACATATGCCATAAGGATTTTTTGCTAAATCTAGTCTTAAAATAGGAACTATTCTAAAATTAAACTTCTACTTTTATCCATAAGGCCATTTATATCATTTTTAGCAATGTTGTAACAACTATTGGAAATACCACATGGTCTGGTTTTACATAAATTTGCAATGTATATTATCCTCCATCACCCCCTACATTGCTATAGAAGTTTAGTCCAATGGTACCGCATAGTGAGCTTTATTTTCTGGCCGGGTTGGCATTTTGAGGTCTAGAATCTTTATATGCCACCCCTGCCGCCATTGCCAACTGGCTGTGTGCCTAAAAGCCAGAGACACTGGGCAGGGTTAAAGATTGTGGCCATTTTTTTTTCACTTTGTCAAATGTAAAGATACAATGATGGTTTGTAGAGTATACTTTACAAATAATTTAGTCAGTAGGTTTATGTCTACCAATGTATATCCTATGAGTTAATATAAGCAGTTTATACTATCAGTTGAAGATGATGTATCCTTCTTTTAGTTGTTGATATTGTGAGAGAATAAGGCATTTTATTTAATTAAAGAATGAGCTAAAATAGCAATGTGGAAATACAGAAAATAAATACTGAAACCACACAATGCTAAACATGAATCAGCATTCCTATATTTGCAAGTGAAGTCACCTAAAGAGAAGAAAGTATAAGCAGAAAAGGCAATAACTGCATCAGGGAAAATGAGAATCTACGGAAAGAAAAAGGCCAGCAGTACCCGGATTCAGCTTTTCTGGTTGGAAAGGTCTAGAGACATTAAAATCACACCTGTTTATAAAATTATGTACATTTAATATTGGAATATTATTGGTGGTTCCAGAGGGCAAACACCTGGTTGTACAGGAACCCTAAGGTTTAGCAATACTACTAAATAAGGAATGTTTATAGATTTAGATTTCCTGCAAACCATGATTTCATTTTTTCTTCCTACAAATCTTTCCTGAGCACCTGCTATATAGTAAGTGCTATTCTAGCTGTGGAGATACAACAGGACAACAAATATGAACTTTTGTTGGAGTTCATATTCCAGTCGAAGGGATATGAATATTAAACAAAATAAATAGGTAAATTAGAAGGTATGTCAGAAAATGACAAGGACAATAGAGAAAACTTTAGCAGGGGAGTCTGAGAGTGAGGTTAGGGATTAAGACTGCAATTCTCAATCTAATGGACAGAAAATGTTACATTGAAGTAGCTTTTGGGTGAAGCCTTGAAGGAAGTGAGCCATGCAGATAACTGGGGAAAAGCATATCATTCTCTCGTTTGGATATAAATGTGCTGAGAAAAAAAAATTATTTTCTATATATAAGACTATTTCTCTGAAGCAGTAGCATGCAGATGACTGAGAATTGTAGAAGTGCCAATGCCAACAATTTGAAGAAAAATAACATATTTTAATGTTGAAACAAATAGAGAAAAGTAAGGAATTGGAGAGATATTTTAAAGAGAAAACTGAAGGTGTTAAAAATGTGCATCTGATACCATAACTCCAGGCTACTCTTCCAGACACCAGGCTCACATGTTCAATTTCTTCTGGCATGAAAAATTCCAGTGGAAAAAGTCAAAGAAGCTCTTATCTCTTTGCTGAGGCAGTCATGCTAGAGTAATGGCTGAATTCAGGAAAACTGAAAGAAACTAACATTCACTGCACTCATACTATATGTAAAACATCATAGACATCATATGAATGTCCAATTTTAGAAGTACTTAGAAAATATGAATTTTATATAGCTCTAAGTCACATGAGGTGTGCGTGGGGTTGGGGGTAGTGAACCTCAAATTGTAAGCTAGACATTTCTTAAAAAAAACTAAATGCAGCCTTCACTAATGTCCATAGGTGGAAAGAGAAAGAGCATGAGCCAGAAATACTCATATTTAAATCAAATCATGACTCTGTGCTCTGTGGTCATGAGGAAACTGCTTAACTTCATTTACTTCATTCATTAAATGAGCCTATTAGCAATAACACATGTCAAATTCCTAACATGGTACCTGTCCATCCTTCCCCTTATGAGATTATTAAATTATTAAATTTTGCCTTTAAGCAAAAATATTTATTTATTGAAAAAATAGCCTAAAAATATATGCCAATTATGCTACTTACTATAATAGTTTAATATACAAAAACTTGAAAATAATATAATTCTTTATTCACATGAGCCATGTTATGATTCCCAGTAATTTGGGGGCCACTGATATGTGGGATTCGTTACAATGTTCTTCAAAATTATTTATTACATGGACTTTGTTTAAGGAAACTAACAGAAAAAAATTAAATGTTTGTTTTGGAGAAGTTTCATGCTGTTAACTTCAAAGCCCCTAAGCCTTCAGTGGCCCTCTTGGATATAAGCCATAGATATGAGCGTGAATGACGCTGGTTGTTCTACATGAAACTTCCTGATGTGAAAACTTTTCACCTATAACCCCAAAAGTCAACTATAGCTAATAGCTCATGAGTATGTTTCCACAATACTGAACATTTTGATAAAATACATTTTAAAGACTTCCTGATTAGAAAAGATTTTAAAAAATAAATGTTTTCCTAGGATTATATTGGAAATTTTGAGAAGCTTCTTACAGCACTTGAAAAGAGTTTCTGTGTATTTGTTGTTGTCTGAAACGACGTCATCAAGGATCAACTGCATTCTTTAAGGGCTAAGTATGTTCACAAAATTTCCATTTTTCTATCCAAAGCACATGGAAATAATTTACATATAAATAAAGAAACACGCCACCCTTTAAAAATACCAGTTTCTTGACATATAGTCCAATGGATTGCTACAATTTTAAGTCTTTAACAGATTCAAGGTGAAGGAAATGGCATGTCATTTGAAAGGGCAGCCTTGTTTTGCAATGCTTCCAAAATATTTGGTTAGGATATGGCATCAGAGGGCTTGGCAGTGAATACTCCGAAGAAATGTAAAGTTTAATCAATCCATGAAAATCAGTCCCAGATGTGGTTTATGAGTGACACTATGTTTTTAAACATAACCTGGCATAAAAAGTGCAAAGGTAATAGATATCAGAAATGTATTCCTAGTGATAAAACTGTAGGTAAAATTTATTTAAAACTTTATTATGAACCCAATACACGCATTATCCGTTTTATGTCTTATAGCATGTAAAAAGATGTGAGAAAAACATACTGCCCTGAAAATGCAAACAATCAGGTAGATTAAAGTAGGAAAAAAAACCCATTCATTCATTCAGTCACTCATTCATTCAACAAGTATGTACTGAACCCCAGTTCGGGGTTAGACACTCTTTTGGCACCATGAATGTAAGTGAGATCTGGTTCTTGTTCTCTGCTATCTCTGTGACTTTTCATCTTTAGAGGGGAGAAAAGACAGGTAAACAGTTGATTAAAACCTAGTAAGAATTAGGTTCAAGTTTTCTCAGGGTGCTGGTGAAGTTCAGAGGAGAGAGCAGAGCACTGGTCCAGTCCTCAGGTCTGGGGCCTGGAGGAGAATTGCCAAGGGAGATGGAGATTGAGCATAGTTAGGGAAGGGTAATCCCAGTAGATAAAGCAAACCGTGTAAATACAGGGAAAAGCTAGCAGGAAACAGGCAACAATATATTCATTGTTTCTGGAGACAGTCTTAATAGGACATGACAAACAGAGAGAGAGGATGCTAATGAGAGAGGCAGGCACTGTGTTCCTGATAGCCAAAAGGTCCTGTTGGAGAGTTTGTATTTTATCTTCTTCAGGGATCTGGAAAGCCTTGAAAGATTTCAAGCAAAAAAGATATTTAAAAACATGACAGAGTAAGATAACACTAAGTTCCTCACTTAAAAGTTATGGCAGACATTTCAACTGTTCACTAATTTCCAGTTTTCTTCTTCCGACCCCATAGGAAAATTGTACTTCCCTGCCTCTTTGAGGTTGACAAAGTTGTATTGCTTTGGAAAATGCAATATGATCCACTTTTAATTGTGACTTCTGGAATCTCTAACCCTTTCTTCTGTCATGGTGATGGTAGACACCTGTGATTACATGGAGGCGTTGCTTTCGGCAATCACATGGAGACTGCTGGCCTGCGGGGTTCTCACATCCACAGTGGGGCTGTCCATTATTGCAGTATTATTTTGCCTACCGTGACTAATACACTTATTCAAGTAATGGAGATATTCTTATAGTTAACAAGCTACTAGCTCTGATTTGTAATTTTCTCAATTAGACAAAGTTAAGTATGTTCCCTGTTAAAAGTATTCACCTGTCTAAAGTATCTTGTCTTAGTAAATCAAGTCACCATGTCCAGATTTTAGAAGTGGTAATTAATAAAACTAATTCCTTGTAATTAGTTTTTGTTTTTGGAAATTTGAAAAATGCAGAGTTTAAAGAAGAGGGCATACATTTATTCTAATTACTTTTAGAAAGAAGTAGTACATCAGTAATATGGTCTCAGTGTTAAAATATTTTAAAAGGGACCAGGCACGGTGGCTCACGCCTGTAATCCCAGCACTTTGAGAGGCCGAGGTAGGTGGATCACTTGCAGTCAGGAGTTTGAGACCAGCCTGACCAACATGGCGAAACTCCGTCTCTACTAAAAATAGAAAAAAAATTAGCCAGGCGTGGTAGCATATGCCCGTAATTCCAGCTACTTGGGAGGCTGAGGCAGGAGAATCGCTTGAACCCAGGAGGCAGAGGTTGCAGTGAGCTGAGATCGCACCATTGCACTCTAGCCTGGGCAACAAGAGCGAAATTCTGTTAAAAAAAAAAAAAATTAAATAATACATGGGTTAATTCCTAAAAGTGAATACTTCACATTTGTATGCATTTTATTCTTTGTACCTTGTGACTGCTGGCTACTTACTACCTTCCTCCTGACACCAGTTTATCTCTACCTCATATGTCAATAAATGTTTAGAAATGCTGGGAGAATACAGAGAAAGTCCAAAGTGATTTTTTTTTTTTCCAGAAATGCATCTAAGTGTCTCCTTACAAAATGAGAGAATTCATTGATTAGTCATTCTTGGACATGCTCTTAAACATCCTCTACCAGTAGGAATTTCATATTCCTATCACAAAAGGGAAATTGCTTATTCTTACGTTTATAAAATCAGATCTTTTACTTGATATATACCATGTGTATATATTTTACAAATAAGCTCTTTTAAAAAAGATAACCATGAAGGAAATACTTCCTGAAATGGCAACATGTAAATTTGCCTGTAAAATCAGAATGCCTTAGCCAATCTTTTGAGATGTGACCAGGATGATCCCATGGGTAAGGAACCTAACCCTTTCAAATTGCATGAAAATTAGAAGACAAATGAAGATGTTGTAAATGGAAATTCATTTCCAAATAAACCACTGGGATAAAAATCATTAGAATAATAGCTAGTTTCAAAATCTATGATTTTCCCTCTTTGTCACTCACAATTATTTCAAATACATTCACTTTAAAGTACAATATATTTGCCTCGTTAGGTTGAGTCATGTTTTAGAAAAATTCCTTAGAGTTTGTTTTTAAGAAAAACAGGGCTGTTTTAAACAAAGCAGAACCTTAACAGGAAACTGATAACAGTGGCCAAGAAAAGCATCTTATTTTCTATTTTCTGTGTATTAGAAAGAAACCCTATTTCTCATTTCTCTTATGGTAACTCTATCTCAGTGGAGTTGAATCCTCAGGACAATAAGGCATGTTATTGTGAGATATTTTACACCTGGCTTAACCATTCTGTAAAATCAGAGATAGTGATTAGCCCAGAGGTTCTGTCTCACTTCCTTCCAGTGTTGCTTAGCTATTGATAAATATTAAGGTGCATGTGATTTGGCTGCTAAAATGAAGAAAGGATGTCAGAAAGCTGTTAAGTTTGCTGAATCAAACAGCATTGCCACAGGGCTCCAAGCTGGCAGGGCCCCTCTGGGCATTGCCAGGTCACCAAGGAAGTGGCTGGGTGAGGTAGCAACAGGTGTCAGACATGCTGCTGAGCAGATGATCTCAGCAGGCCTGAGGACAGAAGAGAAGGTTACCACATAAAGTGCTTAGCTGTGACCCTAGAGGAATTTCAGCATCAAAGAAATTTGAGTAGAAAAAGTTTTCAAATTTCAGTTACCCAGGGTTGAAGCAGCAGGACTCATTGATAGAAAGAGAGAAGCAAATAAAAGCCCACGCGTTAACATAACTCTGAAATAAGAATGCAATTCTCTGCAGCCACAGTAGCCCATGGAAAGATATCCCTAACCAGTCATTCCACTGAGACATAGGGACATCACCTGGGTGGAAAGGATCCCTACAGGATGTGAAGGAATTATAAGTGACCGTTAGTGAGTGGTCACTACGTTCCAGACACAGTTGTAAGTACTTTATGGCCATTAATTCACTCAATCTTCACAATAACACTCTGAGGTAAGTATTCTTATTTGCCTTATTGTATAGATGTAGACATGGAATCATAAAAATGTGAAGACATCAGCCCGAGCTGATACAGCAAGTACAGAGGAGAGCCAGAATATAAACCTAAGAAGCCTGTCTCCACAAACCATTTTCTTAACCACCAAGTTTCACCATCCCTCACAGGGAGAAAACTGCAGAGCAGAAAAGTTCTGGTCTTACTCCTAAAAAGAGATGCACATTATATACATGAAAAGATACCAAACATGAGAACATAGAAAATGATGGATGCCAAGCGAGTGCCAAGAACTACAGAGCTGTTGAAAGAGATCCATTGCAAAATAGGTTGGAATAAGCAAGACAAACTTGGGAAGTGGATTCTTGCATTGAGTGTGAACAAGCAGGGGCAGTGTGATGTGGAGGAACGGAGCATGTACTCTACAGGCTTTAGCTTCAGAGGGGCTTGGGTTCAAATCCCAGCTCTGCCACTTACAAGTCATGTGAGCTTGGGTAAGTTATTTAATTCTTTGTGTTCTAGTTTTCCTATCTGCAGGGATAGAAAAATGCTATTTCAAAACGATATTCATGAAGATCAAGCAAAATTAGTTATAAGCAGATCTTAGCATACCTAGTACAAGGTACACATTTAATATGTGTACTATTATCTAACTAGGGAGAGATGGAAAGGGAGCTTCTGATGAGAGGAACAGCACACAAAATGATAGGCAAAAGCCAGAAATAAAACTTTTATGAGCTCAGTTCAAGCTGACTAGGTAGGTGAATGTCTGCCACAAACTTGGAAGTGAGAGAGAATCTCCCTTGGACACTCACTAAGGGGCCTCAAAGCCATAAAGTGTTGCTATGTGGTCTTTCCAGTCAATAAATAATTTTGTCCAAACACATGAGTGGAAGAAAAAGTTAAGAGACATCCGGACGGGTAAAACCCATTCTCTTTGTGGTGAGACCATCTAGCCAGAAGGACACTCTCACCAGTTAGAGCTCTGCGTATCCAAACAAGCACAGGGAATGTGGAAGAACTGACCAGAAGAGGAGAAAACATGAATTAATTTATTAATCAAAGAAACATCTGTGAGGTTCCAAGTAGGTGGCAGGTAGGCTGAGTGTCAGTGTATCCAGTCAGGCAGGTGGTGATGACAAAGGACCCCCAGGAAACTCCTGTTTGTGTGAGTGAGAGAGGCAAGAAAACAGCATGTACAATGCTACTTCGGGAGCAGTGTTTGAAAAAGTGATGCACAGGCTGCAGGGAATGCACAGAAACTAGGGATGCAGCATAGGAGTGGTGTAAGAAGCTTCCAAGAAGAGATAAGCCTTCTGATGGGTCTCAACGGAAGAGGCGGGGCTCACCAGGCAGAGGGGTTGGGGGACATATTCTGGTTAGAAGGAACACTATGTACAAAGGTTGATGAATGAAGCAGAATGATATCTTTAAGAAACTGCAAAACTCTTTCCACCAGGAGGGTGCAGCTGGGGTGTGGCACATGAGGTTGTGAAATCAGGTCCTAAAAAGGCTGGAAGAATGTGTAGGAAGGAGATGGGCTCAGTTTGGCTCTTAGATCTTTGTAGAAGGGAAGAGAAGGAGAACGGGGCAGGTGGTAAGACTGGAGGCCTGTACACTATTTAGAAAGGTACTGGGAAAGGCACGGTGGCTAATGCCTGTAATCCCAACATTTTGGGAGGCTGAATCAGGAGGATTGCTTGAGCCTGGGAGATCAAAACCAGCTTGGGCAACATGGAAAAACCCTATATTTACAAAAAAAAATTAAAAATGAGCCAGGCATGGTGGTGTGCGCCTGTAGTCCCACCTACTTGAGAGGCTGAAGTGGGAAGATGGCTTGAGCTCAGGAGGCTGAGGCCACAGTGAGCCATAACTGCACCACTGTACTCCAGTCTGGGTGACTGAGTAAGACCCTGTCTACAAAAATGCCCCAAAACAACAACAAAAAACCTGGAAAGTTACTACATGGAGCCCAGAGGAGAAATAGTTGCAGCATCACTGGGAGGTGCAGGTAGTGGTGTGAAAAGGTTGTGGCATAAGCCTCGTGAGGAAAAGCAAAGCACCTGATGCTCCTTGGCTTCAAGTACAAATGGCAAAGCAATTGGTCAAGGAAGGCCCTGGACAGTTGCTCAGGATGATTATAGCTTCAGAATGCCGAAGTGCAGCTCTGCCTATGTTTTCTTCCTCCCATCCTCCGCCACATTGTCCTTCGCCACCCTCTGGGGCACCTCCCCTCATCTGAGAATTGACAAATGGAGAGGGAGTACATGAGTAGTGGAGAGATACTAAGACAGCAGAGAATAGTGAAGAGAGGAGGAGAGGGCAAGCAAAACTTAAAAGAGACTCAAGGAAACCAGAAGTGCTTTTGCTAATGCCACTAGGAAAAAGAAATGTGAAAATAAAATTTGATATATAAATACAAACACATGCATATGTGTGGATGGGTTAAAGAACTATACCACCTCTTAGCCAGAATGATCTTTTCTAATTAGATTAGGAAATGAATGTGTTAGAAGACTGAATGGGTAACATTTGAATGTTCCTTTTGAAGGATGGGCCATATTTTGACTTTAGGGGAAACACAGATGGGAAGTGCATTCTTGATCTTGGAAATGTCATGACGGTCCATCACCGTCAGGGTGAAGTAAGGATCTTTAGCATGGCCACCAGAGCCTTATCTCCCATCTCTGTGCCTGCCTCCACCCTGGCTCTTCTGCTGTCTTTCTATTAAACATTTGTTCATTCACCACCTAAGGTTCTCTCTCTTGCCTTCTTTTCATGGTTAATTCTTATTGATCCTTCAAATCACAGCCTGAACTACCCATCCTCAGAGAAGACATTCCTGATTTTCCCGACAAGATCAAAAAGCCCCTCACAGATTTCTGAAAACCCTGTGTGTCTCTCTCCTGTAGCATCTGCATCAGTCACAGTTTCGTGTGTGTGTGTGTGTGTGTGTGTGTGTGTGTGAGAGAGAGAGAGAGAAAGAGAATGAGAGAGACAGAGAGACAGAGAGAGAGAGAGAATTTGATTAATTCATGTCTTCCCCAGTTAATCATAAACTCCATATGGGCAAGAACCATGTCTGATTTTGCATCTACGAATGAGTGATGAATGCAAATAATGTGTGGCTACGGGGGCATGAGGTGTGGTCATGTAGGAAGGTGATGTCAGGGTGTGGTACAAGGTTAAGGGAGTTGCAGCTAAAAAGGATGCCAACTTAATCTATTTTGGCCATTTTGCCTACCCTAAGTATTATGTTCACACTATATTTCTTTCTGGACTAAGAAAGAAAAAGCATGTTAGTGTGTGGGTTTTTTTTTCCTTCTAAAATATCAGACTGCAAACAAAGGCACTGTTGGGTAGTATATTTTTGTTAGCGCCCAAGGGGAAATGACTGTGTTCTTGAGCTCTCCAATTTTTACATTACATGTTTTCTACATGAGCTTTCAACCTAATGTAAGAATTAAATGCAAATTTGAGGCATATTAACTATTTTATGCAAGATCTTAAAACTGTTTTCCTTAAGACATTAATTGAAAGTATGGCTCATTACTGAAAATCTATTCTTCAGTGTGTTCCTAACCATCTAGCCACCTCAAAAAGAGTTGCTTTAATAGCTGAAGCCAAATCCCTCCTTTCCTTTGTGATTACAAGGACTCTCTTGGTAAATCAGAGTATGGCCAATGTCCAGTTGCTAAAGGTGGAAACTACAAGTTACTATTCTCCTTAAGCTACCAGCAGGATACAGTAAACATGTAGTTCTGTGGTGTCTATCTAGAAAGTACAGAGATTTATAGGTAAAGAAGTCAATTTTCTTTTCATAGATATAGTTGTCTTATGGAGGGTATGCTGATTAGAAATGATGAAAGCAATAGATAAACTTAAGTTGTGGAATTATCTGAGAATTTCCATTATCCATGTCCTAAGTTAAATGCAAACCACATAAAGTTGACTATATCATTTTTTATGTACAGATAAACATTTGGGATACAAATATATTTTAAAATCTTAAGAGTTTTCAGGGTAAAAACATTTTTGGGGGAAAATAACTAATTTTTCTAAGGCTTTGAGAAAAATTTAGTTTATATTTATGTATTTCAATTTCAGTAAGGATAAATGGAACTGCTCCACTGGAATTGAACAACTAAGTAAGCAAATGATGGATGGTAGTTTTTCACTGTTGGAGTGGAAGGTTATAGATAAGCAAGAGGAAGAAGCTAGAATGACCCATGTGGTAGTGAGTTACAGTTGAAAATATCAGTATGAACTAATGCTTATCTATCTATCGTCTATCTATTTATGCTTCCTGATTGTCAGATATGTGTACATACACAGATTAGTATACACAAATATATGTCCTTGCTCTGTCAGCCAAGAAGGCCAAAAGGAAATGACAACCCAAAAGCAATGAACACACCTACTGCTCACATCTTGGTTTTTAATACCATTTTCCAATGAAAGGAACCTGTGCTCCTTGGAGAAATGGCTGAATCTATGATGAGGAAGGAGTTATATTGTTGATAAGCCTCAAGTATTGTGTAATGCTAGAAAGGATGAAAGTGCATCAAAACAAAGCAAACAAAAAACAGAAAACAAAACCACCACAATTGTGGGGATGTGTCAAAGGGACATAAGAAACAGCACCCAGTGGCCAAAGCTGGAACAATTTCACAGTACAATGAGTATAACAGTAGTGGATTTAACTACTATGCATGAGTCCATACGGATATACATAAATGCTGAATAATTAAATGAGGGAGAATAAGCAAATCTTCTGTGCAGAAGAATTGCAAATATTTTTTGTAGATTCTCTGCCTTCAAGGAGATGGAATATAACACCCTCTTAAGTGTGGGTTGTTTATCATGACTTCCTTCCAAAGATGAAGTATGAAAATAATAAAAATAAGGAAAAATAATACATTTATAGTGGAAAAACCTGACCAAATCCACCTCAGTCAGGTGATCAAGATTAACGTCTTTAGTCATGTTGACAGTGTGATGGAAAATGGCACATTACCCTCTGTGGTCTCTCTCCCCAAAACACTAACTGCAGTCTAATCATGAAAAAAAAAAAAAAAAAAAATCAGAAAATTCCAACTGAGAGACATTCTACAAAATACCTAATCAGTACTTCTCAAAACTGCCAAGGTCATCAAAAACAAGGAAAATTTGAGAAAATTCTATAGCGAAGAGAAATGAAACATGAGAACTAAATGCAATGTGGTATCCTGAGTGGGGCCCTGGAATAGAAAAAAAGAGCATTAGGTAAAACTAAGAATATATGAATGATTAGGGACTTTAAATAATAATAATGTACCAATATTGGATTCATTCATTGTAACAAAAATATCATACTCAAATAAGACTTCAATGAAAGGAAGTGGGTGAGGGGGATATGGAAACTCCCTGCACTACCTTTGCCATTTTTCTGCAAATCTAAAACTGTTTTAAGATAAAGTTTATCTACAAAACCCTGAAAGTCTTGAAATTTAAAGTAAACTCGTACAATCAAATAGTAAGGCCTAATCTTACTGATTTAAGCCAATATTTAATTTTCTAACCCAAAATACAAACTATTCTTCATATGTTAACCTCTATGTCCTTTTTTCTATGTCTACATTTCTTTAGAAGATCATAAATCACGCTATATATCATTAATTAGAGCCAAGTTAAAATATTAAAATTGCTAAACATATGACTCATTTAAACAAAGGTTTACTAAAAGACAGGAAACAATGTACAGGAGGTGTGCATTTTCTGCATGGTTGAATCTTTCAAGAAGACAAAGAAACGGATTAAGAATACCTTTGTTCTAAGATACAAAAAAACCACAGGGCAAAAAGTATGACATGTAAAGTTTTACACCAAACAAAAAAGAGAAAACTTTCAGCAAATCGACGTTACCATCTACTTAACGATTTTTTATCATTGTAAACAATGCATGTTTATCCATCCTTACTTCCCCACCTGGAGCAATGCAGGCCATGTCACATGAAATGCCTATTCTGACCATTACAACATCCAGACTCATTCTGGGGCTTAATCTCTTTTACTGCAGGTGCATCCACTTGTTACATTTCAGATTAGCAGCCTCAAAGAACTAGCCTCTTCCCAGTACCCGTCCTTCAATTACCGCATCATTTTCTCTAACAATTGCACTCTTTCAACCATTATATATGTGACAAGGCATGAGCTTGCTTCCTCCCTTGTCATGCTCCTGAGTCCTCTTCACTTTGTCTGCAGCCCAAAAGGAAGCACAATATTCCAACTGAGGTCTGAATGATGCAGGGTCAAGTGCACTCATTACCTCTTTATTTTGGGTTATTCTAGTTCTATTAATACAGCTCAAGATGCTATGTGAAATTTCCAAATAGGTTCCATATTTTACCTTCAAAACTGTATGGCAGATACAAATACTACATTATCTGTGATTACTGTGAATGAGGTTAGCACATTATTACATCGTTGTGAATATCATACTTGGCTTCCTGGAGACGGACTATTCATGTATCAGGGCCCTCCTGTGATGACACACAGTCAGTGGTGCCCTCAGAATGGCATATCTTCTAGCCTTGTCTTACTCTTAAAAACAAAACAAAACAAAAAACCCACATTCTTTCTTTGTTCTAGCTACACAGCTGTAAAATCAGAATTGAACATAATGGTGGGAAGAGAATACTCTTTAATCTCAGTATTTAATCTCCTGATACTTTCTGGACATCTGAAAGTATTAATACATGCATTTCCATGAGAAATATTACTGCTTATATAATAAATAAGGATGTCATACAAAATTAACAAAGTAAAATAATTCAAGGACACATTCGGGTGCCAAAGAATATAGTTTTCTAATTTTTACAGGAAAATATGTAAAGTAGTATAAAATTTTCATTTGTAAATTGTGCAAACTGTGTTAGAAAAAAATGACAATGCAGATGAGAGATTTCATTGATATGCTCTTAAAATCCTGTTATTGATCCATGTAAGTCAACTCTATCAATTCTACTGATGAAGAAATAGGTATTTTAAACACAACGCTTTCAGGAGTATACAATGCTGACAAATATGCAAAAAAATTACAAAACTCCAAGAAAATCAAGTAATGAGTGCTAGCCAAACTTTTATCTGAACGAGGCTAACTCAGTGATATTATCATTGTCTTTAATGGAGAAAAATGAATAATGTTAATCTTTAGTGGACTTAGATTAAGTAATACAATGAACAGCTATAAAATTTGTGGATCAGAATTAGAGGAGGGGAAAAACACATTAATCAAGTAGACATGTTAACAAAATAATGGATTAGTCAAGATTACATTTGAATAAATTAGCAAAGCAAAAGAAATACATCAAAATATCTAATATCCAGTAACTTACAAGAGAAAAAATGCTATATATTTTACATACTAATTCATACACATGCCCAACAAATAACTACCATTTCTAGTCTGCATGTGCACCATAACATGTGTAATATATGAAACAAAAATTTGCGCCTCCCTGATGTATATTTGTATGACAATCTTTTAAGGTAACATGAGAATGAAAGAGATTCTTTTTCATGCTAGACATACAGGTTTTTAAACACATCATTTGGTTGATGCAAAGCACATTTGAAATAGGTGTTAGGGACCTCAATTTAAGAACAATATATGCAAGGCTGATGTACTGGCTACTTCCTAAATACTGTACTGTACAAAATACTTTGGAGCACTTAGCAATGATGAATTGGTGTGAAGACTCAGGTACTGAAAGATCATTTCCCTTTTTATCTTGTGCCTTTTGCTTGTCTCGATTGATTCTCTGAAGAAGCCAAGGATACAGAAGGAGTGGAGAAAGCACGCAACCCAAATTACCCAAAAGAGCTGATCATAATGAACCTGAATGAAAATAGATTTTGGGGAGAGGTGGGGGAAAGTGGCCATAATCTTCAATATTCTTTTGATGTGTTATGGCTTTCAAAGTTGTGATTTTTCTCAAGGTAAAGCTGTTTGATGCAGATAGACTCATCTGTCAATCAAACATCTTTTACTCATGGCCAGGTAAAATATTTGACTATTCTAGTAGCGGTATCAAACTCTTAGTGCCAATATAAAATAGCCAACTCACCTAGCCAGGGAAAAGAAATAATAAGAAAATGAAAAAATGCACTGAGTCTTTATATCCTGTATTCAGGACACAGGAAGGGGAACATCACACACCGGGGCCTGTTGTGGGGTGGGGGGACAGGGGAGGGATAGCATTAGGAGATACACCTAATGTAAATGATGAGTTAATGGGTGCAGCACACCAACATGACACATGTATACATATGTAACAAACCTGCACGTTGTACACATGTACCCTAGAACATAAAGTATAATTTTTTTAAAAAACTGCATTTTTTTATTTTGTTATTTTGTCATTGCTGTTTATGTATTTTTGTTTTTGTTGTTTTGTTTTATTATCAGATAAATTGTTTTAGGTGAATAATATATAATAGCCATGTCACGCATTTCTGAAAGAACAACTTATTTCACCTGGCCCCATAAACGTAAATATTTCATAAATTCCAGAAGCTTTGGCATTCATCTACATCCGCTTTCCAGACTGCTTGCTATTTCATTATCATTTTCATGATTTTCATTTTCCTTATGAATTGAGTTTGTGCTTGAAACATTTCAAGCCTAGGGAAGCAATCTTGTGAGCTGACAGATCTTATTGGGAGCAACCTTGCTCATAATTTTGACTTCCACTTCCACTCTTAAACAACAAATATCCATGTATAGACTCAACATTTGCCTAAAAATTCAAGTCTCCTTAAGAGTCACAAAACGTATCACCTTTTAAGACTGTTGCTACTACAAATGGCATAGGACACAGGATTCTAAAACCTAGTGCTATAATGGGCTATAAGTCGGGTTAAAGAAGTGAGAATGCTATGCTTTTAACTTCAAAATTTAGCAAGACATACCATTTTTAAATAAGAAACATATTTTTTATTTGGATTATCCTTTTCTTATACTATCTATTTTATTATACAATCTTTAATAGTATTTAATCAGATTTTAATGAAATCTGGTACACTGGCTTTCTTTTAATTATAAACTAACAATAGTATTTACAATTTTCAAATAACTTTCATATATACTACAATCTTCACAGAACCCCATGGGGAAAAAAGGGGACAGGAGAGGAACTAAAATATATCAAACACACTAAGTTGAGTGGTTACCATGATTTATATATCATTCCTCTTTATGCACAACTTAGGACAAATTTCTTTCTGATCTTAGTATCATAAGTAGTGTGCTTCCCTGAGCCATCAAGCTGTTTATCTAATGGACACTGGGATTTGTGTTTAAGCTTCCTGATTTACCCTGTATCCTAGGAAGCTTAGTGAGAACTTTACATTCCATCTTGCATACCCTTGGACTTCATGGTCTGCTTAACTCTTGAAAGACGGAAGGCTCTCTGCCTCCCTTGAGATCTAAACAAAATTGATTTGAACTTCCTAATATCATGACCAGTAAGAATCCCAAAACTCACCTCTAAATTTCTGATAATTTCCTAAAGGCTGGGCTCATTGACCTGCTTTGCCAACACAACACAGTTCATTTTGATTCACATGCCACCAACACCATCAAAATCGCTTACTCAAGGTACTCCTGAGGCTTGAAGTAAGACATACAAATATTAGTGGTCTTCCCAACCCTAGTAACTCCCTGTACCCTCCCCAAAACCCACCACCCCTCGATCCATGGTCAGTACGGGGAAGGATCTGTTTATGGAGTATACCCACAGTTCTCAGCCTTCAAGGCTGCTTTTCCTCATCCTCTCCTCTCTCCTAATTTCTCTGCCTCATCTCCATCATTCTCATTGGCTCTTTAGCACTAAATTCTTCTTCTGTTATGCAGAGAAGTTTTCACCCTCAGAGCACTTGAGCACCTACCTATAGTCAAATCCTCAAGAGACTTTCTTCCTATCCCAAGGGCATGTTCAAAATAGCTCTTCTAGACCAGCTGCTGTGGCTGACTCCTGTAATCCCAGCACTTTGGGAGGCTGAGACGGGTGGATCACCTAAGGTCAGGAGTTCGAGACCAGCCAGGCCAACATGGTGAAACTCTATCTTTACTAAAAATACAAAAATTAGATTGCACCTGTAATCCCAGCAACTCGGGAGGCTGAGCCAAGAGAATCGCTTGAAACTGGGAGGCGGAGGTTGCAGTGGGATGAGATCACACCACTGCACTCCAGCCTGGACAACAAAGGGAGACTCTGTCTCAAAAAAAAAAAAAAAAAAAAAAAAAAAAAAAAAAAAAAAACCTTCTAGCAAAGACATTTCTCTTCCTTCCTCAAGAGGATTCTGGTGCCATTTGTAAAGGTAATATAATTTTTTTTCATCTATTACATACATATGTGAGTGGGAACATCATACATTATTTCTCTTTGCCCTTTCTCAACATTGTCACTATAAGTTATGCACATATAACTTTGTTGGTTGTCTTAAAAGCTGCCTGGGAAAAACAGGGTTTTAAAAATGACAAATTAAATAATGTATTATCTCACTGAATCCTTACAATAAATCTAGGTAATTGCAACTATTGTATTTTTCTCTTATAAATGAGTTAAGTGATGCTCATAAAAGGTGATTTGCTCAAAGTTAACCAGTCAGCATCAGAGTTAAATTTGAACCTAGCTCAATACATCTTTAAAGCATGGGGTCTTTCCCTTGCATTGTACTACTGGCTAAGAGAGATAGGTATGAGACCCCTCAAATGCTCTATCAAAATATACATGCCACTTCCTCTTCCTACCCACTCTTCAGCCTCTAGATTTTCTTATTACTGGGTTGAGAGAATGACAGCTGATTTTTTTCCCCCTACAAACTCTTGCGGTTATTTCTGATAAATGATACAACTGCCTTCCCTAATGACATTCTCCAGTCCTCACCATCTCCACCACACTGGGAACTATGGCTTTTTAAAACATTGAAGTTAATTTTTCAGGATGTTCTCTGACCAAAATATATATAATGATATAGTTATTTATTTTCTTTCAATAAAACCTCATTCTATACATATATAGTGTGATTGTAACCACTATGCTAAAGAATTGATATATTTAAAAACTAACATATAGGATATGTATGCTGGAATAATGAGAGAAATTAATTAGTACCGATAATATTAATAAAAATTATCATTTCTACAATGAGATTTGAAAGGAGGAGGCCAGATAAGGCAAAGCTTTATGCTGTATTATATATAATACAAAGCCAGTACATTTTCTTGGCAACTGAAGAGATATTAGGGAGATGATTTTTAGAGCTGAGTTTGACAGTAAAAGATGTATAAAAAGAACGAAGAGCCACACATAGAGGCTGGTCTACGTCTGAAGACCACATCATGTACTGTGATGAAAAGTAATTAAAATGAAACATCAATGCTATAGATGCAGAAAGGGGCATAATCAAGCATCAGAGCCAGCTGTGGAGATAATTTACAGACTTTTGTCTTACCAGCAAGATAAAACATACACATCTTCAAGGAAAGAAAGATTCCTATATGAAAGTGAATGAGCTAGTTACTAGTTTTGAAGAAACAGTCTTAGATAAGGTGATTTATAGCAATAGCATTTAGATTTTGCAGATACCCACAATTCGGCAGGATGGCTGCTTTTGCAAATCCAGTTCAACTCTCCCAAGTGCCAGAAATCAAGACATGTGTGAATTATTTATGCTCAAGATGACAATTTTTATAGAAATCTTATCTATCCCCCCAAAAACATGGACTATCACCTAAAAACCTGAAATTAATATTAAAAGCCATAAATTCTCAGGACACAATTCTGGAAAAGTAATGTTTACTCTAAAATATTTTATTGAGCACCTACTATGTGTCAGGCACTGTGCTAAGAACTGAGAATCTAATGAAGCAGGGCCTGAGTAAGACAGTCATAAACAGAAAATCCATCCTGTCTAAGGTAGGCACTGACTCAACATGGGAGGGCACATCAGGCGATTCTTGCTGAGGCTTGAGAGATGCAGAGGAATAAACTATCCCTCATAATTCAAACTTAACCCAAGGTATTGTCCCTGTATTTACTGAACAAGAATGTGATATAGAAGTGGCAGTTTAGACCTCCAAGCAACCTATAGTTAATGGGTAAGATCTAGGTTGGAACTGGCCTGCCACTGATTACCCTAGGCAACCTGGTTAACCATTCACAGCTAGTTGCCTAATCTGTACTATAACAATATTTATTGGATACTTACTGAGTGACAGGTGTTCTAAGCACTAGACTGGTTTTCTCATTTAATCTTCACAGCAACCCTATGAAATGAGAACTATTTATTGTCCCTATGTTACAGATCATGGAGAGGTTAGATAAGTGACTCAAGGTTGCACCCTTAGTAAGTAGATAACAAGCCCTTGTTGAAGACTTGGGGGATGATTAAGTAAAATAATGTCTATGAAAAAATTATTCTACACCTGGAATGGATAACCTTTTAAATGTGATAGTTATTATCTTTATTATTTTTTATAGCACAAGCCCCCTACCTTATCTCAAAACACAGCACAATAACATTATTTGAAAAATATAAAAGGTTATTTAATTAAAATTTCCCCTGACAATTTAATTTTGATTTATCATTCTTTTCTGTACACACAATTATTTATTAGGAAAAAATTTAAAAAGTACCTATTAAGTGCAACACTACGCTGGATATTGTGGTATAAAGTAGAAGAAAGTAGTCAAGGTGGCTACCCCAATGAATAGAACAGATTATAATGTTACTACCTAGTCTCAGAGGCTAGCTTGGTCTCAAAAAGTTCTTTGAAGCAAAAGGCTGTGTGCAGTGAAGACCTCACAGAATGTGGCCACCCTTTCAAATGATGACATCCTGAGGCAACTTAGCATTTACTCACTCTCAAAAATCAAATCTGGCATGGATTATTTTCTAAAACATAGGAGTCTTCCCACAAATATTTTCTTCTTTTAAAATTTACACACGCAAAGGTTTAAGGCTTCAATGCTTTACTTTAGGACTTGTAAGAGGTCTCTTTCACTGATCTCAATACCACTATGGTTTTCCCAGTTTGCCCACTGTCAGCTTGCTAGTTAGGGACTCTCCATCATTATGCCAATTATTTGTTTTAAACTTACTGAGCAACCCAACGACAGGGTTCTTAAGACTGAGAACTTCATACCATGTTATTTCCTTAAATTAAATGGAGAATATATGAAAAAGGAAGGGCCTGATACCTTTATCAAGAGAAGAGTTGGGAAGATATGAGAAATGTACAGACTGCATATGGAATGTGTTTTCTTAAATACTGTGGATATCAGCATTAATGGGCATAAAGTTGCTGTCTTCCCCATGAAAAAGGCTGCCATTTAAAGTTAGGTTTTGTGGAGAAGGAATTAAGCAAAATACCCAAGGTAGACAGGCTAAGGATTTTCTATAGGAGAGGCCAAATACTTGAGAAACGCATCAGAGCTCAGGCCTGGAGTCATGTGTTGATTTATGTGTGATTTCTCTGCATTACCTTTAATGGAAGAACAATTATGCCTGAAGAAGACAGAAATGAGTAAATTAACTAGATAAGATATAAGATCATAGATTTTTATAGCACCTTAGTGATTAGTTAAGTCAACCTTCTCATTTTCATATTTAGAAAAGAAAAATATGGAAACTCAAGGGAGAGAAAGGATAGAGTTCCCTGACAAGTGACTAAGAGTTCTTAGAATCTTATTTAGAGTTTTAGAGCCACAGCAAAAATTCTACAAAGAAAGCTCTTTATAAAGTGGTGAGCACTGAATGCTGACAATAATAGTGGAAGCTCTGCTGAGATGATTAGAAGAGATGAAAGGAATTCATAATATCGGCTAAAGTCACAGTATCCTCCAGGGTTTATTCTCATGACCTAGAAAATTATAAGGCTATTTAATAATATCCCTTAACTTACATACTTTATTTGTCATTTTCTCCTATTTATCTTGGAGACATAAAAGAGAATTTAAATGTATAAATATTTAAACTGGGTTATATCAGTTCTGGTTAAAGTCATATTATGTTTCCTTATTTCCAGTACATTTCTCAGAGACTGGTGACACTTTCAAGTAAGCTTCACAGAGGGTTTTGAAGAAACTTTTGTAAAAGCAGGTTACATATATATGGATTTGTGACATTCTAACATAAACCACAGAAAGGTTCCTATTTAAAAGGGAGCAAAGCTGAATCATTTTGCCTTTTCTTCCCACTGTGATTTTTATTCATTTGAAGATAAAATTCAAAGCAAACATCTTAAAGCTTCTGTTTGTCACCCAAGAGTTATTTCAAGGCAGCATAGGAAATCTCACATTTTCAAAATCAGGTCATGAAAATGGAACTGCAGTCTAATTAATATGTTCATAAAACAGTTTCCACCACCACCAAATAAAACAACAACAACAACTAAGATCAACTCTGCATTCTTTGGAATCCCAAGAAACACAATCCACAGGAGAAATTCTCATCACAAAACAGTTTCAAATTTAATAATTAAGAATTGCAACATTTCTGTCACATGTCTACTCATTTCCCCCGACATAATACTTTGTGTATATAATCTCTGAAGGAGAGTAAAACGTCCTTTACTGACTGGATATATTCATTCAACATCACTGACCTTTTTCCAACTTGTTTGACTTTCTTGTACTCTCTCTCCAGTAACCTTTCCAATTCCTCCCAGTAGCTGTCTCATCATCTTACTAAGCTCCTTCACCTGCTTCTCCCTTGTCCTCTTTCTGAGATGTGATCTTGAATTCTATTTAATACTTCCCAGAGAAAACACAGGGCATAAAACAAAAACTCCCCCAGGCACTCCTTCCACCTACCTAATCTCCACATTATCTGCATTCTCCCTCCTTTCCTCCCTCCTATCTCAGAGGGTGTCATGTCCACACGTTTCCCAGCTCTATACCAGAATAATTCCTTAGGGAGGTGCTTCCTACTCTTAAAAGTACTTGGTGTTCTTTACTAGCTACTGTGTTTTTCTCCTCTCCTTCTCCTCTGTCCTCCTCTTCTTCTCCTCCTCCTTCGTTCTTATGCAAAATTTTGAAACAAGTAGTTTGCACAACTTTTCTCTGCTTTTATTACTCCTGAAATATAACTTACCCCCAGACACTCCCTTAAACCACTCTCTGATGTATTATCAGTAACTACTAATTCCCAAATCCATCAAATATATTTTCACTTTGAAACTTAAGGTATTTGGATCAAGTCAGGTAAGTTGTTTCTCCTTCTGACTCCTGTAACACCTTGTATATATCTATATTAATATGCTCCACACTGTACTGTAATTATTTGTTTCTGTGGCTGTTCTCCTTACTAGTTTGAGTATCTCCAATGTAGGACTCTTATCACATTCATTTGGGCATCCCCTATGAATAAATAAATAAGTGTCTTCCACCTGTTCCATTATAATTCACTAACCATGACATTTTTCAGCAACTCAGATACTGGGCTATATGATGACTAAAATGCTTCTTTGACTGGCAAGTAGATCTGATTTCAGATAATACTAATATTCTTTACTTGCACATAAAATGAAGTTTAAAGACATACAATTAGTTGAATATTTTGAAGAAAGTAATAATCATGGCAGCAAAACCTAAAATGTGGATGATCTTTTACTGTTGGCAAAGCATTCTCAAAACCATTTCGTCTGTCACAAAGTAAAGCTGGAGCCCTTATCAAAGCAGGACCAGAGATAGGCAGTTTGAACAGGGCTCAACAACGCCCCGCAGAGATGGTGAATAGAGTTGAATTCATCTATACTCCACACACCAAGTGTGTACCCAGAGGAAAGGGTGATTTTTGCTTTGGACAGAGGTTCTATCCGTTCACCAAGTACTGTAGTTTGCATTTCTACTTCATCTGTTCAAAGTGTGGCACCTTTCCTAACACATTGTCCAGAGAGGCACTTTTTACTGAAAGGATCCTATAGGCCACAGTGAACTTGGAAACAGAGTTCACCACAAATTCGTTTTAAATTTTTCATTCTGAGAAAACAGAGAAAGAGCTGCTGATACAGTCTAAGTATAGGTCATTGTTCTGATGCTAAAGGGAAGAGTTTCTCAAGGAAAGGTTATTCACATTCAGTAGGCATCCTACATACTTAGCCAGGTTGCTAAATAACAGGGTAAATCTACTTATTTGCTCTGGTCTACTGCTAATGTAATTTTCAAAAAGATCCATAAACAAGAGTGCTAAGTCATCTGCCACAAGAACAATATGGTGAATTTAAAAGATATTGGGCTCTAAAATCAGGCCAGACCTGGTTTTGAGCTTCCCTAGCAATAGATACGTGAACTTCAGCAAGCTATCTAATCTCTGTGAGCATTACCTTCCTCATCTGCAAACAGAGATTGGATGAGAAATTCTCAGAAAGTTATATTGCCATTCAAGGATGTAACTTATGTGAAAACATATGGCACGCAGAGGAGTGTTCAACAGTGTTGATCTCTTCCATGAAGAATACGATAGTTATACAAGAGATTGTGGCATGTCATTGTCAACATTCTAATACATTTTTCTTCTTTTATTGTTTCGAGACAGAGTCTTGCTCTGTTGTCCAGGCTGGAGTGCAGTGGCATGATCATGGCTCATTGTAGCCTCAACCTTCTGAATTGAAGAGCTACTCCCACCTTAGCCTCCCTGAGTAGCTGGGACCACAGGCATGAACCACCATGCCTGGCTACCTTTAAAAAAATATACAGAGAGACAGGGTCTCACTACTTTGTTCAGGCTGGTCTCTAATAAATTATTATTACCAATGTGCCGTCAGATTTTCTTTAATAGCCTACTTCTTAACATGAAGTGGGTAAATATCTTCTGTGATAGTTTTCAACAGCAGTAAAAACTCAAAGAGCTTTCACAAGGTCACACAAAACATTAACATTCCAGAAGTTGAATTAGAAACCTGGAGTGCTTTTTTTAATTTTTTTTTTCTTTTTTAGTGTATTTATGTTTCCAGCCAACAGCCTGATTATGTAGACTCTAGATTATCTATCTTTGAAATCATATATAGAGAGACATATATGTATAAATTTTACACAACATAATCCCTAGTTGCAATATAATGCCTTGGTTATGTTTATAGGCTGGTACTTCTCAAACAACAGGAAATGTCATCTAATAGTCCATCAAGTTATGAGCAGTTGCAGCAGTTATGGCTTGGAAACATTATTGAGCTACTGCAAAAATGTAGATAATGCTATAGCTAGACAGAGTATTAATGAGCATTAACGTTTGTGGGATATGATTGAAAGACGAGAGAAAAGAATGAGGGATTTTTTTAAAAAGGAACATTCGACCTATGGCAAGTAAAAAACTGGTTGTTTAGTTTTTTTGGGTTCTTCTTTGCATCTCAAAATTTGAAACTATTTTCCATTTTCCTTTACTTGCATATTTTTCTCTGAACCCAAATATGTCAACATTAGTGTAAGTAACTCAATAATAGTCAACTAAAAGGAAGAAGCAAAAAGGAGTGGAAAGTGAAGAATTTAAAAGAAGCCAAAACATCATACATTCTTAGTAAATAATTTTCATATGATGAGGAATAATTTCTTATTTTTTTCCTTTTGTAAGATTTCTAAGACCTCCCTGGCTTATGTCACTCAGTCCACTGAAGATGTAACCTCACAGCGATTTAAAGTGCACAAACTATTTTACTATAACAGAAAGGCTGCTAGAACTAAAGACTACTTTTCATTTCCATAAGTTGTAAGCACATTGATATTACTAACAACAACTTTGCTCCTCTATCATAGCATTCTTAATCAAATTATTTTTAAAAACACTAAAACATAAAAATGAACATTTGTATTTTCATTTTTAAATTCGAAGGTATTACTAGAAAAAATCAAGGGGCATACAGCTGAAGACAGTAAAATAGAAAGCCAAGAGAAAAGTTTTATGTTTAATAGGATCGACAGCTCCTATAATGGAAAATCTTTGCTACATTATATCTAAGCCTGAATTTCTGCCTTAAACAATGGCTGACTTTACTATTGAGCCCTAGGGATTTGTGAATGAGATGAGTTTGTATAATTATGAGCTCCATCTAAACTTTATTGGTCCTAAGTGTTTACAAGTAAATTGTATTTGGCCCTAACAGGAATTCAGAGTTAAGCTAGGAGTCTGGTATTTATATTTTAGAATTTCTGGATAGTTCTGTAACCCAGAGGAAGAGATGTTAAAGAAGCAAGGTCAGCTATTACCTGCAATTTCACTGGAAAACAAGCAGACACTGCAATAATTTTAAGTTGACTAAAATGAGCAAAGCTCCATTATCTTAAATGAGACTTGATACGTCATTTCCTTCAATGTGTACATAGTCATCAAACTCAATATTGCTCCCACCCACTAAAATTCTAATAAAATAAAATATATTGGTCAAAACACAAACTCTGGAAAATGCACTTCTGGATTGAGTTTCTGTAGTTTCAATGTATGAAGAGAAGAAAACCTTAAAAGATGAAACTCTATGAGGCTAGATAGGAAGGATTATCTTTTCAGTAGAAGGCAGGCCATCTTGCCTTTCTCTGAATATATATTCATTATATTCATAGACTTAAACATATATACATGCAAATTATGAACATATATATGAACATATTATCAATATACTGATTTATATCTTGCTTCATTCCATAAAGGATTTAGATCAAAACAGAATAAAATAATATGAGTTAGTTTATGAATTGAATGCTTGGTCTATAGAGGAACAATCAATTAACTTTCTAGACTAAACCTTCTAGAAACTGATACCTGGAAAAGGACAGTCTAACAAAAGAATTTAGGGTCCTAGAAGAAGGAAAAAAGATGCCTCCATGTTGACTGAAAGTGCTAGAGTCATCTCATTTTGTCTCTTCACTGGAGTTACCTCTCAGTATCACAAAGATAGTTTAAAACATTTAGATGTCCTACCTTTAAAAATTAAACCCTAAGCACCAAATAAGCAAATCATTAATCACCTTCCACAATCACTAATCCAAAATCTTCCTCTGGTGTCGTCAGAGGGGCCCTCCATGGCAGCATTCCACAGCCTCTCCTAGCCAGGGCCTTCAGCTTCTATCTTCCACTGTCCTTTTAGCCATTTGAATCCATCATTAAAAGGATGCAAAGGTATTTAAATAAAATGCCCTCCTAAAATGTTTAACTGTGAAATTCAATTGCATTCAATATAGCCTTAATGTTTCTGGCATGAAATTAGAGTATTTTTACAAATAAGATTATAAAAACGTATTATATATATTTTAAGTAAGGCAAAAAGCTGAACATGTTAGTCACACTGTGTTATGTCATGTTAGACCCTGGCATGTGATTCCAGGTCATAATGCTTCTAAAGAGTCCTCTTAATTGCTGCTAGATGAAATTTGAATTCCTAGAAAGCTGACTTGCATTTCCCTTCTTTCGACCATGCCATACTTGTTCCTGAATGCCAGGCTCTCCATTCTCACAACTAGCCAGAAGAAAAAATAAGAAGAGCTATATAGTACTTATCTATCCAGTGAGGCAAATCCTTATCTTTGTTTGGCTTGGCAGTAAAAAGGCTGAAAAGTGTAATGGAAAGAAGCCTTCGCAATAAAATCCACCAGCAAATATTTCTAATGTAGCTTCAAAGAAGAAAGACACATTCTTCACGCCACTCTTTTAGCACTGAAGGGGTAGTGTTCTATTAAGCCAAGTAATAGGACCACTTATTAACTTTAACTCATAACTGATAAACAGTGAATTTGTAATACTATTGCTCAACAATCAACACACCAGTGCTAGGGCAGGAGGATGAGAGTCCAAGTAGGGACTGTGTGCATAGGCTTCTATTTCAATCACTACTTCTGGTAAACTTTTGAAGACGACCCTAGACCTCCTGTGTCTCAGCTTTTTCTCATTCTTGCTTTCCTCAAAAAGCAGGAGAGAAAGAGGACCAGCACATGCCAAGTCCTGCGTCTCCAAAGGGTATAGAGCCTTTCCAGACATAAGCTAGGGCTCGTGAAACCAAAGCACGTATCTCTTTTACAATGTTCATTATTCCTTAGCATTGGTCTGTTGCCAACTTCTGATCTGCCCCTTCATGAAGAAAAGGACCTAAATGTGAAAATGAGGATGGGGGAGTCTTTGGAGATGAAAAGAGCAATTTAGCAAGCCCTTTATTCTAAGCACGATAATTCATGAGCCTGAAATCTCACCCTACACGGGATCTTACAGTAGGACAAGGGAAAGAAGGTTTTCTGTCAACAAACCCCTAGAATCTCTTACTGCAGTATTGGAAGGGGAGGCTATAAATAAGAGGAAAACAACAACAATTGGGAAAGTCAAGAATCAACCAAAAATTTAATTAGGTCACCTGGAAAAAAACCACCACCTCCTTCCTTTGAGTCCAACATCATATTAATGAATCCTTTTAAGAGGCCCGGGAAGAGTAGTTATACAGAGCATTAACATTCTACATTGGTTCAGTTTGGTCACAACAACAACAACAGATTGGTATGGCATGCAGTGAAACAGATGAAGGGTTACCTAGTTCCAGGCACAAAAGAAAACCACCAGGACTCTCAACTTCTCCATTCAGCTTTCAAACATATGTGTTACAGATCTAGAGGAGCATGAATAAGCAAATTTGCATTCTTTCCAAAACTACAGAGTTGAATAGCTTATTTCTTTCAAGTCGAAAGTATAGGTGAGGCTAATGCAACAAAAAGTGGTTATAATGGCAGGCATTCAAAGAGTACATGGATCCTATGTATTACAACATAAACAAATGGGCTCAAACAACAGAACTTAGGTAGAACAAAAACTGTTGCTTTGTAGCAAGGTACACGTGATAGAAAGGAGACTGGTAATTTCCCCTCCCAAGCAAATCTTAAGAGGTATAAAATGAACTTTGAACAAAAGCATAAGGCATAGAAGAAAAAATATTGACAAATGCCTACTATGTGCCAGGAACTGTTTCCAGGATCTTTTAATCTCAAGATTAAAGACTATTGATGTGAATTTGTCTGTAAGAATAATGAGGACCTCACTGTTGATGCCTGACCCTCGCCAACAGAACAAGCAAGGTGATGGCACCAAGGCTCCCCCTGACTAGGAAACTCTGGTGATGCAGTTGGAAGTGGGCCACCGAGGTTTGCAGGCATGTCACCCAAGCACTCTAGAGACTTGGGATAGTAGCTCTGGTCAGCAAAAAAGGTAGATACGCCACAGCATCGACTCTGGATGGATCTGGTGATGTTAGAAAATAAGCACCTGCATAGAGTGGGAGAGGATGTCTCCCATCCTTCTCTGCAATGGATTTTTTAGCTGAAAGCCGAAAACTCCGTAACAAACCAGCAGGTGATTTGGTGGTACCTTAAGCTCTCAGGGAGCTTTCATTTGAGACACTGTCATAAAAGCAGTTGGAAAACCTTCCGAAACCTATATTTAGATATCTATTATTCATCCAGAGTCCAGCCAGAACATTTACCTGAAAGATATACTTTCAAAATCAGACGCACTGCATATCCAAAACAACCCATGTTAGCAGACACAAAGCCTTAACATGTGCCTTTATTATGCATTGACAAAGTTTCTATGAAAGTCAGAATCCAGCTGACCCAAAAGGTAAGGCAAAAACAAGCAATTTTAAAATAATGACCTTTTGCTCTTAGAAATACCCTCAGCAATGAGTTCCTATACACATTTAGTCATAAACTCCAGCAAGAAATGGCACATGATATCACATGTCCAGGGACCTTAATGTATTGCATTGAACCTTAATATATGACCAAATATCAAGGCACAAAGCAAGTTCTATGAGAGCCTGAGCACTTCGTGATTCATATGTTAGAATTCTACTAGAATTCTATTGCTTCATTCTGGTAGAAATATTTCTTGAATACCTAAAATATTCTTAACTGTGAGGCACCAACACATTTTCATATTATTTTAAAATTGAGTCAACATTCTGTTTCCCTTAACCTTCTTTTGGAAATTCAGACAAATTGATATGAGATATCAGAAATTCATGTGTGCCCTTCCCCAGGGAATTTTCAAATAAAAATAGCAAAACAACAAAAAACAAACCCTAAGCCCCACCTTTTAAAAAATTTATTAAATTGTTGCCATTCTCAAAGTTTTTTTTTTTTCCTCCATGAAATAGTAGCAATTTAAATGTTCTCAAGTCCTCACGCTTGACTTATCTGGGGATGCTTCATATTAACAAAGTAATTTTTATTGCATAACCATTACTTTCTCAGACAATATTCGGTTTTGCACAGTTTACTTTTCATTCTCACTTGATACCAATACTCTAGTTCAAGACAAATCCTCATCTGGTACCTTATAATTCTGAGTTTTACAAACTGAAGGGAATATTGATTACTCACCATATCCAGGAATGCCTTCTAAAGGGAAAATTATTCACGTGCATCATGTTCGCAGATCTTCTGTCATTAATATTTTTCTTGTCTCCTATGTTACATGTAGTGATTTTTACAGATGAATTCCAACTCTCTTGTTTGAGCAGCTATCGTGGGCAATTATTGCAACAAGTATTGAATTCCAAAAGAAAACACAAAATTTCCCCCCACCAATAAAAACAAATTCCAGTTACAAAAGGCCTTCCAGGATTTGAAAAAAGAAACATCACAGAGCACTGCAGGTATGGGTCCATCCATTTAGGTTCCACTAGTTAGTCAACACACTAAAATAACCAGTTCAACTACTAATCCTAAATGGTGGCAAATATTGTCCTGGTAAAATCTAACCGCCTTGAGTATAAATTAATGCATCCTTAACGAAGGACTCTGGAATGTGAGAAGAAAGGCGTCAAAAGACAGTTTCTTGATATCCTTGTTAAAGAAGTGTTAGAAGGGAAATGGAAAACTTCAGGTTGCTTTGCCATGCTGTCCTTTAGAAATGAATATTGCTTTTTCTTCTTTCTTAGGCACATATTCATGTGTGGTCACTTTAACGCAGTGCTACCTTCTGAGACGTGTCGGACAAAGGCCTGGGCAGAGGGGCTACAAACCATGTATCACCAAAGCCAACTTCTTTCCCAGATTTCAGAATCGCTGGTTCAACTGCAAAAGTAGGAAGGCAACGAGTAATTTCTGCTTTGCAGGACAAGATTACCATTAACTACCATCATGACTTCAGAAGGTGCTGTCACGATGAAATTCCTTTCTGTTGCCTAACCCCATAACAAGGCTGCCTGTTCTCTTTAAGTAAAATGACTAAGCTATTGATCTTTTCACTGCAGAATCCCCTTTAATTTGTTATTATCAAAACCATGTGGGAGCGTTTCATATTTTGCCTTGGAAAGAAAATGAATTTCACAGCTGCAAGTCAGACGTTGTCTAAGAATTTCTTCCCCCGATGTCTTTCTTTTCTCTTTTTTTTTCCCTCTCTCTCTCAATCTCTTTTTTCACCCCAAATTCAGTTTTCCAATAGGTGTCATTTATTCTGATGCTCTGACATCTTCTGAAAGATTCTCATGCCCAAGCTATACAGACCTTGCATGCTTTTAAAACACAATGGCAACAGGCTCCTGCTGGAGTCCCCCAGCGCCGAATTTCTAGCAGAACCTTTGGAATCCTCGCAGCCGCCTTGTCTGCCCTGGGCTGTGCCGCCCCAGCTCTGATCAGCTCAGGACACTTGCAGGCTCCGTGGTACTGTACATTAACTCTGCAGCAGCCTGGCTCGGCTGCAGAGACTGCTGTCTGACAGGGGATGTGCTGGCGTCAAGGGGGCCCTCTAGGTGGGTTCCCAGACATTGCAGAGCCACACACTCCTTGCTAGCCTCCAAGGAAGAGCAAGCAAAAGGGGTTAAAGGAATAGCTCGCTCTGGAAGAGCAGATTTCTTTCAGTAAGTAATTACCAGGCAAGAAAAGCTAAACAAGGAGAAGCCTGTAAAACACCTCGCAGGGAAATTACGCCTTGAACAAATACGGAGGGAGGACTTTTTGTTTGCTTGTTTTCCTTTTTACCCAATGAAAAAAAAGGGAATAAAATAAGTCCAGAGATAATTTGCAAATGATAGAGGTTGGTGGATTTGACTCCTTAAAAAAAGAATACTGGGGTGGGGAAGCCTTGCTTACTTGATGATTTGTAACCATGTAGCTGCAGATGACCACATGGTGATTTTTGGACAGGAAATCCTGTGGAAGCCAGTTCTGCAGAAGTCAGTTATACTTCAATTGCAATTGCGCATGCCATAAAACTGCTCATTTGATTAGGGGGTGTGTAGATATGAGGAATGCTGAGATAAAACGTTGCAATCCCTATCATTGATGTTTTGCATTTCCTCATGCTTGCTCCTTTGTTGCAAAAATTCTGTTCAATAATCCCCCAAAAGCACCCCATCACTGTTGATGCCATTTTGGAGCAAGAATAAAATAGTAAACTCTTGTAATAGTAGGTTGGCACTTAAATGGTATTTGTTTGAAATCAGTGGGAGAATGGACTTTGCAGTAGAAGTATACTCAACATTAATGTACCACTTTTAACTTAGGTATTTAAAAAGCCTGTTATGCAATTGCTTAATATTAAATGGAATACTGGGAACACTTAATATAACATGCTATTATCTTCACTTAGGATTTCCCCAGTGAGGTCCTGTCATTGCAGAAAATATTACCCAAGATTGGGTGGAGGGCATGTCCCATAAATTCAAAACCTAGTATAAAGAAAACTAATCTTAAAAACCACCATAATTGGGGGAATTTTCATTTTGATCAAAAGATGATCCTAATAGGAGTATTCCTAGGAGGAAGAAGAACTGGGTGATTCCTTAAAAGCAATTTGGACTTGGAGGTTCAGAATGATGCCACCGCACCATAAAAGAATCTTGAGAATATTTGTTGAGATTTCCTGTAGCCTAGGCAGTGTCCTCATGACCTCTTTTGGCTAAAGGGACTACATCTCTTCCATAAGGTCATTTGTAATCTGGCCCAGAAAACTTCAGCCTACATTGTTTTTAACAAGCTTTGAATGTTTTGAATGAAGTAATTAAAATTTTGATGTTATATTAGATATTTAAATATTATTATTTAAGAGCTAGGAACTTTTATAATGCCCCAGGTCCCATTCTAAGAGAGTTACAGTATTACCCCATTTAATCCACACAACAACACTATGAGTTAAGGACTGTTACTAGCCCTGTTCTCCAGACGAGGCTATTGAGGCACTCAGATATTAAGTAGCCTGTCTGAGGTTAAATGTCTAGTGATTCACTATCTGAATCAAGGAAGTCTGGCTCCAGAGCCTGTACACATTACCACAATATTCTAGCACCTCTATAATCATAATGCCACCTTGTTATACTTTCATACTTTCTAAAATATTATTGTTATATGTATTATTTTAGCATCACAGAATTATGCTGAGGAGATTAAGAAATTTATTATGCCCATTTTAGAGAGGCCAAAAAGGTTGTATTTGTTCATTATCAGGCATCCTGTGAGCCGTAGACCTGGAAGAGAATTCAAATTATTGAACTCTGGTTAGTGATCTTTGATAATGATGATGATAATGATGGGTTTTAATTATTTTAAAACTAACATTTAGTCCTTATACTATACAAGAGAGTAAGTCTCCATGGAAAGTAGCAAATGCAAAGATTTTTTAAAAAGATGTAAAAATATATTTTCCTTTGTAATGAACATCATTTATCTGACATTATTTTCTTAGTCCATTCTATTCTACTCTGTTCATATGTCATAGTGTCACCTATGGGTGATAGGATAGTAAGAATATATCTGAGTCTTTCTCTACTACCACATAGTCCAACACCCAATACTTGTTAGCTACATTTCCAATTGTGGGCAATGATATAAGCAAAGCACTTTATAAATAAAATATAAATGATTTGGTCATTAAACTACTATATATACTTAAACTAAGGGGATATTTTAGCTGAATATTTTTAAAGTGAATTTTCCTTGGATTTTCATTTTTATTTTTATACATGCAACTGTCTAGAATAAAGTCTAACAAATTAGAACAAAAGGAAACACAACTGAGAAACTGATAAATAACAGAAAAGCCAAATTTCTGCTTGAAAGATAGCAAAGAAAAAAAGTAATTTATTTCACAGTTTAGAGAATCAAGACTACACATTATTAAACAATCCAAAATTGAATATTTTTGCAGACTCAAGGCAACAAATGTAAAAGAATAGACTTGCTTAGAAAATAGAAATAACTCATTCCCAGCATTTTATTCTATTTATATTAGAAAGAGGGTCTTAAGAGTTATGTCCACTAATTTATACGCTGATACTTTAAAAATTTAATACTTCTTAAATGTATGGCCTTCAAGAAATAACAGTTAGGCAGAACTAATAGGTTTGTAATTTAAAAACAAGTTGTCAAAAATGAAAAAATGTTGTTGAGCTAGGGTAATGCTAATCTATTTTGTTACACTAAAAGATAATCATCCTTTCATGAAACTTTTAAGAAATACTAGGAAGCCAGTTCTGGTTGCTCATGCCTGTAGTCCTAACTACTTGCAAGGATTAGGCAGGAGGATAACTTGAGCCCAGTTCAAGACCAGGCTGGGAAACATAGACTCTGTCTCTAAAAAATTAAAAAGAAATATCAGGAGTAATCATAAAAGATTATCTTTATGGCTAATCTCAGCCCCATTATTTTTATCAATACAGGAGTATGAATTATTAGCAGGGTACCATACATTGGCATAACCTCAGTGAAGTCCCTAGAGCTATGGTGTAATCTCAGCTCTACTAGAACAAAGACTGGTTTCTTGTTTTGTTTTGTGGTTTTTAAAAATTTTAATCCCACAGCAAGCACAAGAGTAAGTGAATTTATATTAACTACCCTTATATGAGGCTGATTTAAGAAAAAACTCAATTAATCGATAAACTACAAACTCAGAGTAAACCAAAATACTGTAATTCAACATTTTCATTGAAAGATTGCTTAATGCATCCAGAATCAGAGCCAGAAGTATTAAACTAGTCAGTGTCCCATGTCCTTTTCCAATAAAGCCCTTTCCTCTCATGGTTATAGGGTTATGCTCATAAGAGTGAAGGTTTTCAAACTAAGTTCCTGGGAACCCTATGGTTTTTCAAAGTTGCATCAGGTCAGCTCAGGGGCAAGGTACTTTGTGCTGGGTCTAGGAAGCCAGGTACTTTGTGCTGTTTTAACAAGAGTTCTTCTGCTTTAACTAGTTTTATCTCAAAGTTTGATTATATATACAAAGAAAGTCTGGCTCTTTAAAAAAATTTACAAAAACATAATGTATAAATACAGAATAGTTTCTACACAAATTCTTATCTTTGTATTATCAGTTTCAGTATTTCATACTCCTAAAATGCCTTCAACTTACAAACTTCCTTCACAATGAGCATAATAGAATGATTAAGTTAAACCTTTATGCTAGTATAAGCATAGCATAATAAAGTCACACCCTAGTTTCTGAGGTTGGGTGTTTCCTAAACTCTTTAGTCACTTGTACTTATCAGAGGGTGTGATGAGTTACTTCATTGATTTTCCCTGAGTTTCATTTTCAGAAAGGAACTTCAATGCCAAATGTTAAGGTATATTGTTTTGTCACCATCGCATTTTGGTATAATCAACAGCTAATGTCAATGTTTGCCTCCTAAATAACTTTGATGAAATAAAATTGAAACTCCTATATATTTAGACATCAAACAACAAAGACCTAAAAGATGACTTATTTATCTTATATGAATACCAACAATCAGTTCAGATATGTTTGGAAAGTCCCCATTCTTTCAAGAGACTGGATTACTTTTGTGCCTCAGATGTCAAAAACAAAACACTTGGTCACTCTATTCTACATATTGGGTTCATATAAATATATTTACACATACAAAAACCTCTATGTACTTTTCTTAGCATATTCTATATACTATTTATAATAGTATAAATATGTTATACACTAGGATATAGAAGCTACAGTCACCTGGATATCTTGCAGGATGTGACTTCTTGCCTCAAGCTCCCCCCATAAATATATATTTTTTACCAATAAAAAATAAAATTTACATGTGCTTTTCACATGTATGTATGTATGTGTAATTACATATTTTTTTCTTTTTATTGCATATATCATCAATAAAGAGGTGAGAGTACCATTAGAATGAGACTGGAAGTGACTGTGCCCTCAACCCCACCTCCCAGCAAGAAAAGAACATTCAAGACCAGATTCTCTATCCCACTTTTACAGAAAGCCAATCCCCCAGGAACAGAACAGTGTCTTCCTCTCTATATTTATGACACCAAAAACATTGTTGGTACTCAGTCAATGTTAACTAATAACCATGTTGATAGTCATGACTTTCCACTTCTGGCAAGTTCTAGCAAAGTCTGAAGGCATGCTGTTCTGCACATTTATAACTGAAATAAGAGAAGCCTTTCATGAAGCCGCAGTTTCAGTTGCTGAGAGTCAGGGAACTGCATCATGTTTCAGCAAGTTGCTAGTAGCTACTTCATTCAATTTCTACATATTCTCATAACCCAGGGTACAATCACCAATTGGAAAAGAAAAGATAAATTCATTAAACACCTAGTTTCATCACCTAAAACCAACAAAAATGCTTTGTGGGACTTTTCATGATTCAATTAGTATAACAAACCATTTTGGATCATATTCCTCAAGCTTAAATCTTCTAATCTTAAATGATAAATACTTTTACAGAAAAAAAATTCATAATATGAAATATATTTCATAATTGGAATATTTAGAATGCTTGCTAAATTTCACTTTTAATATTTTTTTGTAGTAGAAGACTTAGGATGCCTAATACTAAAATACAAAGAGGGCACTTAATATTTATACTTAAAAATCAAATGTGGAAAAATGTTCACAGCAAGTTTAAAGACAAAAAAGTCAAACGTGTATACTGTCTTGGAGTCCTAAGATGTGAACCCTTATTTTCAGGTTCTGCCTTTTACTTTTTGTGTAATTTTGACCAACTCATTCAACCTCTTTGAGACACAATTTCCTTATCTATAGTATGGAAGTAATACAAACTCTTAGATTATTATAATTTTAACTTATAATTTTAAATATTTTAATTATAGAAAAATACTTTTTAATAAGACGAGTTCTTTAAATGTTATTTGCATACACTTTTAAAATTTGCTTAGTAAAATATAATAAAATACCAATCATTTGTTTTGCAATTCACTTGAATCAAAATGGAAAAAAAATAAAAAATACAAATAATGTAATGTCAAAACTACTTCTGAAATGGAATTGCATTTCATTTATATCTTAAGCTTTTCTAAAGGCTTTGTATCATATTTGTTTAGAAAATTCAAAGGAGCAAAAATATTTCTCATGTAATAAAGCCCAACTTCAAAACCTACTCATATTATCAGCTGGGTATGGTGACTCACACCTGTAATCCCAACACTTTGGGAGGCCGAGGCAGGAGGATTGGAGGATTGCTTGAGGCCAGGAGTTCCAGACCAGTCTGTGCAACATAGCAAGACTGCATCTCTAGAAAAAAATTGAAAAATTAACCAGGTGTGGTATCACACACCTGTAGTCCTAGCTACTCAGGAGGCCAAAGTGGGAGGACTGCTTGAACCCAAGAGGTCAAGGATGCAGTAAGCCAAGACCACACCACTGCACTCCAGCCTGGGCAACAAGCAAGATCCCATAAAAAAAAAACACTTATACACAAACACACACACACACATACTCCCTTTCTCTTTCTCTCTCTTTCCCTCTCTCATATTATGGAATATTATAGATTCCTACAAACGACTTGGGAAAATATTTGAAATAATGCTAGTTAAAAATAAAAACTCTCTGACTTGCAGAATAATATCTTGAGTATAAATTTATCAATTTAAATATATGTCTATGCTAATATACAAATTTATATCAATGCAGAGGTAAAGAACTAGAAGGATACACACCAAACTATTGACAAACTGATTACCCTTGAGATAAAGTAGTACAAGTGGAAGCATTCAAAAAGGAAGCATTAACAAAGGATTTCCACCTTTTATTTTACATATTTCTAAATAGATTAATCTTTTAAATGTGAATATGTTCATGTGTTATTTGCATAATTCAAACAGCAATGAAGAAAAATATATATTTAGTATTTATTATGGAAGAATAGTCATTCATAGTTAACATCTAAAGATTAGAATATCAAACCCAAGTTTCTAACATTTGGCAGATAGACACTTGAAAAATCTAACCTCTAAACTCAAAGCTGGATAGTTAAATTCAAATATATATTCAAGGATTCAGAGAGTCTACTAATATTATTAGCTAAAGCAATACCAAGTCTAAAACATATACATGAATAGCTGATTTATTTTTGTTTTCCATGTCCAGATGAACACTGTAGCTGGTGCTGGAAGCAGTATTCATTCAGAGCTGGATCCTATCAATGTTAAACCTATGTCTACTTCCTAGATGAAACATCTGATCAAATATCCTGATCTTATCATATGTTTATTTCACTCCAGTTCAAATGTGTGGGTATCTGCAAAACTAGATTTTAGCCTGACCTCCAGTCTCCTTTAAACCAGATAATAGTTGCTGGACCAACCATACCAAGAATGGTTTAGGCCAAGAATGAAGTCATTTTGAGCAACACAAAGAGAAATGTTGGCCAGGCACAGGGGCTCACGCCTGTAATCTCAGCATTTTGGGAGGCCGAGGTGGGTGGATTACCTGAGGTCAGGAGTTCAAAACCAGCCTGACCAACATGATCAAAACTGCTTTCTGCTAAAAATACAAAATTAGCTGGGTGTGGTGGTGCATGCCTGTAATTCCAGCTATTTGGGAGGCTGAGATAGGAGTCTTGCTTGGAGAGAACCCAAGAGGCAGAGGTTGGAGTGAACCAAGATCGTAGCATTCCACTCCAGCCTGAGCAACAAGAGTGAAATTCTGTCTCAAAAAAAAAAGTAAGAAAGTTGTAAGAGTGCATAGCTGTTCTTTCATTTATCCTGATTAGATGTATCCAAAATAGATTTTCTTTCACTGGTGATTTAATTGATTGTTACCGATTGATAATTTAATTAAACCTTTGATGACAGTTCTGTCGCCCACCCTCCCAGTAAAAAAGTAACATAATCCAGTTTTCAGTTCCTCACATAAGGAGGTTGGAAGTTGCCAATCTGTACTAACAACAAAAAAGTTGAACAAACTGAAAAATCAACTCTTCTTAGATCCATAAGAGAAGTGAGGTCACACGGCAAACTTCTGCCCAAACCACTGGTGGAGACAGACAGTAGGATATGGAGAATCACAACACATTGGAGCAGAAACCTCCAAGAGAACCAGTGCTGGGGTAGAAAAACCTGAACTATAATTGACAAATTATTAGAGGCTGGGTGCAGGCAAGTCTGAAAGTTGAAAAACTCCAGAGGAACCCAACAATAGGGAGGTCCCCGCAATTCTCTGTGTTTTATCTCCAGGAGTGCTACCAAGTTCTCACAGTAAATATTGGAGAAAAGATTCTCTCATGCTTCCAGCAAGAGAGGGAAAAAGTAAACATTTTTAAGTCTGCTGAAGCTTGGTTCTTCCTGAGGAGAAACTGGTTAATCAGAGCCTAACCTGCTGGGGATTTTTGTTCCATTTTGTTTTGTTATATCAGAGCCTCACTGACCTGGGGAAAGAAAAATGCCCAACTCCAGCCCACTCTAGCCTACCATGTGGGAGAAAGGAAATACTCAATTCCAGCCCACTTGAGCCATTCTCTCCCACCTATGGTATAAGAAAAAAAAAAAAAAAACCTGAAGAACACTTAGGAGATTTACAATCCAGAGGCCCAGGCTCACCAAAAGACTGAAACCTAATATAGGATGATAGAAAGCTTCCCCTCCACTGCCTACCTTACCACCACCCACATAACTTTTTTTTTTTTTTTTTTTTTTTTTTTTTGAGGCAGAGTTTTGTTCTTACTGCAACCTCCGCCTCCCGGGTTCAAGCAATTCTTCTGCCTCAGCTACCCCAGTAGCTAGGATTACAGGTGTGTGTCACCAAGCCCAGCTAATTTTTGTGTTTTTAGTAGAGATGAGGTTTCACCACATTGGCCACGCTGGTCTCAAACCCCTGACCTCAGGTGATCCGCCTGCCTCCACCTCTCAAAGTCCTGGGATTACAGGCATGAGCCACCACGCCTGGCCCACACACATAACTTAAGGCCTATTTACAGGAGTTCCTTTTATCTAGTACATGCCCAGCTATGAAGAAAAAATTGCAATGCATAGTTAAAGGCAAAGAACACAGTTTAAAGAGACAGAAGAGGTATCAGGACCAGACATTCCAGAGATGTTGGAATTATCCATATGATACAAAAATGGCAGGTATACGTTAATATAAATTTGTGCAAACCCATAGAATGTGCAACACTAACAGTAAATTCTAATGTAAACTATATGCTTTAGTGAATGATGTATCAATGTAGGTTCAGTTGTAAAAAATGTACTTTAGTGGGGGGATATTGTTAATGGGGTGTCTATGCATGCGTGGAGGTTGGAGTAAATCGAATATCTCTGGACCTTTCTGTAAATTTTGCTGTGAACCTAAAATTGCTTTAAAAAATGAAGTTTTTGCAAAGTTACATGACAAGCATTAATATTTTATACCCAGAATATGCAAAATTTTTATACAATTTCAAATTTATGGATGCTAAAATTGCTATTAGTAATGTCAATGGATTCCATTTCCTTTACAATTGCTTGAAGCAAAGACGTAATTTTCTCAAGAACGTTTAACAGACATTTTGACAATCTATTTATAAAATCTGTAACTTATCATATAGTTTCCTTTTAAATAGATGCAATATCATTTAAAGTTTCATTTTTAAGAGGAAACATTATTTCATTTAGGAAACCATGCAAGTTCAACATGGGAAATACAAAAATAAAACAAAATAAACACACAAGAAAGAATCAAGTCATCCATAATTCCACTCCCAAAAGACAAGTCAGTATATTTCCTTCCAGTCTTTCTCCCCTTCAGGAATAGTGGATTTACCACCAATTTTTATGTTGTTGTAAGAATATTTAACTGACCTCTGAATTTGGTAAAAAGTACTGCCTGAGAAAGAACTCTTTTATTTGCCAAATGGCACATGGTAAAGAAATTACCATGAAAATACTCAAACCTCTCCACTCTCACAGGTTTACTGGGGAAGGCAGTTCAGATGGGGCTTACAAAAGTTATTATTCTCTTTAAAACCCTTGTGATGAACTTTTACCAGTAGATAGCCTCAAGAGGGTATTCCTCTGGATGTTTCTATTCTTAACTCTTTAGTTTTGATCCACCTTTGGGTCTGCTGGTATATTTCTTTTAAAAAATCTTAAGTAGTATATTGTTGCATATACTACTATAGTAGTAGGACATAGTAGATGTATTGTATGGTCCAGGTAAAACTAAGAAATTATTTTTACCTACTTTTAGAATGGAATACGATGTGTGGTCTACCATATATATTGTCAATCTAATTTAATGCTTCTTTAATATTCTGCCAGTACTGGTTTTTAGTACTTTTTAAAAATTATATATATATATATATATTTTGCAGTGTTTTCAGTCCTTTATTAGGAAGCTGGAAGAGGCTGCATCAGAGGCTGCAGGTAAAATGCCATTTAAAATCCAAAGGCCCCATCAACCACTTCTAACATGTGCACATATATAGTTACACATCATTGACAGTTAACAGAGTTAGGTATAAAAGCAAATATCATTATGTTATTTACAAATACATATATTTGTGTATATCTAACATAATACACAGACACACAAATGAAACATTAAAAATTAAAATATTTCATTTAGCAAACTATGCAAGTTCAACATGGGAAATACAAAAAAAAAAAAAACAGAAACACACAAGGAAGACATATATATATGTATATATTTTTTTATTTCAACATCTTGTATTTACTATGTAGAGACATTGCCACTCCATTTTTGAGTTATTTTTGAAATAGATGACTAAGGATTATCATTAGCATGTAGTGGGGTATATAAGGGTAGTGGGGTTTTCTGGTCTGTTTTGTCCTTGGTATATCCTCTAATGCCTAGAATAGTATCTGGTACATAATAAGGACTCAGTTGAGTCCTTATTATCTTGACATTGACTTTTTTAGTATTTTATTATCATAAATATTTAATAAATCAGTCTCTATACCGAACATGATTACTTATGTCTGCCTATAGTTCCTTCTAAAGACCTTGCCTTTTCTGCACTTCACCATTATAAAATGTGATGGGAATAAGCATGACAACTTGACTCACTGGCATCTGCTTCATTTACTGGGCAGCAAATATTAATATTTGCTATTTGGAATATGAAAGATCCTAAGTGAAATTGAGACACTAGTCAGTTCAAGGTGGGGTTTAACCAAAATGTCCTGTAGACTCAGGGGCTGAAGTTACCATTTTGGGTTCAGCGCAAACTGATAACTAAAGAGAGAGTGGCAATTACAGAGAGAAGGCAGGAAACAGCAGAAACACAGAGACAAATGAAATCGGTGATTATATGGCCCCAAAGACAGTAGCTGCCTTAATTTCAGTTTTCCTAATCCAATAGACCCTGCTACACTTGTTTCTGTGAATTTCTGTATCTTCATAGTAACTACGTTCCCTCCTTCCTACAGGAGCTAGTCTGAGTCAGTTTCCTTTTTTTGCAATCAAAATTGTGATGAGTCATCATATAAGAAACCTTATGTTGCTATTCATAAATTATTTCCTTCCCTCCTGAAATAAAGTCATCTAAAATTAATGCTATATTGTAATATTGAATAGCCACAAAGAATGAACTTGACATTGAATTAATGGTTACATGGGGGCTTAAATTAAAATGCACAGAGTGGCGTTAACAATGTATCTACATCTACATCCACATCTAGATGTTCTGGAGACTGTTCTTTTTCTCTGACTGACATCTATTACACTTCCATTCAAAATATTAGCTTTTCATTTTCTCAAATCCCTTTTCACAGTTTTCTTCATTAAAATTCAGTTTGTTTCAGAGAAGGAGAGGTGAGAGAGACAGAGAAAGAGAGAGAGAGAGAAAGAGAGAGATTATGGAAAAAGAGAAATACTGTGATATTTTTAGATTTATAGAGAGAATAATTTAGTACTCAAAAGGCAGAATTCCTTTTTAGGAAAAAAAAGGATATTCAGATAAATTTTTTCCAACAATCATTTAAAAGCTTAAAAATATAAAACTCTATTTAAACTAGAACCCAATAATTTAGAATGATTAATAGTTTCAAAGTCATATAGTATAATTAAGAAGAATAATCTTTGTATTTAAGTATTGAATAAATTCAAGGCTAGTTATTAAATACTAGTTTCCCATTGCAGACAGATGCCCTCTCATTCACCTAGCATTTTACATACTCTTCCTTGCTGTTTTTAACATTCTCACTGGAGGGTGAATCTATAATGCTGAGCACTTGAAACTTTTAACTCACCTGCCTCTCTCTATAATTGGCATATTCCATTCCTAAAAAAAAAGCGCAATAGACTATATAAATCACTTAATAGACTCAAAAAAGCAAAACATAAACAATACATGTCCCAAACTGATGAGACACAAAACTATTACTGTGAAACTGAATTGCCTAGCTCTTCTCTCTGGGAAGCACATTTGAAATGTGGGAAATAATTCAATGGGGAATATAATGTGATTTTATCTTTTTAGTTTTTAGTTCTAAGATTTGTAAAATACATAAAGACACAAAAGAGCTTTAAATTTTTCCACAAAATAAAGTAGCAAACCTGATCAAATAGTAAATTCATTTTTAAGACTTCTCTTTTCTCACTGACCCTCCCTTTCCCTTTAGATTAGCAATCAAATAGGGACTAGAGCAAAAATAAAAAGCAGGAAGTGGGCAACACTGGACCTAGTTTTTGGTGTCAGAATCCTCAGCAAGTTTTATTGATTTTTGAAATCCCCAACTCATTTTCAAAATGAAAGTGCAACAGGAAGCAGGACAAAGTTCATGAAAATATAAATGCACCTTTCTCCCTGTCTTCTATAACTACTCACTGATAAGAGGCACAGTCCATTTGAGATGAGGCTGCTGCCACTGTGTGTGTGGGAGGGTTGAACATTTTTTGTTCTGGGAGGAGCAACTGTGATAGCCCCAAATCCCTGACTGCCTGTCTTCATAGACTGCAGGTATAGTGTGCAGGTGATAGTGCTAAACTCCCAGCCCAAGGGAGTCCAAAGGAGGAAGCTATGAAGAAAAAGGAAAGTGAAACAGTGGACTGGGACAGAAGGACATTACTATTAATACTAATTTTCAGCCAGTACAGTGGCTCAAACATGTAATACCAGTGCTTTGCGAGGCTGAGGCAAGAGGATACTTTGAGCCCAGGAGTTCAAGGCTGCAGTGGGTGACAAAATAAGACCCTGTCTCTAACAACATAAAAAATAAAAATACTAACTTTCCCATTCCCCTCAGTGACCTGCTGTTTTCCACACCTTGAATGCACCTCTCTTTTGGGATCCATTTGCTGGAACATAGATGTTTTAAAGATCGGAAGCATATTTGCTGGGAGGCATAAATAATTTTCCCCTCAAATATTAGACTAAGAAAGGGGAAGCATGCAAGAAAGATACAAATATGATATTGTATTGTCAGGGTAGTTAAAAATATTTGTAAATGTATATCAGTATCGTAACATACTTGTTGAAAATGAAAATGAGGACATGTAGTAGATGTAAAACGTTTTTCTTT
>NW_012099766.1:780953-853024 GCF_000951045.1 Mandrillus leucophaeus
TTTATTTATTTATTATTTTTTATTTTTAGTAGAGATGGGGTTTCACCATGTTGGCCAGGCTGGTCTTGAACTCCTGACCTCAGGTGATCCGCCCACCTTGGCCTCCCAAAATGTAAAACACATTTTATTTACTTTTGCACTGTCCCTTTAAGCTTTATTTATAGAGAACATCTTATGACTTTTCTGGGTACTGTTAGGCAATAGAGAGCTTTGCATTCATGCTAAACCATCACCTCAGACTCCGTCCAGAAATTAGAATGTCAATTTCAAATTGTAACCCAAAACTCTAAACTTGATTGAACTTACATCTTCTCCCCTCTCCCAGCTGGGCCCACCGCAGAGTCTCTGCATGTAGTGGAGTAAGTGGGTAGTATTGAGACTGGGTTGTTCTTCCCCTTCCTTGGCTATCCAGACTGGCTAGCTGTTGGTATTGACTACTCTGGGATTGGAAGGCACAGAAAGAGGCGAGGAAAGGAAGAAAAGAGTTTTGTTTTGTTTTCTTGAATTAGTGCCATCATAAGATGGCATCACATGTTGGAGACCTGGCAGATGTTGAAAGCTGCCTCTTTGTCTCATGGTTACTTTTGTGGGTTTATCATTGGTATCCCTGCTGGGTCTGCTGGCTGCAGTTCCTTTAACTCAAGCAAGAGCCCTGTTTTCCAAGTGCTGCTGATTAATCAGCCCCCACCAAGGCCTTGGTTTTCTAGTGGTTCCATCCCTACAAACTCTAGCTCTTGGAGTCAAACTGTCTTTCCCAGATGGTTCTCTTGGGAAGGACATCAAATGGCTGAAGGCCAGGTCTCTCTTTGAGCTTGATGTGAATTAGATAACTGCAGCCCACTTTAAGAAAGGGTAGGGTTGGACTCACAGCACTACTCAATTCTCTCTCTCTTAAAAAAATATCTTCACAAGTTCTTGCTCAGGCACGAAAGGGTGCATTTTCTGCCTTTGGTCCTGGTGTCTGGCTATGACTGTCCATCATGTGTAAATAAGGAGAATAAGTCTGAGCAAAATGACAAAGTGCTAAGATGGCAAAGGAGAACCTGGGTGATGTGTTTGAACCTCTTAATAACCAACGCTGGAATAGCCTACTTTGAAAATTCATGTTATTAGACAGTACATTTTCCTCATTTGGTTTTGCTAAGCCATTAAGTTGGGGGCTCCAGACTTGCAACCAAAGGCATCTTAGGAAGTTTACCATAAATATTTATTATAACCCACACAAGGGGATGTCTCAGTAGGTAATCCAGTTAGACAGCAGAGGAAGCTTATGTTTCCTCACTTTTCTTCTTCTTTCCAAGTAGCTGGTGGGTGAGCTCATCTGCTACAAAACACACTTTAAAATAAGATATTTAAGTTAATTTTCAAATGGAAATTGCTATTATTGAAACAACAGTTGTGATAGCACCTGCGATAACAAATGTAAATAAAAACAAATAAAAGCTATGTTCAATTTGTGGACCCATCATTTCTCAGTAGGCTTGGATCTCTAGAGTTCATGGGGAGACCAAAGAGGTTTCTAATATTATAATGTATTGCCAATATCCAGGGCAACAATCACATTTCATCTTAGAAAATCAGAAGATGATGTATGTGCCAAAAACCTTTGGAAATTTAATTGTGTTTTATGCTGAATTCTGTTTGGAGGATCAAGCAAGGACCTGTTTTACTGTTCCATCCTATGATGTGGGTGTGCTTATATTAAATCACTTTCAGAGAAACACTAGGTGACTAATTTGTGACAATGATATGTTTGCAGACTAACACATTCGTAAGAACAGCAGAATAATGAGCTAATTTGTAAAGTACCAGATGGAACTTACTGAAAGCTGGTGGCCTAAGCTATCATAATTGTCCTTTATAATCCAAGAAGTCATTTCTAGTAATCTTGCTACCCACAACATTGTTTTTGTATAAACAGGTCACAGTAGAACTAATCTCCTTCCTGTGAAGGTAGGCCTCTGTTATTTCAGTATGCTTGGAACTGGAGAGCTGCTGTAGTGTGTGGTTCTGCTCTTTCTTTTTTTTTTAACTCCTACGTCTGAATGGCACCCTATAATGAGGGATCATTAATCTTAACTCTTCTGTAGCCCATGTCATTGTCATTGTTTTCTTTTGATGTTGTTTCTTCCATAATTCACACACATTTAGGTGTATTCAAATTTCTACTTGCACTTTCTTTTTCTTCTATGTTTGTGTGTTCCAGCTCACTGAAATTGGCATCAAATCTTCAGCACTTTTGAGATTGCCCATTCCATTTTTCCTTCCTTTCTCCAAAATCAATCCAGTGATTACTTTAACCCTCTTATCATTTAGTCTCACTCCCTCTCCTTTAGTGCTCAACCAAAACTTGAGATTTATAAACCTGAACCCCAATTTCAGCTCTTTTTCCATTACATTTCCTCAGAGCCCCAAGTATAAATGAGCCAACTTGTACTGCTAGGATAGTAGAAATTTTTCTAAAAGAAGAACTAGTATCAATTTTCCTCAAACTCTTTCAAAAACTTGATGGGGGGCAATACTTCCAAACTCATTTTACGAATCTAGCATTTCCCTGATACCAAAGTCAGAGAAGGACACTACAAAAAAAGTAAACTACAGGCCAAAGTTTCTGATGAACATAGATGCAAAAATCCTCAACAAAGTACTAGCAAATTGAATTTAAAAACACAATAAAAAGACGATTCATCATGATCAAGTGGCATTCATCCTAGGGATACAAGGATGACTCAGCACACACAAATCAATACATGTAATATATCACATTAACAGAACAAAGGACAAAAACTATATGATCATTTCAACAGATGCAGAAAAAGCGCTTGACAAAATTGAACATCCTTTCATAATAAAAACCCCTCAATAAATTAGGGATAGAAGGAATGTACTTCAACAAGCAAAGGCGATATATGACAATCACATAGTTAACACCATACTTAACAAGGAAAAGTTGAAAGTTTTTCCTTTAAGATCCAGAGCAAGAAAAGATGGCTACTCTTGCCACTTCTGTTCATTATAATGGAAATTGCAGAATACAAAATCAACATACAAAAATCAGTAGTGTTAATATACTCTAGCAGTGAACTATCTGAAAAAGAAATTTTTAAAATCCCATTTACAATAGCTAGAAAGCTGTATAACATTAAAGATGACACAAATGAATGCAAAGATAGCTCATGTTCCTAGATTGGAAGAATTAATATTAAAATATCCATATTTGAAGCAATCTACAAAACAATCTACAGATTCATTATAAGCCCTATCAAAATTCCAATACCATTCTTCACAGAAACAGGAAAAACAATCCTAAATTTCATACGGAACCACAAAAGACACCAAATATCCAAAGCAACTTTGAGCAAAAAGAACAATGCCAAAGGCATCACATTGCCTGACTTCAAAATACACAACAAAGTTGTAGTAACCAAAACAGTGTGGTACTTACATAAAAACAGATACATAGACCAATGAAACATAATAAAGAGCCAGAAATAAACCCCTACATCTACAGTGAACTTATTTTCAACAAAAGTGCCAAGAACATACATCGGGGAAAGCACAATCACTTCAATAAGGGAAAACTGTATATCCGCATGCAGAAGAATAAATATAAACCTTTATCTCACACCGTATAGAAAAAATCAACCCATAGTGGATGAGACATAAATGTAAGAATAGGGGAAAAACTGACATTGATCTAGGCAATGATATTTTTAACATGACTCCAAAACCAAAGGCAACAAAAGCCAAAATAGACAAGATTGCATCAAACTAAAAAGCTTCTGCACAACAAAGGAAATAATCAACTGAGTGAAGAGACAGCCTACAGATTAGGAGAAAATGTTTACAAGCTATACCTCTAACAAGGAATTCATATCCAAAAATATAAGGAACTCAAACAACTCAAGGGCAAGAAAATAACCTTATTGAAAAATGGGCAAAGGAACTAAAAGACATTTTTCAAAAGACTTACGAATGGCCAACAGATACATGACAAACTATTTAACATCACTAATTATCAGAAAAATGCATACTAAAACTACAATGAGGTATCACTTCATACTTGTTAGAATGGCTACTATCAAAAAGGCAAAAGATATTAAGTGTTGGCAAGAATGTGGAGAAAAGAGAACCCTTGTACACTGTTGATGGGAATGTAAATTAGTACAGCCATTATAAAAAACAGTATGGAGGTTCTTTGAAAAATGAAAAATAGAACTACCATATGATCCAGCAATCCCACTATTAGGTATATATCCAGATAAATTCTGCATGATCTCATTCATATGTGAAATCTAAAACAGTTGAGCTCATAGAACTAGAGATTAGAATGGTAATTACCTGGGGCTAGGGCAACTGGAAATAGAGGTGCAAGTGTGATATTGATCAAAGGAAATAAAATTTCAGTTAGATAGGAAAAATAAGTTCAAGAAATCTATTGTACAATATGGCAATTCTAGTCGGTAACAATATGTTGCATTCTTGAAAAATGCTAACAGAGTGGATATTAAGTGTTTTCATCACAAAAATAACCATGTGAGTTAATGTATGTTAATTTTCTAGATTTAGTCAGTCTACAACGTATATATACTTCAAAACATCATGTTGTAAATGATAAATACACAGTTTTACTGGAAAGTTAAAAATATAGATGTAATTTTAAAATTTACTTAGCTGTATAGTAAGACATGCTGTATGTTTGAATACAGTGTTGTAATAACAGTTTTTCTGAAGAAAGCATGGTTTTGTGGAAGGAGCACAGGCTTTTAGTATCATCAGACCGACTTGAGTCTCTTATTACCACTTTATTTACCTTAGTCTCATTTCCCAACCTTAATCTAATCTTAATTTTTTCATCTGGAAAACAACAATGTTACATATTTCCTAGATTTATTCAGGGTTACATTAGAAGGTATAGATTAAATCATGTAGCACATGCAAGTACTCAATGCATAGGTGATTCTCTTGATTCCTCAAATGTTTGCCATTTAACCTGCTGACTGCAATGGTGAGAATTTTAAATTAGGGAAGCAAGAAAACAGCAGTGTAGCAATATGAGAAGGATGAATAACATAAGCTTCTAAGAAGCAATTACTAATGCAACGTAAGCTGGCAGGGTCGACTGTAAACAGCCATGGTATGGTTTTGGTATCATTTGCCTGAAGGAGAGTCTATAAATTAGAGTAAGACCAATAACCCAGAAGAAAAATGGGACATGGATGCAAATAAGCATCACAGAAGGGGAACTATAAACAGTCAAAAGCCATTTGAAAAGATCTTCAATCTCACTGATAACCAAAAAGAAATAAAACTACAATGAGGTATTTTGCTTATCACATTGGTTTAAGATTTTTTTTTTTTTAAAGACTAAAAATATGCAGTGATTGTGAGGTGGTAGGAAACAGTACACCCTCATACAGTTGTTAGAAACATGGATTGGGAGAGACATTTTGGAGTACAATTTTAGCAAATTTTTAAAAATGTAAACTATACATACCATTTCAGAACAATTCCATTTGTAAGAGTTTATCCTACAAAAATGATTGTTCAAGTGCACACAAACACACACACATACACACCCACATTCATTTTGGTGCTGCTTATAAGACCAACAAAACAACAACAAAAGTCTGTTTCTTTCTCTCTGACCAGATACTAAATTCCTGGGGAGAAGGTCAGACCTTTCTACCTCCTCCCTCGTAACTTCCAAACCCCTAAACGTATAATTGGGTTGAAGGTGCTTAAAACTGCATATTGGCTGACAAAAGATCAGAATATTATTTTTTCTATAAAGACAATTATATAGATTTATAAAATTTGTAACTGATTTGCTATTTCCAAAGGTAAAAATCAGTATTCAATAACTGGCAATACAAAAGTTTATTTTTTTCTGTCTATTTGAAATTTGTGAACATTTTACACAGTAATTGACTTTTATCAACTTTCCAAATATAAATATTTCTTATTTATATTTCAGATAATAATTTGTTATTTCTACAGACTCAAAGTATTTAAAATAAATCTAACATCCCATCAAACACAATTTTGTTCTTAAGTCTCTCTTTCTTCTTTTATTCTCCAACCCTGCCTCCCATGGTATATACAAAGCTTTGCTTTGCTACCAGACTTTCTCTAGCATCAAAAAAATGTAGAAAGCACCGTCATTATAAGCTTAAATGGATCTCATTTATCCCAGGAGTACAAAAATTCTCAAACAGGGGTTCAAACTCCTGTTACTATAATTCTTGGGCCTATTATTTCAACGAGAATCTAATTTTCTTGCAATAACAAATGGGGAGATGGGAGACAGTGTCTTCCAGTTACAAAGACCATGCTCCTGATATCATCAGCAAAGAGTACCTCTGGGTCACTTTCACCAGAAGTGGGTTTGGGCCTTAGTTACCCCATCTGGACCAAAGTGACATGAATTTAAGTGTATTCATTAGTGAACTGTCTGATCTGGGCTATGAAACAGACTAAATGGAACTAATCCATCTAAAAGGGAAATTTATTAGACAGGTAATCAGCCCAACTTGGCTACTTTATTATGGATATAAAGAAAATGTTCTGTGGATGAGTGCATGTACTTCCTTGGATATTGGACATTGAATATCTATAGATAGATCCAATATTAAAAATAAGATCCAATATTTAAAAATAAAATAGTACCTTCTTTTTCAGGGAGAACTATACTAAATAAGAAGAGTTGATATTCATATATTCATGTGTAAATACAGTCATATATAGATATATACATATGTATATACATGAATATACATGAAGTAAGAGTGTTACAGTATTCTCAGAGCAATGTGCTAGGAGAACACCCTTTCATCTGTGTGAACCCCAGATCAACTGGGATAAATTCTGTATTTGTGTTTCTTCTAGCACTATAAACTGAGCTGAGCTTCTCAAAAGAATACATTGTATTAATTGAAGGAATTCAATTAACAATTAACACAGAAACTAATTAGCTTCCTTCCATATACCATTGAGAAACATGCAACAGCACATTGGAAATGGCAGCAGGGGGAGAGTGAAATAAAGTTAATATTTTTTTCAAGTCTCTTCTGGGGAAGAATTTGTGCACTGAGACTTAGACAAGTTATTTCCTTTAATACAATAACCTTATAAAGCATGTACTAACATCCCCCAGTTTATGGATGATGAATCTGAGGAACCTGGAGAGGTTCAGTGACTTGCCCATGGACCTGGAGAGTAAATGGCTGAGCTGTGCTTGGACTCCAAAACCCAACTTTGCCCACCACACTGGGAGACCAGAATTGTTCTGTGGATTTGGAGAGGGCCGGACAGCACTGGTTGGAGGGGATGCAATTATGGAAAGAGTAGATGGAGTAATAAAGAACATAACCTTCATAAGTAGTAAATGCCAGGCACTGTGCTCAATACTTGACTCACCTTTCCTCATTTAATCTTCCACAAAAGTACTACTAGTTTGTCCATTTTACAGCGAGGAAAACAAAACACAGAATAGTTAAGCAAATCACCCTAAGTTACACAGCCAGTTAGCAAGTCTTACAATGAATTCATAATATTATTTAATTGTTTATTTTCCCTATATTTGTCTCTATTTTGTTTCCTATTTCTTTCTTACAGAAGGGGGGAAAAGGGACATGTTTGATAATTTACTGGTTCCATATACCTTGGGAAGTTTTAGTGCCTTTTGGTTAAAAAGTAACCAATATTTTTCCCTACGTTTCAGATGCCAAGAGGCTATTTACAGATATTGGGAGGTACTTTACTGACGTTCTGCTTATGTCAAAAGATACGCATAGAATTAGGCTGTAATTTGATTCCTAACCCTATTGATGACTTCCTAAACCCTCATCAAAAACATCTTGTTTTAGTTCCCCATATGCAATATCAAAATAAAGAGGTGTCTTTGTTTAAAAATGCTAATATATGATTTGGCAAAGGCTGACATTTTATCTTGTCTCCTTGGCTGCTGTTTTGGGATTATTCATCTAGCATTGAGTGAGTGCCCAGCATCCGTGCCCCTCCCCTTTCCTATTTATTATCAGGCTGCTGCAGTGCAGCGTTGAAACATCTGATCATTTAGATCATTAAAAATCAATCCAATGACCAAAGAGTTCTCTACGTTTTAGAAAAATGACAGAAAGTGCAGTATTAGATTGCTATTAACTTGCTCTGGGTTTTCTTTTTACAGCTGCCAGGAAAGTCATTTGGTAAAATTGATTAAACCAGCATGCCAAGGAGAGAGGAAAAGAGCAGAGAAATGCAAACACAGTGAGCTTGGAGGGGAGGGCAATGTTTTTCTTGGGAATGAAGTGAGATGTCACTACAGGAGGCAGCAGCGAGTAGGTGGGAGAAGAAACCTTGCATATAGTGAGCATACTATACTTAGAGGTATAAGAGATTCAAGATGGTAGGATACAAGGAACCACAATGCAGAAACAATAAAGGAAGAAGGAATGAAAAGGAAGCAAGCTATCCCTGTGCTTCTAACATACTGTCTGCATTGGTTACACTGCACAGTTTGTCTGAATTAATCCAAGAGACATCACTGGAACAATAAGAAGAAGCTGATTTGAGGATTTCCATAGATAAAGCTCTTTCAATAGCAGGAGTAGGAAGGGAAGAGTGCCTAGTTTCCTACACAGTGTGGTTTATTTCTGTGAGAACAATTAACAAAGGAAAGAAAATAAACCTCTCTACTTGTGCTTAATAAGATGATGACTGCATAAAAATTAACACATGCATTCCCCTAATTTGTTACTATAGTGGCCATACATATTCCCTCCCTCCAAACAGGAACTGTGTTCTCTCTACAGAATCGCATTTCTCCTTTAATACGTTTCAACAATTTTTTCATTAATCCAAAAAGAACCCTGGTATGTGAAATCAGAGAGTGCTGACTAGGATGGATTTTAATGTGGGGTTTCTGCCACTTTGCCACTATTTCTAATTCCTCCCTATGTCCTATTTAAAGTCATACTGAGCTCACACAGCTCATGCTTCTAGAGAAGAGGGTAAGCAAAACCATCAGGAATTTATTTGCTGTGTATTATGTCTGCTAACATTTCAAGTATAACAACCACCTAAACACAAGGGGCTTAAAAACAGCATTAAAACATTAAAAATAAAGAAAATGTTCTGCGGATGAGTGCATGTACTTCCTTGGATATTGGACATTGAAAATGATAAGACACAAGAACCATTTAATTGCATAGGAGAAGGCCAACACTAGTCTAAATGAAGTGACCCCCTTGAGAGTAGTTTTAAGTTGCATTTACCCTGTACTGGGTATGCTACTTGGAAGAAGCTGTGATTTAGACAGCAATTTTTGGCAGCCAAGATTTACATAAGAGTAAATAGCCTTCTTGAATGGGAGTGGCAGCCAGCTTCCATGAAGTCCCCCACCTCCTGGCATTTAACATACATCTTGGTAGAGTCCCCCTCCCACTTTATCCCAGGATGGTTATCAGACATAAGTGATGACATGTCACTTTCAAGAAGAGATTACGAAAGACTGTGTTTGATTTCTGTCTTGGGATGTCTCTCTTGTCTTTTGTCTCTGTCTCTATCTGTCTGTCTCTCTCATCTGTCACTCTAGGGGATACAAGTTATAATACTGTGGTTAGCCCTATAGAGAGGCTCACATGGCAAGGAGCTGAGGCTTTCCAACAACTATGTTAGTCACTGAGGAAGCAGCTGAGCCTTGAGATGACTGTAGCCCAAGCCAACAACTCGTGAGAGACCCTTAGCCAGAACCACTAACTAATATGGAGAAATTCTGAGCAATTTACATGACTGAAGATCATATGTAGAGAGATATGTCATAAAAGGCAGGATTGGATGGGAAGTAGAAGGATATAGATACAAAACTTCAAGAAAGAAGGTGTACTCATCATTGGTGTTGTTCATCACCATTCTCGGTTCTCCCTCTTCAAGGCACATGACAAGATTGCACTTTCCTGCCCCTTTGAAGTTAGGCATGGTAACCTTACTTTGGCAAATAAAATGTGAGCAGCACTAAAAACAATGTCTATCTCTCTAATTTGTATATGTACACACACATATATGTATGTATTGTTAATTTGAATATCACTATGATTTGATGAAACAAGACTAAAAAGAAAAATGATATGTGAGCAGAAGCAATACATGTCACTTCTGGCGGAAACCATTGAGGTCTGTGTATGAAGTGCCCTGTCTTCTGCCACAGTGACTGGGAACTTTCCCGACTGTGGTGTCTCCCATTAACTGTGTTACTAAGTGAAGAGAAGAACCCTCTCCCTCCACCACACACCTGTCATGAACATGTAGTTTGAGTGAGAAATAAGCCTTTACTCTCTTAAGCAACTGAGCTTTTGGTGTTGTTCCTGTAGCCCAACAGAAAGTAGGTCTCTAAGAATTCAGTCTACAGAAAAAAGGAATCTGGTATGAATAACCCGAACCTCAGCCACAAACCCTGAGCTTCCTGAAAAGTGTAGTGGTTCTTGACAGATTGTGGTGATTGGCACATGAATTCTCCTAATCATATCGTGGAAATACAAAGGGTTGTGTGTAAGATCTGAAAGAACTTTTTTCCTAGAATTTGAGAGCTCAAGAAGCAGTACAGCTGTTAGCTTCCCCTGAGAGAATAAGAAGGGAGATGTACTCTCCTTTCTACTCTACAGGTGAATAGTGTTCCGGTACTGCCCTAGATACAACAGAGAATGTTCATAGCTGGAACAAACTCGTTGGTATCTGTTGTTAGGCAATCAAGAGACTAATGAACATGGGTCTAGGTCACTGGTAGAGTAGAGACCAGTACAAAGCGACATCCTGGGCAGATCCATGCAGGGGCAATTGAAAGGCGCCCCCCAGAGTCTCAGAGATGCGAAGTGAGAGAGGTTGTGTCAGTTACTGAGGTTTATGCTGGAGAAGATGAGCATAGAGCTATTGGGACTGGAGAACTGATTTTAATGTGACCTAATTTATATATACCAGCTTGAAGATTAAACATCCAAAACCCTATTACTTAATTACTAGTTAATTAATTATGTGTTTGTTACAATAATCTATCTGATATCACATTGTATCATGTGGCATTATGTGGTTCCACCTTGATCAGTTTTCAGCTCAAGAATTTAAAATCCTTTCTCCAGGACTTTATTTTGGTCTAGAATGGATTAATCCATTCTCAACTGCCACATGTTTTTAGACACTATACAAATCACATTTTAACATATTCATTGATTTAAAGTTTAGTGGCTTATAATTCAGTGCAAAAAGACATGGGCAATGAAGCAAAAATGTGAGCAGTTCAGCTGAATTAACATTTTGAGTATATGCACATTAGTCCTTTGGATGGGATCATGCCTCAAACCCATTGAAATACACCTCAACGAAACAATAAGTAAACGAGGGGGAAGAGGAGACTACATGAGGTTTTGAGCGGTGAAGGCATGAAGTCTGTAAGGCTATGGAGAATAATTAAATGTGATATTTATATTTCAAAATAGGTAAAACTTGATAATGGCAGAAGGTAAGGAGTCAGTGGAGAAAAACAGAAAATGCTGGCAGAAAGAAACAGGGGCTAGGGATACAAGGTCTCTTAGAAAGTGGAAAGAAGTGGGATCTAGACCACAAATCTGGATGTCCTTACAGAGGATTCACATACAAATCTTATTCAAATACATCATGGATTCGTACTGAACCTTCAGGGTGGATTTTAATGACAACCTGGTTGTCTTAGTCCATTCAGGCTGCTGTAACAAAATACCTGAGTAACTTAGAAATAGAAATTTATTGCTGACAATCCTAGATGCTAAGAAGTCCAAGATGAAGGCATCAGCAGATTGGATACCTGGTGATGGTCTGCTTCCTTGTTGATGGACAACTATCTTTTCACTGTAAGCTCACATGGCTCAAGAGGAAAAGGATCCAGGCTTCTTTTACAAGGGCACTAATCCCATTCGTAAGAACTCCGCCCTCATGACCTAATGACCGCCCCAAAGCCCTACTTCCTAATACCATGATCTTGGGGGTGAGGATTTCAAAATAAGAATTTTGGGAGGACACTAGCAGTCAGATGATAGCCCTGGTTTAACCCATGTGGCTCCTGTTCTCTCCCCTAGCACCCTTGTATTTTCCCTTCTAACACTCATCACAATCTGTACTTGTATATTCATTTATCTGTCTGAATGCCCATCTCCACACTAGGATACAAACTTCTTAAGGGCAGGGTTTACATCTGCTGTGGTCACTGTTATACAATCTCCCTAGCACAGTGCCTGGTACACAGTAAATGTTCCATAAATATTAATATTTATGGATTGATCAAATCAGGATAGATACAAGAACAAATTTAAGATTACTTAGCTTCACTGATTAAAATTTCAATCCTGAAATTGTCCTGATCTCACTTTGGCCTACGTGCCTGTCTCACTTAAATGAAGTCCTAAAATGAACTGTAGCCCAGTAGTCCTTATACCTTTGTAAAACTTCATTGATACTGAGGGATTTCAATCCAGTTTTGATAATATTGCAGCCCAATCTATCCACATCACTAAAGCGAATCAGCCAGACTGTCATTCTTACTCTGATGCTATTTAGAATGTGCAATGAGCCACCAGATTCCACTTCCTAAAAACTAATTTCCCTAGAGCTTTTGCTCTATTATTTTATCAATGCCCCTGAGGTCAGAAACTATGATTTTGTCTCTCCTGAACAGCACAATGTCTCATTAAAACTTCTTCCTATAAGCTTGAGTTTTTCTTTAGAACTGCAAGGAACTTTCAAGGATCATGAAGGACCTTTGGTTCGATATCAGCTATTTTTAGTGCTTTGAGAGCAATAGCACAGTCAAGTTCATTAATGACCTAGAAACAATTAATTCAATATATATTCTGATTCCTTGATTGACACTGTGGGGTTTTTTTTTAGATTTGGAAAAAAAATTACTGCTTGTTTAATCCTTTAAAAATGGATGTTCTTATAATTTTTTTTACATATTCCAACAACCAAGTTGGAATAACATATTTGAATATGAATATGGACAAGTCTGATAATCCAATAATTTATATTTTATATGACCTGCTTCTACCTAAGGAGAGGAAGACAGACAGTAATCATTTATCTATTCAACAAATTTTTATTGACTGTCCCCATACTCTAAGAACAACTCTAAAGGACAGGGATACAGCAGTGAACTATGAAATAACTAGGACTCAATTTTTATTGACTGTCCCCATATTCTAAGAACAACTCTAAAGGACAGGGATACAGCAGTGAACTATGAAATAACTAGGACTCTTTGGTTGTGGTAGGAGAGATTAAAAACAAGCAAAAAGAAAAAGTCAAATCTGTATATGGATTATATGATAATAGGTTGCAGGAAGAACAATTTAAAAAGAAGAGGGGATGGGAAATGCCAGGAACAGGCATGGTGAAGATATAATTATTAAAAACAAAATAAAAGGATAGTCTCACTCTGAAGATATCCGAATAAAGGATGGAAAGAGGTGAGGAAAGAAAACAAGGGCATATCAGGCTGATGCAGGTTCTGGTTGAAGGACTTGAAAGCATGAAGTACCTGAAGCAAGACTTTGCTTGGACAGTTGTGGGAATGGAAGGAGACCAGAGTGACGGGACCAGAGGAAGAGGAGTAGGAGCTGAATCTGAAAGGCCACAGAAACAACTAGTAGATTATTATAAAGACCTTCAATTTCATTTTGAGGAAAATCAGAAGTTACTGAAGTATTCTGAGCAAAGAAGTGATCTGATGCCACCTAGACTGGAGCAGCCTCACTCTGCTGATGGGTGGGAAACAGGCTGAAGCAGGGACACTGGTCAGGAGGTGGTGCAGCAGCACAGGAGGGGGAAGTCGATCACCGGGCCTAAGCTGGTAGCCATGGTGATGGTGAGAAATGGGCAACTTCTGGGTTATATTTTGAAAGAATGCTGGCTGGATTTGCTGATTGGATTGGAATTGGGAGTGTGAGAAGAGAAGAGTCAAAGACAACAGCAAAGTTTGGCCTGAGATCAGGAAGTCTCCAGGAGGAGCAAGTTTGCTGGGAAACAGCAAGACTTTGGTTTTGGACATGTTAGGTTTCAGGTATAGAGGAGACATCATGGTGGAAATGTCAGGAAGGCAGTTAAATATGAAAGTCTGTATCAGGGGAGAGATCCAGATCAGTAGAGACTTGACAATGGCATATAGACTTTAAAGTCTTGTGATTAGATGAAGTGTAAGAGATACGCAGAAGGAGGACAGAAGACTGCAAGGACTAAGCTTGGGACATGTCGATGCTAAGACTTTGAAAAGCTGAGGAGGATGCAGTAAAGGAGGATATAGAGTCCTCAAGGGAAAAGGGGGAAAGCCAGGGGAATGAGATGCCTTGAGACCCTGGGGAAGAGAGGTGTCTTCTCTAAATGGTAGGTATTAAGCATCAGTGTAGAGACACCTGCTTTGTAATATTTATTTGGTCATGAGATTCACATGCCTCGACTTATGTACAGATTAACATTAAATTTAATTTGCATATTTTAGAGAATTGATCAATTTATGAGAGAGAAACAAAAGAGGAAAGAACAAATGCCAGAAATTATGAAATCTTCAAGATTAACTGATCACATATCAGTGAACCAAAATTAAATTACATTAAGATTGCCATTAAATCAGTTTAGTAGTGCTTCACAATGAAGATTATTTTAATACTTGGCTCAAATTTTTTTAAAAAAATGAATATTTTGAGTTACAGTTTATACATTAAGGAGGAAGCCATTCTCCATTCACATATTCACATATTATATAAATTGAACTTTTTTCCAGACAACTGCACAATTTAAATAAGTTCCGACCCATTTCTTAGTCACTGCCCTGACTGGACTTGACCTGACTGGGGAGCACACATTAAGTTCAAAGAATACTCTGCCCTGAGATTAGTCCCATAGGAATAGGCTGCTTTAAAATGCAAATATGTAAAATTAAGAAGGAAGAGAATTATATTGGAGTAAGTATCTTATTTTGGAGAAAAATTAGAACTGAATTTTATGCCAATGATAATATTCTAGCTTTGTATTATCACAGAAATTACAATTTTGCTTTGTTTTATCTTTTAACTAAAACCAAAGTCAAAGATTTCTTACAAGTATGGGAAAAGTGAATTTAAAAATAAAATAGAGCTATGTGGGATATATGCAGCATTGCTTCTACTATTTCATACAATCATAGCTCAGAACTATCACAGTCTATATTACTACACCTAAAGCAACAACATACAAAGTTGTATGTAATTATATTTACCCCTTTTAGAAATAGAGGGAATAATACCAATCCTGTTTACCTAATCAGACAAAATTATGTATTTTAAAGCATTTTAAAAACTGTAGAATATCGTACAACACCAAAGGAGTAATTCAGCATGACTTTCCTTTAATGGATGAAAAGTTTTAAAGCACTAGTTATTTTTCAACTGATAGGAAGGCATTTATCTGTAAATTCATACATCCTCAGGCCACTGTGCTGATATTCAAATGTAGTTATTCAAAATGTGGCTTTCATTTGTGTGTGTGTGTGTGTGTGTGTGTGTGTGTGTGTGTGTAATAGAGTCCTCTCTATCACCTAGGCCTGAGTGCAGTGGCACAATCTCGGCTCTGAAACCTCCACCTCTCAGGCTCAAGCAATTCTCAGGCCTCAGCCTCCTGAGTAACTGAGACTACAGGCACGCACTATCACACCCTGCTAATTTTTGTATTTTTTGTAGACACAGGGTTTTGCCATGTTGCCCAGGCTGGTCTCAAACTCTGGAGCTCAAGCAATCTGCAGGCCTCAACCTCCCAAAGTGCTGGGATTACAGGCATGAGCCACCACGCCTGGCTGGGATATTTTTATGTTGAACATTCCCATTCTAGCCATGCACTTCTTATCTGGACTTCATTAATATATATACATATTTTAGACCAGCATTTTGAGGTTAGAAGTTATGAATCAAATACCAAGGTTTCCTGATATATTAGACAAAACAAAATTGAACCCTGGTAGGTTTGAATTGTGAGTAGTCCTGGTACACTATGACTTTCTGGTTCAGAAATAAAAGCCTTAAATGGCCTCTTAAACTTTAAGGATTCTCAGCCATTCAATATCTCCCTATGTCATTTTGATGAGACTAGTGTAAATGAATCATGGGCACATAGATTAAATTCCCCATGAAATACTCATGACTATGAAACACTTAAGAGAAAGTGTTTCGGTAAGGACTCAAATATGTTTTGCTGACTCCTCAATATTTTCAGGATGGACATAGACTCAGTCAGCACATTCAACACAAGCTAACAGTGACCAAAAGTGTCCGCATTTGCTCTTATATCACCAGTCTTCATGTTTCCTTGAATTGTGACGAAGAAAAGCTCTTCAACAATACAGTTCACATTTCAGTCTCAGTAGCTGAGGTAATCTGATCTCCAGATTTTACTCTAGGCTTACTTTGAATGTGACCCTAGTAAGTTTAAAATTCTTTATACAGCCTACCTTACACTCCTGACTAGCTAGTTAGCTAAACAGAAATGAGGTTAGATCAAAAGAGGACTATCTTATAGCAAAGTATAGGTATAGGCAGTTTTCTATCTATTTAGTGAATTATCACAGAGGTCCTCAAAATGGCCTTCTAGGAGTCTAGAGAAAGTAAACGTATTTTCCATATGCATCCACAATCTGTCTTAGTAGGATAACCAAGAAAAAATGTCTTCTGATTTTAATGCAAATTACACCCATTTCCAAATATGCAGGCTTTTTAAAACAATATTTTAGATTATGAATTACAATGGAATTTCAAAAATGCAGCCATTTACACTAGGTGGTTTCTTATTTCACTTTATGTACACATGAGTTGTTTTTCAGCTTTAAAGTTTTAAAGAATTCAGCTCAGTATTTTGGTGTTTCAGCACTTTGTATTTTGAAAATGAGTCATATATTGATGTGGTCAGATCTATGATCCCTCAAACCATTAAAAGTTATAACTCTGTGATAAATATAATGTTGCAGTGTTCCAAATTGGTAACTCATATTAAATTTAAGAATAGGAATTACCTACAAAAAATTTCCGAGTCACCTTATATCTGTCTCTGTGAAAATGTCATGCTCCCTAGCGATGCTCTCAAATGGTAGAATGAGTCACTGGCCCTTGTCTTTTCAAATTTTATCCATGAAAATAAAAGTAAACTGCTAAAGATAATCTAGAATTTTGTACTCTAGCAGGTTTCAAATAGAATTGCTTCTGTGTTTTTTGCTGTAAAGTTGCTCCCATGGAGATTATAATTCTGATTTTTTTCCTATTCTATGCATTTCAAGAGCTAAAATCAGTGTGGGAAAGGATATCTATATATATCTATACCTCTCTATATATTCCAATTAAGATAATGAAGGGTTTAACTTTGTGTATTACTTAAACCTAATAATGATAGACAGATAGATAGATAGATAGATAGATAGATAGATAGATAGATAATCTCCAAGATTTTAAACTATTAGGTAATAAGTGCACATAAGATTTTGTACTTTTTGTCATTTTCTTCTTTTAAATTATACATCAGATTTTCTTGTCTCCAATTGCTGAGAGTGTATCTTCTCTTCTTATTTGCTATCAACTTATGACTAAAAATATATCCTCCAACATGCCTAAAAGTCTTATTTTAGATAGGTGGATTTCAAACCTTGCTTTGCTTATGGGTAAATTAGGCAAAGAGAGGGTGCTGTGGTGGAGGAGCTCCATCGTCCTCCGTCTCCAACCTTGAAGAGCTCAATTTGGAAACCAGTGTGGTAGCCCTGTGTAGTGAAAGTCATTTACTAACTTCTCTTCCATGACAACCACAGTAAATATTATGCTACAATGTAGACTCTAAAATAAGAGATTAAAAGCTAATATTGATCTACGAATGTCTGACAATAATAGCACCATGAATAAACCCAAGTCCAACCACACTTTATTGCATCTCCCCCAGAATTCATGTGTTGAAGTCCTGACTCCTACTATCTGAGAATGTGACCTTATTGAAAATAGGGTTGTTGCAGGTATGATTCATTAAGTGAAGGTGAGAACATATTGCAAGGGAGTAGGTCCCTAATCCAATGTGCCTTGTGCCTTTATAAAAAGAACACCATGTGAAGAGACAAACATGTCCACAGAAGGAACATCATGTGAAGATTGGACGGATGGTGCTACAAGCAAAGGAACTACCAGAAGCTACAAGAGAGAACTGGAACAGCTCCTTCCCTAGCTCCTTTACAGGGAGCATGGCCCTGCCAACACCTTGATAGTGGAATTCTCACCTCCATTACTGTGAGACAACACATTTCTGTTTAAACCACTCAGTTTGTGATACTTTGTTTCAGCAGAAAACTCATACACCACTCATTCTTCAATTTCCTGCATTCTGACTTCAACTCCTACCATACCAATGAAGTACTTTTCACTAAGTAGTGGCCTCTTTTCAAGTCAGTCAGCTCTTTCTACTTGTAGCTTTTCAACTACTGACTTTCCCTTTATGAAGCCTCTCTTGATCATTACTGTCTGATTTTTTTTTTAATAACAGTTCTGAATACTCCTCATTTCATTCCTTCAACAATCATCAAGAGTTTATGTGTCACATAAAAAAAAAAATTCGATGCATAAAAGTTTCTACGTTAAGGGAACATAGTGTCAGGTGGGAGAGAGAAGTAAATCAATGAGTAGATTTTCATTGTACACAGTATGAGAATATATGGGAAGCCCTCTTAAGCCCATTCTACAGGTTTAGGCAGACATCCTTTTAAAAGGTGGTATATTAGATATGCGCTGGAACATGAGGAGGGGTTACCTAGACAGGAATGGAAGATGTAAGACCTGAGCCAATGGAAAGAGGGTGTTCTAGGCAAAAAGAGTAAAGCAACAGGGCTCGAAGACAAGAGAGAATCATGAACCCCAGCGAATTGTGATAAAAACTGCGTGCAGAATGCAAAAGAGGACCTGACAAAAGAATAGAACAGGCGTCGGGTTTTGATGGGCCATATATGCAATGTTACAGTTTGGGCTCTATTCTGAAAGCAACAGATAGTCACCGAAAAGTCTTAAGCAGGAAATACATATTATCATATGTATCCTTTAGAAAAAAAAATGTTCTGAGTATTGCGTGAAAAACAGATTAGTGGGAGTAAGCAAAGCTAAATACAGAGGATACAGTCAGGAGGTGGTGGTAATATTTCAGAAGACAGATGATGGTGTCTGCTATGGTTTGAATGTTTCTCCCCTCCAAAACGCATATTGAAATTTAGTAGTCATTGTAACAGTATTAAGAGGTGGGACCTTCAAGAGGTAATTAGGCCATGAGGGCTCCAGCCTCATGGAAGGCATTGATGCCCTTATCAAAGGGCAAGTTCAGTCCCTTCTTGCTCTCTCCTGCCCTCTCACCTTCTGCCGTATGATGTTGCAACAAGAAGGCCCTTGCAAGATGCTGGCACCTTGATATTGGACTTTCCAGCCTCCAGAGCTGTAAGAAATAAGTTTCTGTTCATCATAAATTATCCAGTTTTAGGTATTTCGTTATAGCAACACAGACTGACTTAGCTTAACCTAAAGTAATACCCATGTATATAAAAACTTTGGAGAATACTAGAGGTGAAACTGATATGACTTGACAGTTGATTGGACATGAGGGATGAATAAAACAATTCAAAATGATTATCAAGTTTCTGGCTTGTACAATTTAATAAAAGCTGATGTCACTCATTCAGACTGAAATAAGGGGGAGGAGAAAAGGGGGAGGAGGTAGAGCAGATTGGATGAGATGGGAAAGGGATGGAGGCAGGGAGGCTCCCTTGGACACATCAGTGAGTTTGGACTTCTTGTGTAGACATATCTAAAAGATAAGCCTAGGGTCTAGGGGATCCAGATGAAAGATGGATAACAGGAATGCCTGAGAAGGCATGGATGTGAAGAAGACCACCAGCATATCACAATCATCTGTGGAATTTCTGAATAACTTAGGTGCCTGGGCCCCATTCCCTTGTAATTCTGATTCAGATGATCTAGCATAGCAAGTGGATGGCTGCATTTTAAAAGGCTTTGCAGGTGATTCTGATGCATAGCCATGGTTAAATACCTCTGGAATATGGGGTAAGAGAAGAAAGGGCTGATGACAAAACACAAAAGAACACTGTCATTTCAGAGGTAGGCAGAGAATAAAGAAACTCCAAAGAAGACTGACAAACTGCAGGCTGTTAGCTAGGAGCCCATGGAGGAATAGACTGTTTTAAGCACAGAGAGTGGCCAACACTCTTCAAATACTGAAGAGAATCTGAGTAAAACAGAGACTAAAAAAAAATTTCCTGGATTTAGCGCTAAAAATGTCAGTATATTTGGTGTAGGAAAGTGCAAAATTGAGAGTAAGGATGCAAAATTCTTTGGCTGTTGGAGGAAGGCAGTAGGCAAAGGGGGACCCGTGAAAACTTGCTTTCGCATTGTTTTGCTTTGCTTTTTGAAGGGAGTGTTTTAGGTATGTCTAAATGCCCATGTTAAAGACTTAGTTCAAGGCTAAAGCTGGTGATCCAAGACAAGTGGCAGGTGAAGGAGCAAGTCAACTGAAATGGCAGAAGCGGGTGGGATTCAAGGTACAGGAGCAGGTTTCCACCTCAAACAGAAATAGGATGGAAATGTCTATGTGATCAAGAGACAGGGTTTTCATTGGGAGAAAAGGACTCAAGGCTGACTAGAAACATGAATGGGATTTTGGTAGCATTGAGGCTCCATCCAATTGGGTCTAGAGAGTATGAACTTGCTGGAGCACCAGTGTAAGTGGTTGTGTTTTCCTCTGGAAATACAAGGGTTAAAAATGGGGAGATCACACAGGTGGATTAATCCTGGCTTGTTATCTCCTATTTGGGTTCATGAGGATAACAATGAAGGGTTAGCAAGAAAGCAGTTTAGAAATAATACTATTAGGTCCTTAATGTAATAAAAGGAGCTAGAAGTAAAGGAAACTATGCTAAGAGTGTGGGATATTTGAGTTTAAGATTCTGAGGTTGGTTGGAGCATTTCTGGCTGATGACAAGGTTCAGAGTGTGGCCATGGAGGTGAATTGCCAAGGTAAAACTGAAGTCAAGGTCAGTGGATTTAAGGAAGGCAGAGATGAGACAATAAGGCTTTGGTTCTCACCCCTGATTGCACATTAGGGTCATTTGGTGGATATAAAATCTTTCAACACATCAACCCCAGTGAAATCAGGATCTTCGTGGATAGAACCAAAGCATGAACACTTTTTAAAAGTACAAAGATTGAGAACCACAGAACTCAGTTGTCTGTTTTGTCTAACTGAATTCTGAAGTCACTCAAGGTCACGAATTGTAGGGATATTTTTGATTTTAACACTTTTACTCAGCAAAGTATTGAGATGAAGGGAATGGAAAAACAGCCAGCATGGGGAAGTAACAAAGAATTCCAACAGCTCTTAAATATTTTGTGGTTTATTATAAAAAGATAAATGGACGAGTATTGTATTGTCAGACTTCTTATGATAACCTAGAGAAGTCTCCTATACCCTCATTTCCTCTTTTGTGTGGCCCCCTAGAGTTGGGAATATAAATAAATCCCCACTTTCTTTGTAAAAGTTCAATTGTAAAAGTTCAATTAGGCAAGTTAGAGCTACAGGCCTATGAAATCGAGACTCAACTCTGCAATTTCCATCTTCGCACTTCAGATGGCTGTCTTAGATTTAGTTTCTTAGATTAGGGCCTGCCCTTACTAGTTTTTCAATTACCACCCTCTCCCAGAGACTGGGCAACTGATCAGATCTATTCCAGAGGTTGTATATTGGCATTACCCTTTGCTTCACACACACAAAAAGCTCAAAATTAATGGCTATCCTTTATGTTTCCTGGAGTGAGTACCTTCATCTGAGATGCATTGAATAGGAAGCCAGCTGAGTTCTTCTTGTCACCATGGTGACTTTAGCATCCCTGAATTATAGGTTCTCATAGGAGTTTACCCAGGTGAAGGCTTTGAATATGATCAGAAAGCAAACCTGTGAGGCCCCTAAATGATGCTTCAGCTTACGAAAATATCAAAATAATGATTGGGTATTCCTTAGCATAGTGGCTAATTCCTAATAGTTTCTCATAGATTAAATCTGAAAGATATTTTCCTCCCTGTTCTCCTTCCTGCAGCTACAAAGCCCAGGCTTTTCCTGGGAAGTCTAAGGTTGCAAAAGATCTTGGTTATAAACAAGAGTAGTCAGAATGTCCCTAGCAAGCCAGGCTTTTAATTTATCAAGCATTCCCTGGCAGTGAGGTATCCAAATCATTGTGCTTGACTTTTTCCTTACCTGATAAATCAGCAAAGAACAAGAATATGATGCTAAATTAGGCTGTGCAAGAGTGAAAGCCAAAGTTTGCAAATTTTCTGTGCCCAACAACTATGTGAAATCTGAGAAATGAACTCCAATCAGTAATATTAATGACTTAGATTTGTACCACTTTACAGTTCAGTATATTTATATGTTATAGTTTATATTTTCATATCTTTCATATCATCTGATCTTTAAAAGAGTTACAAGTATTGCCTCTTTTTAAAAGAAACTGACTTTCGGCTTCAGAAGATAAAACTTGCCAGAAGTTAAACCTGAAATTAAGAGGCTCACTGGACCCCAAGTTCAAAATCAGTTATTTTGACTTAGAAAACAGAGTTCTTTCTGCTACACTATTTTCTTAAAATATGTATATATGTACGTGTATATATATATACACACACACACACACACAGTATATATATGAATATATGCATATACACATATATTTTAAGAGAAAAATATAATTCCAGGGGAAAAATGTATTATTGCAGGTATCAATAACCATTTGGGACAAATTTAAAAGGTCTTAATTCTAACCTGCTGTGAAAAGTCATGCCAGAGTTATTACAGCATCAAAAAGTAAAATAAAGCAACTTCAGTTCCATCTGATGTAGCTGACTTTTTGATGAGACTAAAACTGTGTAGCTCATCATCTCCATCCAAGTTCAGATCTCAAGTCTGTGATCTTGGCTACCTTAATGTATGACTATTGTTATCTTAATGATCACATTGGCTTTTTATTTGCTTTCGGCACACCACGATCTCTCTCCCTTTTTTCTGCTTTTCTCCACTCAAAGGAAGAGGGGTATTTTTCTTAGACATTTGCCTCTCCCATGCCCAGTCTTAAGGAGGACCTACTGTAGTTGCCAAAGCACATCAGCACCTGGGAGACTATTTTAGAAAGACTGACCCCATTCTCCTGAGACTCACCATCAGCCCAATTCTTGGACAACATAAGGTCTGAAAACACAGAGTCGGGTGCTATGAACTTAAAGAAGTACTTTAGACCATGTCAAATTCATCACTCCTCCAAAGTGCTGACTAATATCTTGGGGCTAGTTCTTTTTCAGTTCAGCTCATATCCCATTATTACCACATCTCTTCAGTCTTTTTGTCCTGATTCTTTATCGTTGTGATCACTACCCAGTATGAAAACCCCTCCTTTGGCCTTGCTCTTGCCATATTTCATTGATATTAAGACGCCACTGATTGTGAGATTATTAATTGTTTAACGGTTTTTCAGGAGAAAAATAAACACTAACCTTATTAAATGAGCACATCAATTGCATGACTTGTCCAAATTTTAGAAATGTTAAAATAATAAATAATGCTTCAAAATTGTCAAAAACACAGAATATCGTTGCTCACAACCTCATTTGGCATAGTTTCTTCTGCTCCAACATTTTCTGTAAGACCCTACCCTCTCACTTTCCTGTACCTCTAGTACAGTGATGTTCAATCAGATTTTCTGTGGTGATGCTAATGTTCTAAAATATGTGCTGTTCAATATTAGACAACTACATCTTCCACCTGCAACAACCTTTTTCTTCCTACGCTAGCTTGTCCTGTTGCCCTCAATAACAACCTTAATCACAGTGATAATTTCTTCAGATTCACCTCCACTTCACTTTAGAAGGACAAAGTCGTGGACCTGGTCACCTCCAGCCCTGCCTCCCAGTGCCTGGAGCTCTCTTGTTCTGCTCCATCTCTGAGGCTTGAAACTGTCTCAACTTCCCCTCTCTACCTAAATCCATTATCTTCCTACCACTTAAACTTCCTAGCTCACCCTGATCTTGGTATGTGAACTCATGAGAACAACCAGGTCCCCAGAGTTTCAATTCCTGACCTTTTATAAACCTTGATACCCACTGCCTTCTGTACCTTCTAGACTGTTGAACGTTACTAGAAAAAAAGATTAGTCATCTTGACTGGATGTTCCATGAATCATGCTATTTACATTTAAGGAAGGTTCAATGTTTCTCCGCGATGCTATTCAACAAGTGATTAAAAAGCTTTAAGTTACTTTTAAGCTCACAATTTTACCTCACTTTCCTTTACTGTCAATAGGAAATAGTAATGGTAATGATAGTAAAAACAGCTAACGTTTCTATGCACTTATAACGTGGTATATACTACTCTAAGCAGTTTATATGCATCATATCAGTTAACTATCATAAATACTATTTGAGCTGTGTTCTACTGGCCTTGCTATTTTTTATCACTTTACAGAGGAGAAAATATATGTATAGTAGCCCGTTTGTGCTGAGAGGACAGAAGCCCTCTTACATGTAATAGCTTTTAATCCCTCATTTGAAACCACTACTCATCTCTGTTCTTTTCCTGTATTTCAGAGAAATAAGGTTTTCCCTTTCCACACTAAATGGATCCATGCATGCTCTTAATTCTATCCCCATTCTATCCTTCAGGACCGTTCTCTTAATTCCACCCCCTGTTCCATCCTTCGGGGCCTTGTCTGTCTCTGACATCTTCAGTCTATCCCTCCTTTCCTTCACATACTCCTGCCCCAGCTCACAATGATTCTTTCCACTCTATCTACAAATTCTCACTTAATGAACAGAAAGGCAAAAGATCTTCTCCCGAATTTGTCATGTTTTCTTCAGTCCCTTCCCTTTGCTTTACCCCTTTAAGCTTCCTCAGAGAGTGGGAAGGGCAGTGTGATGCAGTGAGGAACTTGTTCCCAAGCAGCCATCAGGGAGGAGGCCACATAGACGCCATGGCACAAACATGGTAGTACTCAGCTTTAATCTGTAACAAATGAAAATGTGTGAGCAGACTGATGCACAGAGGAATTATGTGACCTCTTGCCTTCTGATCCAACTATTGAGACATTTGGTCTACATCTCATTAAGAATTATTTCTGGCAATTTTTCAGTTACATGGTTGTTTCTTCATTTTGCCTGGTAGTTCTTCATTTCTCAAATGGTAGAACTCTCAGCATTCCTTTAAGCCTTTGCAGTATGATTTCTGTCTCTATCAGTTCTGATTGCTATAATTGAGTTGCTATAAAGTCAACATGTGACCAAGATTTTTGGCTATTATTATCGTCTTTCTTAGCATTTAAATATAAGATGATCAGCCACTATAATCTTTTCTCCTTTTCAATAATAATGGAAACACTGCTTAAATTTATTGATAGGAATTCTACATCTTGGCTAATACATAATTCTAAGATGACTCCTATTACCCTCAACCCTGGTGTTACTCCATGATTGTATTACTTTACATGGAAAAAAGGAATTTTTATAGATGCAATTAAGGTTACTAATCAGCTGACCTTAAGATAGGAAGATTATCAGGGTGGTTCTAATCTAATCACATGAGTCCTATAAAACCTATAAAAGCAGAGTGTTTTCTTTAGCTAGAAGCAAAAGAGGAAGTCAGAGAGATGAAGTGTGAGAGGGGAGGTCCTCCATTGCTGAGATGAAGATGACCAATGGGGCAAGAATCCAAGAGTGGCTTCTGGGAGGTTACAGGGGGCTATAGCCAACAGTTAGCAAAAGAACAGGGATTTCTATCCTATAATTGCAAGAAACTGAATTCTTCCAACAATGGCAGTAATGAGCTTGAGAGATGACCTTGATTCCAGATAAGATTACAGCTGGTTAACACCTTAATTTCAGCCTTGAGCTTGAGACTCTGAGCAGATAAACCAGCCCTGTTATCCTGAATTTCTGACCTAAAGAATTGCAACAACAACAACAACAAAAAAAAGGATATTGTTTTAAGTTGCTAAGTGTATGGAAATTTGTCACTCAACAATAAAAAAAGACTACAGCCAAAACATCTGGATAATTTATTGCTGCATCCTTCGTATCTTAAATAAGAAAAGGGTATCTCAAAGCTCTGAAACATAAATCTGTCCATTTTCCTTTAAAATAAAAGTTTGCTCAAGTGTACATTGGAAAACATATGGTTTATTAAAAGAACATTCTCTTTAAAAAATAAGTAGATGACTATATTATTCATGAATTCTTTATGGCATTACAAACCAATGTCTGGTGTAATTTTTAGGGCCTGTTAATGTATTAACGTAAAGTTTGTTGGATTCCATAAAATAATAGTTGGTCTCTGAAGTATTTAATGAAATGAGGTTTCTATACATCAAACATTTAAACAAAAGTCAATGAGAGAATTAGATGGTTTAAACAAAATGGTTATATGGAACCATGATGATGGGCATTTCATGTTTATGTGTATATCAAAACATCAAATTGTTCACTGAAAATATATGCAATTTCAATTTGTCGGTTATATCCCAATAAAGCTGAAAATACTATTGAATTGTTAAAAAATATATTGAACCATGGATTTCTTTATTCAAGGGCGACTGCTTTACAGAACAAATAGGTGACTTAATTTCTTAATTTGGAAATTCTATTATGTAAATTTAGTTAAGCTAACTGCAAGTTTGCAGTTTACAAAAATTGAAAGAAAATAGCTTTTTTATAATAGTGAGATCCCATCTGTACAAATTTGCTTTTTAAATGCTAAACTAAAATAGAAAACATTAATATTTTAATAGTGAAAGGATGAGCATTAGTTTAACTTTCAGTCGTAAAAAATCATATTAACATCCAAATCATGTCACAAGTTATTTGCAGTATGAGAACAGAGTCAATATTTTGATTAAATAAATTAAGGTAATAACGTTAATGAACAGTGAGCTAAAATACTAAAATGCATTGATGATAGAAGCATATCTAGACCCTGCAAATATATATGCTTCTATTGCTTCCTATGCCTCAAACATAAATAAGATCTTTAATTTCTATCTTAAGAATTATGCCTGATAAATATGCTCCTACTTTGTTTGCTCTATAATCCTCAAATTATAATACTTCTGTTGTTTGTCTTGTTTTTCAAAATAGCCCAAAAGACCTATCAGGAAGGTTTGGATTTTGTACACATTTATTCATACTTCCCCTATTCAGTCCCTAGTGAATAGTCTGCTCTACAACCACATTCAGGCAATGAGAATTCAGTTAAGTACCAACTTAGAGTCCAGCCCTTCCTGTTCCAGTAGCATTTTTAGTTCTTCAAGTAAATGTGCCTTGACTCACTTAAGGTTATCAATTGCCATTCCTCAAATTTAACTGGATGGTGATAAGTTTGAAGGTGTGAATGGTATTCCAACAGAGAATACCCTGGGACCATGTATTCTTTTCAGAAAAGTCACAAAGCAGGTGGCATTGATATTTTGTCACTGTTGAAAGATTAAAATGATAGTAATAAGAGGTTATTTTAAAATGTTCCAAATTCTGGCTGGGAGCAGTGGCTTACGCCTGTAATCCCAGCACTTTGGGAGGCCAAGGCGGGTGGACCATGAGGTCAGGAAATCGAGACCATCCTGGCTAACACAGTGAAACCCCGTCTTTACTAAAAAATACAAAAAAATTAGCCAGGTGTGGTGTTGGGCGCCTGTAGACCCAGCTACTCGGGAGGCTGAGGCAGGAGAATGGCGTGAACCCAGGAGGCAGAGCTTGCAGTGAGCAGAGATCGTGCCACTGCACTCCAGCCTTGGCGACAGAGCGAGACTCTGTTTCAAAAAACAAACAAACAAACAAAAAGTTTCCAAATTCTAGGGTTTTATCTTATTATTCTTTTTCCAAAACTGGGGCATATTCTAAGTTCATTGCCACATGTATTTCATATTTTATTCTTACCTAGCACTGAATTTTATATAAGCAATATGCTTTCTATCACTTTCTAACTGCATTATGTATTATCCCTTCGCCCCACCCCAAAGCCTTTTGTTCAGCCAGTGATATCAAGGAATGCATCCTTTAGGGGTGTGGTTCAGGATTCAGTAACACATTGGAGTATGCGCTATTGCCTTGAATCATCAGATTTTTATATGAAGCCAAAATAGTTTTTATAAAATATAGATTGTTATTCCTAGCAATGGTTTTTACTGCCAACCACGAGAGATGTTTGCTAGCCTTTCGTTACTTTCTGAGCATAAAATCACCCCAGCACTGCTTATCCCTAAGGCAGAGGCTGAACAAGGATGGTGAAAATCTATGTACTTTCCAGGGTTGAGGGAAGAAATGATCCCACACATGACACCTGCTGACTCCTTGCACCTGTATCCATATTTTATCCTCATGTAACGAATATCTCAGTTCATTGTTCTTAAAGACATGTTTCTCGAAGAGTCATTCTTAAAGTTGTGTAAAACAGAATCCGTACATTAATTATCCATGCCTACTGCTTACTTATCTGAATAGCAAAGAGAACAACAATTAAAATAAAAAATTGCTGCCACAGAATTCACTATAAATATGTTAATGGGACTCTCAAGACAACCCCTTTACAGCTTTTCAAAACTTCAAGGGGTATTTTTAACTTAATAATGGAAGAAAAAAATGCTTGCAATACACCCAATACACCTGTACCATAAAGAAGAACAAATCAAGTGGGAGCTGTCCAGTGTCATGAGAGAGCAGCAATGCAGGGCAGTGTTGTGGAATTCAGCAGGCAGCACCGGCTCTAAACTGAATTATAACTATTATATCCTCATCTATGCTTCTATGTCTAGAAATGTCCCATAGAACTTCCTGCAATAGCAGAAATGTTCTATATCTGTGCTGTCCAATACAATAGCCACTAATGGATATTTAAATTTAGATTTATTAAAATAAAATTGAAAATTTAGTTTCTTTCACATATGGCTAATGAATACCAATTTGGATAGAGAATGAGATTCTTTTTTTAAAGACACTTATACCACCTATTATTTATTGGGCCCTAACCTCAAGCCAGAAGTTTATCCTTTTTTCCCACAAATATTGAATAAGTATCTATTTTGTACCAGGCACTGTTCTGCAAACCCAGAACAAAACAACCTACAAGACAAGTAGGGCCCTGGCACCATGGACTTTTCAGCCTAGTGTGGGGGATAGAAAAAGAATATGAAAATAAATAATTCTATGATTTACTTTGGCATATTATATAGGGCAAGGGACTGGGTGTGCCAGGAAAGGGTAAGACTGTTCTTAGGAAAGGTAGTTGTTTTATTCCATTCTCACGCCACTAATAAATACATACCTGAGACTGGGTAATTTATAATGGAAAGAGGTTTAATTGACTCACAGTTCAGCATGGCTGGGGAAGCCTCAGGAAACTTACAACCATGGTGGAAGGGGAAGCAAACACATCCTTCTTCACATGGCAGCAGCAAGGAGAAGTGCCAAACAAAAGGGGGAAAGCCCCTTAAAAACCGATCAGATCTCATGAGAACTCACTCACTATCACAAGAACAGCATGAGTGTAACTGCCTCCATGATTCAACTACCTCCCACTTGGTCCCTCCCACTACACGTAGGGATTATGGGAACTACAATTCAGGATGATATTTTGGTGGGGACACAGTCAAACTACATCAGTGGTGCAGCATGGTCTGTCTAAGAAAGTGACCTCTGAGTGTTGTTATGGGTTGTATTGTGTCCCCCATCAAAATTCATGTTGAATTCCTAACCTCTCAGTACCCCAGAATGGGACTTTATTTGGAAATAGGGTTTTTGCAGATGTTAAGATAGGATAAGATAGTTAAGATAAGATAAGATAGTTAAGATAAGGTCATATAGGAGTAAGATGTGCCCTACTTCAATGTGACTGGTGTCCTTGTAATAAAATGGAAATTTGGACATAGAGACATGCACAGAGAGATAGACGAAAGGAAAACACAGACAGAAGGCCATCTACAAGCTAAGAGAAGAACCTGAAACAGATCCTTCCTCACAGCCCTCAGAAAGAACCAACCCTGCCAACACCTTGATCTCAGACTCCTAGCCTCTAGAACGGTGAGATAATAAATTTCTGTGGCTTAAGGCACTCAGCTTGTGGTATTTTCTATGGCAGCCCTAGCCAACTAATATAAGTAGCAACTTGAGGAAGCCGTGCAAATTGTGCATGTCATTTAATCCTCACAGCTCCCTTATGTGTTAGGCATTGGTGTCTCCATTTATCAGATTAGAATTTCAAGTTCAAAACTATGAAAATAATTTGCCTGAGGAAATATTTCTCTGATGTGGCAGAGTCCAGACAGAAGTCTGAGTTAGCCTGATCCCTAGGTCTCAATGTTTCTTACTATACTCTTTGACTACCTTGACTTATCTAAATACACTCACATCTGATTCAATGACAATGAAACAATTAATTTTACAAGTAAATAGATTAGTCTATATCGTTATGTATATACTGTAGTTTCAGTTAAAATAAAATTTTAAAGTCTAGCAAAGATGTCTTATTTGGCTTTTTCTTCAAAACTAACTCCATATTATTTGATTTGAATCTACTGTGACCGTTAGCCTTTCAAGTATGGAGATACATACACATATATGCATATGCACACATACACACATATGTCTATATATAATTTTAGTCTATTTTATAGCTTACATTTTAGATTAATTTAAGCATCGTGATATAAAGTCTACAGTACTCTTCTCTCAGCCTTTTCCCCACTGCCTTCCCTTCTATTTTACGTGTCCAGCCTGACACTCATATTATCTTGCTTCAGCATACATCTATTTCTTAAAGTCAGTTTTCTATGAGGACAGACAAAATCCCCTTATAATGAATACAGGCATGTTTATAGACCCTCACCTTCATCACAGAGGCTTCAATTTCTCTTAAGAGTATAGGAAGCCAAAAATACATTCTGAAAATATAAGCACAACACCTGCCTTCCTGAAAATATGGGTGGTGGAAAGCCCTTATGAGTGGATAGCCTATGATTTGTTTGCTCAATTAGTGAAAAGAAACACTTCAATTGGCAAAAATGTTTGCCCAAATGAGAATGGCTTTATAGAAATGTTCTAAATATGGCCTGACTCTAATCAAGCAATGCCATCTGCTTGATGAGTGATAAGGTCACAACTTCTATAATAGAAGCAGTATCCAGTGCCAGAAATGAAGACACAGAAGTCCAACTGTTGCCTACACTAAACATGGCTACCTATGTTGTAGGAGGCCTGTACATGTCTGTTAGCTTCAGGTATGATCTTATCAAGAGGTACTTTGATTGGTCTTCATCCTGCTAATGATGAGGTGTAGACCCTTGACTGAGTCACTTAATTTTCCTGACACTCAGCTTTTTTCCCTAGAAAATGTAGCTAACAATTTCTATTTCTCATGTTTGTGGTAGGGACAAAATGAGGTCATACTCTTGAAGACATCTTGTGAACTGCAAAATAAAATGTAAGCAAAAGGCACAATTTTTCCATCTGTAAGGAATGGCTCCTAGAATAAAAAATGACTTTGAAGTAGCTTTTGAGTACTTATTGTGTACCAAGCACATGGCCAATAACTTTATTTGCATTACCTCATTTTATCTCATAATGACACTATCAATTATGTATTATTACAACTGCCATCTTCCAGAAGAGGAAACTAGTGCTTAAATGGTTTCAGTGAGTTGCCCAAAGTTCCCCAGCTATTAAGTGCCAGAGAATAGATTTGAACCCACCTGTGTTCTTAACTATTTCTTCTCTTATCCCTTACACCCCTGCCAATGATAAAAAAGAGCAACTATTATTAAAACTATATTACTGAGATAATTTATTTGTTTCTGCTTGTGGAGACAAAAATTTTAAGATCATTATTTTTCAATTATAAGAAAAGAATAAAGATGACCAAACAGAAACAACTCCGGCCTGCAGCTCCCAGTGAGATCAACACAGAAGGCAGGTGATTTCTGCATTTCTAACTGAGGTGCCCAGTTCATCTCACTGGAACTGGTTAGACAGTGGGTGCAGCCCACAGAGGGCAAGCAGAAGCAGGGTGGGGTGTCACCTCACCTGAGAAGCACAAGGGGTTGGGGAACTCCCTCCTTTACCCAAGGGAAGCCTGTAAGGGATTGTGTCATGAGGAATGGTGCTACTCAGCCCAGATACTGCGCTTTTCCCATGGTCTTCACTACCCACAGACCAGGAGATTCTCTTGGGTGCCTATACCACAAGGGCCCTGGGTTTCAAGCACAAAACCGGGTGGCTGTTTAGGCAGACACCGAGCTAGCTGCAGGAGTTTTTTTTCGTAACCCAATGGCACCTGGAACACCGTGAGACAGAGCCATTCAATCCCCTGGAATGGGGCTGAAGCCAGGGAGCCAAGGGGTCTTGCTCAGTGAATCCCACACCAACAGAGCCCGGCAAGCTAAGATCCACTGGCTTGAAATTCTTGCTGCCAGTACAGCAGCCTGAAGTTGACCTGGGATGCTCTATCTTGGTGTGGGGTGGAGTGTGTGTCATCACTGAGGTTTGAGTAGGTGGTTTTTCCCTCACAGTGTAAATAAAGCTGCCAGGGAGTTCGAACTGGGCAGAGCCCACTGCAGCTCCACAAAGTTGCTATAGCCAGACTGCCTCTCTAGATTCTTCCTGTCTGGGCAGGATATCTCTGAAAGAAAGGTAGCAGCCCCAGTCAGGGGCTTACAGATAAAACTCTCATCTCCTTGGGACAGAGCACCTCAGGGGAGGGGTGGCTCTGGGCACAGCTTCGGCAGACTTAAATGTTCCTGCCTGCCAGCTCTGAAGAGAGCAGCAGATCTCCCAGCACAGCCCTTGAGCTCTGCTAAGGAACAGACTCCCTCCTCAAGTGGGCCCCTGACGCCTGTGCCTCCCAATGGGGAGATACCTCCCAGCAGGGGTCAACAGACACCTCATACAGGAGAGCTCCGACTGGCATCTGGTGAGTGCCCCTCTGGGACGAAGCTTCCAGAGAAACGAGCAGGCAGCAATATTTGCTGTTGTGCAACCTCTGCTAGTGATACCCAGGCAAACAGGGTGTGGAGTGGACCCCCAGCAAATTCCAGCAAACCTGCAGAAGAGAGGCCTGACTGTTAGAAGGAAAACTAATAAACAAAAAGCAATAGCATCAACATCAACAAAAAAGATGACCATGCAAAAATTCCATCCAAAGGTCACCAACAGCAAAGACCAAAGGAAAATAAATCCATGAAGATGAGGAAAACCAGTGGAAAAAGGATGAAAATTCCAAAAAACAAAATGCCTCTTCTCCTCTGAAGGATCACAACTCCTCACTAGAAAGGGAACAAAACTGGACAGAAAATGAGTTAGATCAATTCACAGAAATAGGCTTCAGAAGGTGGGTAATAACAAACTCCTCAAAGCTAAATAAGTATGTTCTAACCTAATGCAAGCAAGGTAAGAACTTTGATAAAAGGTTAGCAGAATTGCTAACTAGAATAACCAGTTTAGAGAAGAACATAAACAACCTGATGGAGTTGAAAAAACCACAGCACGAGAACATCATGAAGCTTACCATATTATCAATAGCCAAACTGATCAAGTGGAAGAAAGGATATCAGAGACTCAAGACCAACTTCATGAAATAAAGCATGAAGACAAAATTAGATAAAAAAGAATGAAAAGGAATGAACAAAGCCTCCAAGAAATATGGAACTATGTAAAAAGCCAAACCTATGTGTGATTGGTGTACCCGAAAGAGATGGGAAGAATGGAACTAAGTTGGAAAACTTTTCAGGATATTTTCCAGGAGAACTTCCCCAACCTAACAAGACAAGCCAACATTCAAATTCAGAAAATACAGAGAACACCACAAAGATACTCCTTGAGAAGAGCAACCCCAAGACACATATCGTGAGATTCACCAAGGTTGAAATGAAGGAAAAAATGTTAAGGGCAGCCAGAGAGAAAGGTTGAGTTACCCACAAAGGGAAGCCCATCAGACTAACAGTAGCTCTCTCTGCAGAAACCCTACAAGCCAGAAGAGAGTGGGGGCCAATATTCAACATTCTTAAAGAGAAGGATTTTCAACCCAGAATTTCATATCCAGCCAAACTAAGCTTCATAAGTGAAGGAGAAATAAAATCCTTTATGGACAAGCAAATCCTGACAGATTTTGCCACCACCAGGCCCACCTTACAAGAGCTCCTGAAGGAAGCACTAAATATAGAAAGGAAAAACTGGTCTCAGTCACTGCAAAAATATACCAAATTGTAAAGACCACTGACACTATGAAGAAACTGCATCAACTAATGGGCAAAATCAACAGCTAGCATCATCATGACAGGGTCAAATTCACACATAACAATATTAACCATAAATGTAAATGAGCTAAAAGCCCCAATTAAATGGCACAGACTGGCAAATTGGATAGAGTCACGACCCATCAGTGTGCTGTATTCAGTAGACTCATCTCACGTGCAAAGACACACATAAGCTCAAAAATAAAGGGATGGAGGAAGATTTACCAAGCAAATAGAAAGAAAAAAAAAAGGCAGGTATTGCAACCCTAGTCTCTGATAAAACAGACTTCAAACCAAAAGAGATTTAAAAAAGCCAAAGAAGGACATTACGTAATGGTAAAGGGATCAATGCATCAAGAAGAGCTAACTACCTTAAATATATATCCACCCAATACAAGAGCACCCAGATTCATAATGCAAGTTCCTAGAGACCTACAAAGAGACTTACACTTCCACACAATACTAGTGGGAGACTTTAACACCTCACTGTCAATATTAGACAGATGAACGAGACAGAAAATTAACAAGGATATTCAGGAGTTGAACTAAGCTCTGGACCAAGTGGACCTAATAGACATCTACAGAACTCTCCACCACAAATCAACAGAATATACATTCTTCTCATCACAGCATCACACTTATTCTAAAATTGACCACATAATTGGAAATAAAACATTCCTCAGCAAATGCAAAAAAAAAAAAAAAAAACAGAAATCATAACAAATAGTCTCTCAGACCACAGTGCAATCAAATTAGAACTCAGGATTAAGAAACTCATGCAAAACAGCACAACTACATGGAAAACGAAAAACTTGCTCCTGAATGACTACTGGGTGAATAACAAAATGAAGGCAGAAATAAATAAGTTCTTTGAAACTAATAAGAACAAAGACACTATGTACCAGAATCTCTGGGACAGAGCTAAAGCAGTGTTTAGAGGGAAATTTATAGTACTAAATGCCCACAGGAGAGTGAGAAAGATCTGAAATCGACACCCTAACATCACAATTAAAAGAATTAGAGAAGCAAGAGCAAATAAATTTAAAAGCTAGCAGAAGACAAGAAACAACTAAGATCAGAGCAGAACTGAAGGAGATAGAGACACGAAAAACCCTTCAAAAAAATCAATGAATCCAGGAGCTGGTTTTTTGAAACGATTAACAAAACAGACCACTAGCCAGATCAATAAAGAAGAAAAGAGAGAAGAATCAAATAGACACAATAAATAAAAAATGATAAAGGGGATATCACCACTGATCCCACAGAAATACAAACTACTATCAGGGAATACTATAAACATCTCTACACAAATAAACCAGAAAATCTAGAAGAAATGGATAAATTCCTGGCCACCTACAACCTCCCAAGACTAAACCAGAAAGAAGTGGAATCCCTGAATAGACCAATAACAAGTTCTGAAATTGAGGCAGTAATGAATAGCTTACCAACCAAAAAAAGCCCAGGACCAGACGAATTCACAGCCAAATTCTACTAGAGGTACAAAGAGGAGCTGGTACCATTCCTTCTGAAACTATTCCAAACAACAGAAAAAGAGGGACTCCTCCCTAACTCATTTTATGAGGCCAGCATCATCCTGATACCAAAATCTGGCAGACACACAACAAAAAAAAAGAAAATTTCAGGCCAACATCCCTGATGAACACCAATGCGAAAATCCTCAATAAAATACTGGCAAACTGAATCCAGCGGCACATTAAAAAGCTTATCTACCATGATCAAGTGGGTTTCATACCTGGGATGCAAGGCTGGTTTTATATACGCAAATCAATAAACATAACCCATCACATAAATGAAACCAATGACAAAAACCACATGACTAACTCAATAGATGCAGAAAAGGCCTTCGATAAAATTCAACACTGCTTCATGCTAAAAACACTCAACAAACTAGGTATTAATGCAACATGTCTTGAAATAATAAGAGCTATTTATGACAAATCCACAGCCAATAACATATCAAATGGGCAAAAGCTGGAAGCATTCCCTTTGAAAACTGGCACAAGACAAGGATGCCCTCTCTCACCACTCCTATTCAACATAGTATTGGAAGTTCTGGCCAGAGCAATCAGGCAAGAGAAAGAAATAAAATGTATTCAAATAGGAAGAGAGGATGTTAAATTATCTCTGTTTGCGGATTACATGATTGTATATTTAGAAAACCCCATCGTCTCAGCCCAAAATCTCCTTAAGCTGATAAGCAACTTCAGCAAAGGCTCAGGATACAAAATCAATGTGCAAAAATCACAATCATTCCTATACACAAATAATAGAGAGCCAAATCATAAGCAAACTCCCATTCACAATTGCTACAAAGAGAATAAAATACCTAGGAATACAACTTACAAGGGATGTGAAGGACCTCTTCAAGTAGAACTACAAACCAATGCCCAAGGAAATAAGAAAAGACACAAACAAATGGAAAAACATTCCATGTGCATGGATAGGAAGAATCAATATCGTGAAAATGACCACAATGTCCAAAGTAATTTACAGATTCAATGCTTCCCATCAAGCTACCATTGTTTCTTCACAGAATTAGAAAAAACTACTTTAAATTTCATATGGAACCAAAAGAGAGCCCATATTGCCAAGGCAATCCTAAGCAAAAGAAAAAAACAAACAAACAAAAAACAAAGCTGAAAGCATCAAGCTACCTGACTTCAAACTATACTATAAGGCTATAGTAACCAAAACAGGATGTTACTGGTACCAAAAGAGTTATATAGACCAATGGAACAGAACAGAGGTCTCAGAAAGAACACCACACATTTACAACCATCTGACCTTTAACAAATCTGACAAAAACAAGCAATGGGGAATGGATTCCCTATTTAATAAATGGTGTTGGGAAAACTGGCTAGCCATATGCAGAAAACTGAAACTGGACCACTCCCTTATACCTTATACAAAAATTAACTCAAGATGGATTAAAGGCTTAAACGTAAGACCTAAATCCATAAAAACCCTAGAAGAAAACCTAGGCAATACCATTCAGGACATAGGCATGGGCAAAGAGTTCATGACTAAAACACCAAAAGCAATGGCAACAAAAGCCAAAATTGACAAATGGGATCTAACTAAACTAAAGAGCTTCTGAACAGCAAAAGAAACTATCATCACAGTGAACAGGCTACAGAATGAGAGAAAAGTTTTGCAGTCTCCATCTGACAAAGGGCTAATATCCAGAATCTACAATGAACTTAAAACAAATTTACAAGAAACAACCCCATCAAAAAGTGGCAAAGGATATGAACAGACAGTTATCAAAAGAAGACATTTATGCAGTCAACAAACATATGAAAAAAAGCTCATTATCACTGGTCATTAGAGAAATGCAAATCAAAACTACAATGAGATACCATCTCACACCAGTTAGAATGGCGATCATTAAAAAGTCAGGAAACAATAGATGCTGGAGAGGATGTGGAGAAACAGTAACACTTTTATACTGTTGGTAGGAGTGTAAATTAGTTCAACCATTGTGGAAGACAGTGTGGCGATTTCTCAAGGATCTAGAAGTAGAAATACCATTTGCCCAGCAATCCCATTACTGGGTATATACCCAAAGGATTATAAATCATTCTCCTATAGATACACATGCACATGTATGTTTACTGCAGCATTATTCACAATAGTAAAGACTTGGAACCAACACAAATGCCCATCAATGATAGACTGGATAAAGAAAATGTGGTACATATACACCATGGAATACTTTGCAGACATAAAAAAAAAGAGTTCATGTCATTTGCAGGGACTTAGATGAAGCCTGAAACCATCATTCTCAGCAAACTAACACAGGAACCAAAAACCAAACACTGCATGTTCTCACTCATAAGTGGGAGCTGAACAATCAGAACACAGGGCACAGGGAGAGGAACATCAGGCACCAGGGCCTGTCGGGGGCTGGGGGGCAAAGGAAGGGATAACATTCGGAGAAATACCTAATGTAAATGATGAGTTGATGGGTGCAGCAAACCACCATGGCACATGTACACCTATGTAACAAACTGCACATTCAGCACATGTATCCCAGAACTTCAAGCATAATAAAAATAAATACATTTATATCATGAAGGAAAAAGAAAAGAATAAAGTTTGTGTGATACATGCTATCTATAACAAAAAAATCAATACTTCTATTGAAAGTCATAAATATTATTTACTATGGACTATAATAAGGTATTATTCTGCTCTTCACTTCAAAGACCCATCTTTTGAATATGGCAAGTAGCTAGGGAAATATTGAAAGTTCCAGTATTATTTAGCTATATTTTCCAAATTCTCCACTAATCTTTGTGTGTAGACATTTAACCAAATAAAATGATTCATATTACCTAATGTTGTTACTCATGCCAAATATATTTCACAATAAAAAAAAAGAGATCTGAGTGTGTAGAGAGGATGGATAGGAAATGACAAAGTAAAGTGATTTGAGAAGGGATTAGGTCTAATCAGTTGGGTTTATTTTTTTTTTCTGGCAATAATTAAGGTATTTACTGAAGCAATGGGTTATCATAAAGCAAAAAACAAAGAAACTCCTAACCCACTCCATGAGACAGAATTTCATAAAAGCATTTCTATAAAAATGATGAATAGTCCACCAGAATCGAAATGTATACAAATTGCAAAGCTAGTTGGAGGAGTGTGTGTGTGTGTGTGTGTGTGTGTGTGTGTGTGTGTGTGTGCTGCCTTGGTCTCTCAAGTCTATCAAAAGAGGGGAAAAAGAAAAGGTGACTTGCTGACTGAGCAAGTCTAGGCCTAACATCAGATACTATAATACCACCATTTAAAAAAAAAAAGAATTCATCATAAATGCTACTTAAAAGACAGTAAAGAGCCAACATACATGTTTGGGAACAAGTAACTCCTATCAGCGACCTTAACTGAGAGAGACACGGAGCTTAACCTGAGGGCAGCAGGGCTTCCTCAGTGCCCCCACCCTCTACCTCCCAACCCTTATAGTATCATTTTTCTTTAGCCTACAAAGATATGTATGAACACAGTTTTGTTTGTTTGTTTGTTTGTTTTTAAAGATATCTAAGGACAACGCACATTTGTAAATAGAGGGAACATGACATAGTGGATTAAGGACAGTGTACAGTATTTTATATAAAAGATTCTACAACAAATTTTCTTGAAAAAATGAGGCAGATATGAGATGTCCTGAAGTCCTCAGTTCTCATAACTTTGAGGACATGAGTAAATTTGTTATATGGCATTTCATAGGTACTGAGTTACAGGATTTTGGTCAGTAACAATTTCTTGCCAGAAGCACTATCTTTTGTAATGGGCTACATAGCAGAATGTTTGTTCTATTTTAGTTTTATTTTGCTTTAGTTTTGTAGGAGGTAGGACGAGAAGAACTCTTACTAAATTCTATTACCTAGAAATATTTTTATAGCATAAAACATTTTCCACAAATTTTTCTATGCACATTATTTAATAATTTTTATGTTATCATTTTCCAAATTATTATACATCTATAATACCAATTCAATGACTACTGTGTATAGTCTCTTGATATTACTGATCCATTTATGAGATATTAAGGGTTTTTTCCTTTTTTTATTATTATAAACGATACTGTGAGGAACAGCTTCTTCACATATATTTTGGTTAATTTATCTGACTATGCCTTAAAGTTAAATTCCTACAAGAGAAAGTCTTCGGCTTTGGAAAGATAATTGGTGCTTTACAAAGATAGTTCTTGCTGGTGGTGATGGCTGTGTTGAGGGAGAGAAAAGGCTAAAGACTGAGAAGCCCATAACTGAAACTCAGGCAGTGGTAACAGAAGTGCAGATGAGGTAGAGCAGAAAAGATATTCACAAGGCAGAATCAACAGGGTACAGAGACTGATCAATGGGAAGCTGAGGAGAGACACAAGGAGAGAGAAAAGTCACGGGTGGCCTGAAGGCTTCTAGCGTGAACAACTGGGGAGTACATAATGAGTTTCAAATTGAACTTGCTGAGTCTGAGGTGCCTTCAAGGTATCCTGGTAGAAATGGTCAATGGGCAGTACACAGTGGAAATATATAGCATCCCAGGACACAGACCCACACGTTCCTGACAAACACAAATCAATCTGGTTTTACAGGAGTTCATAATATCACCTCTGCCAATTTTAAATATAGTGTGTATCGTGTGTATTGTGTGTGTGTGTGTGTGTGTGTGTGGTGGGATGGGGATTACACAGGAAATTTCTTTGGTTGTTGTCCAAAGTCACTGCATTTGATGTAACAGCGCGCTCTCTCTCTCTCTTCTTTTTTTTTTTTTTAACATTAATGCCTCAATCTTAAAGAAGAGCTTTAGTCTTATTATAAACAATACTGATTTAAAATTTGCAAATTTAAAACTGGAGTGAATATGGAACAAAAAAGTTATTGAAAAGTAACAATCAATCCATCAATGCTCCCAGTGAAGAATAAACATCATCATAAGAATGCCCAATATTTGCAGTGTTTATTGTTTTTTGAAAAAGATTTACACAGGCATACGACATTTGATTTTTACCATAACCTTGGAAGGCACATTAGTTTTTATTGCTAATTTGCAGATCTAAGGAAACCGAAGTTCTGAAAAGCTAAATAATTTTTTTCTGTTGTTCACAGCTGGTAGATGCTCAAATTGAAACTTGAGCCCTGGCTTTCACACTCTGGGGCCAGAGTTCTTCCCCTCACCCTCCAGCTAGCTACATTAAATCAATCAATCAATAATATTTTATTACCTTTTCTTTCTCTTCCTCCTCATTATTCTAATCAAGATACCTTAAGTTTTGAATTCAAAATGTATCTCATTATTATGGCATAGTAGGTTTCAAGTCATTTCATGGAAATTTATACAAGTGCCTGTGTGCTACAATGGCTGAGTTAGAGCACAGTGCTCTGAGGCATTTCCCGCTGTGGAGACACAGCCTGGCCGACTCACAGCCCTGTGTCTGTCACTTGGCAACTTTTTCCAGAAGCATGTCCTTCCACTACATTTTTCAGTCACCTTTCTCAACTGCACAAATCCTGCCTGGTAAATATGTGTGTGATTCAAGCTCACACTACTTTTTGGAACCTCATTCAATTGTCACCTCTTGCACACATACATACACACACACAAACAGCCAAAAAACCATTTTTGAGTATGCTTCTTTCTCAACAGTGTTCTCTAAAAATTTATCATAACACCATTATCATTCTTTAACTCTATGGTTCAGATGTAAGGCAATTCTGTATCTCTTTATTTGCCTCTTGTGTAGTCTCCACTCACCTTCATTCTCAGAGATTTATAGAAAATGTTTCCCATATACTGCTAACTCAGAAGTCACATTTATTTTTCAGGTTTTTAAGGCTGAGTCTGACCTGAAAGCACTTTTTTATGGGTTCAGTTACTCTTGAAGGTTAAAGTGACTTTCTTTGGCTTCCTAATTTATTTTAGAAAGCCATTATAACTGTGACAGAAGAAATCTAACCAAAATAGCACAAAAATATTCTGATCAAACTCAGTTTTTACTTTTGGCTAAAAGCTATTTATTGCATGTTTGGTGCTACTTTTAAAAAAAGTTTCATTGAGATGTAACTGAGATAAAATAAACTGGATATATTTAAAGTGTACAACTTGACGAGTACTGCAAATATATACTTGTGAGTCTCACACCAGTGAGACCATCACCACAGGCAAGGGAATGAACATATCCATCACTCCTACACTGCCGACTTCCCGTGTGTTCCTTCAGAATCCCTCCTTTTCCCTTCTCTGACACACATTCTGGAAAGGGAGACCGAATATTGTTAAAACATCAAATTCTTTCCAACTTTTCTATAAATCTAACTTTGTTTTAATAAAAACCACAATAGGAGTCTCAAAAAATGTAAAAACATTGTCCATAAATAAAAGCACTTTAAAATGATGTTACAAATGAGGAAATAAGAAAATGATGAATATATCAATATAAAACCAGGCAAAGTCCATAGGCAGAGAATGCTCATCCCCCTAAAATGGCTAATAAAAAGATTGAAATCTAAATCTAAATCTTACTAATAATCAAATAAATAACAATTAAAATAGCATATTCATTTACATTAATTTTTGGCAAAGATTTAGAAGACAGTATGATGCTAAGAGTGTAAATATTAGAAGACAATATGATGCGGCCGGGCGCGGTGGCTCAAGCCTGTAATCCCAGCACTTTGGGAGGCCGAGACGGGCGGATCACGAGGTCAGGAGATCGAGACCATCCTGGCTAACACAATGAAACCCCGTCTCTACTAAAAATACAAAAAAATTAGCCGGGCGTGGTGGCGGCGCCTGTAGTCCCAGCTACTCGGGAGGCTGAGGCAGGAGAATGGCGGGAACCCGGGAGGCGGAGCTTGCAGTGAGCCGAGATCGGGCCACTGCACTCCAGCCTGGGCGACAGAGCAAGACTGTCTCAAAAAAAAAAAAAAAAAAGAAGACAATATGATGCTAAGAGTTTAAAGCTTTTTGAAAGTAGACACTAATATATTGCTGAAACAAGTACAGATTTCCTTATAACTATTGCAATATTAAATGTACATTATTTTTGATGTAGCAACTTGTCTAGAAGTTAATACTAAAGAAATAAATGAACAATGGCAACAACTTGGGAGCAATGTAAATGTCTGTCATTAGTAAACTGGTTAACTATCTAACGGTTCATTCATATAAAGGAATCACCAGAGGCCATTTAAATGGTAAAGTTTATCTGTCTGAATTCAGTGGAAATAAAATGAGTGAAAGAAATGGAGATACATATAGAATGATTTCTTTTCTTTTGTATACAAAAATAATCCAGTTTTTTCAGGTGTAAGAATAATTCTGGAAAAAACTACATAAAATTTAAGTAAAGTTCTCTCTGGCAATGAGGGTAAAACACTGTCACTTTTTACTACATATCTATTTAATTTTACTAAAAAATATTTACTACTTTTATAATTTCAAATGTTTTCATTTAATAACAATACGTATATATTCTTATTAAATTTATATAGTTTTCTATGTCCCTCTAAACATATGCACTGATACAGTTTGGCTTTGTGTCCCCACCCAAATCTCATTTTGAATTACACTCTCATAATTCCCATGTGTTGTGGGGGACACCCGGTGGGAGATAATTTGAATCATGGGGGCAGTTTCCCCTATACTATTCTCGTGAATAAGTCTCACAGGATCTGATGGTTTTATCAGGGGTTTCTGCTTTTGCATCTTCCTCATTTTCTCTTGCTGCCACCATGTAAGAAGTGCCTTTTGCCTCCCACCATGATTTTGAGGCCTCCCCAGGCATGTGGAACTGTAAATCCAATTAAACCTCTTTTTATTCCCAGTCTCAGATACGTCTTTATCAGTAGCATGAAAACAAACTAATACATGCGCTAAGAACAAAATCCTAAAAAATATACTACAAAGTGTTAGATTCATTCTATAACCACAAGAAGTCTTGTAAAAAAATTTGTTCATCTGATTTTTCTAATTTTTGTACAATTATTTGTCATAAGCGGTATAACAAAATACTTCTAATAACCTCCTGTTTAGGTAAAATCAATATAACAAAAAATTACTTAAACAGTATAAAATAGTCAATCTACAATTTTTTTTCCAAATGCTGACAATAATAATAAAGTAAATACAGTCACTAGGAAGACTTCTGCCTCTTGCCCAAAGGAGTCAGATTTATGCTTGTTCATGAAAGAATGGCAAAAACTGGACAAAATGAATGAAACAACAATTTTCAGACCTTAGGCAACAGTTAGCAAAGCATGTTGATTACAGAAAAGGAATGCAATGAGATGACGCCTGTGATTGCCCCAGTGTACATACCGGAGAGTTTCCAGGTCCCAACATAAGTGGGGGGGATCCCTGCCTGACCCCAAAGTCTCCCTAAGTTGAGGAGATGGAGCTGGGAATTCAGGGAGGTCAAGGTAGCTACAATTTGCTGAACAGAGAGGAGAGAGTGGCCAGAGAGAGGACTCAGGGACATCTGCACAGGCCCCCTCTTGAGTCTTCAGCTGAGTGTTGATTAGCCTGAGGAAGGTGAGATTTCTGGGAAAAAGCTGGAGGAAGGAATGACAAAGACAGAAGAGGAAACTTTTTGGGGTGATATATATATATGTGTATTATCTTGGTTTTGGTTATTTTCTCACAGATGTGTATACTTATATCAAAACTTACTAAATTGTGTACTTTACATGTAGGTTATTTTTTTCCAGTGGAGTTTCAAAAACAATTTTGTAAAGAAAAAAAAATGTATCATGAAAATGAACTGATGGGCTAGGATATTAGTCAAATTAGCCCTTTGTGTAAGCATAGCACAGTTAGTATCGATTTACATTTACATCTCTTCAGGTTGAGAAGAAAGCAAGTAAGGATGCCACCAAAAACACCTATATAATCTGTATCCAAATGTAGTAAATTACTTTGAAAAAATTGGAAGTTTTCCCTACTGGATTAAAGTTTTCCTAACATGTGACTTTAATCATGGCCTATTACTCTAAGAAACTGTAATTCACTAATAATACATAAGGCCATAGACCTGGGTCTGCCCCCTCCCTCCATATCAATAATACTCAACATTTGTAGAAGGTATATAAATGTTATGCACTTCAAGAAGAGAAGTATGCCAAGAGAGATGTAACAATGCATGAGATAGAGTCTAGAGAATTTAGAACAAGCCTTGGTTTAGATGAACATTAAGGGCTTAAGGGCTATTCTTCCAGTAGGACATTTGTAGAACAGGAAAGCCAGGTGACCATATTCTATAGGGCAGGCCTGAGCTTTATCTATTTCGTGGCTGGATGTTGCATGTTCTCTGAATCAGCAAATTGTCAGTGGGAAAAATTTATCTATATTGACTGCTCTCAACCAGCTTATTTAAGATAAAACAGTACCTTGGCAGCCAGCTGAAGAGATGTTTTGGTACTGCATTGGTCTAAGTAATGGATTATTGATCTACAGTTAAACCGATCTGAAGGTCAGACTTCTAGGATTTCTCTGTCTCACATTCTGAATCCATTGTTGTGTTTTAGGAATGGCTATATCAGAGGTACCTGACTCATCTTTGGCCAGAACAACAGGAGCAAATCTGGTATTACAGTATGTGGGCTGCAAATATAACAAAATTAGTGCCTCTATATTTTGCTCTGCAGATTGTTCCTGAATTATGGTCCCACAGTCATGCTGTATTGCTCACTGGAAGTTTCTATAATGAGAATTTAACCCACTTGTTTACACTGGAACTTAGTTCATAGGTTCTCATCACATTTATTTCAGGCTTTCAGGTGAAATATCCTGCCTATTTGAGCTTACAACGTTTTTATTTCTTATGTAAGCACGTGTGTATGTTTATGTGTACTTTAATCAATAAAATGACAGATCCTCAGCTTCTTGAGGACTATGCCAAAAAAACCTAAAGGATAATCCAGATTACAAATAGCACATTCTGTTCAGTGAACTGGGCTTTCATCCCATTATCAGACAATGCCATTTGGTTCTTTAAAATAAATCAAGGGGAATATTTCACATGAAAGGGATTACTTCTTCCTACGCAAGTCAAAAAATAGGAAAACAAATGAACATTTAAAGCCTACTGGAGCCCATCTATTTGCCCCCTGGAAAGATTATGCTATTCAATGACTGGAGTGATTTAAAGAAGTAGTGTAATATGTGAATTATTGACTATCAAAAAGACCGTGTGGAGAAGACTTCATAAAATGAACTTCTAAGAAATACGCCTTGAGAAATGGTGCTGAACTCTAGGAAAAAAAAATAAAACTATTTCTGTTTAACTGTAAGGACAGCTTCTTTGTTTCCTTAGGCAAACAGATTTCCTGTGGTCTAGAAACGTTTCTGTCCTTGAGGTTAGGAAGGGTGAAGCTTCAGGGCCCCTCACCTACATGAGCTCCTTCCTAAGACACTGGAAAAGGCTCGAGGGGTCGGTTGGCATGCTCCTTTGCTTTTGCAATTTTGCATGAGTGAGACATTTTAACTGCAGAAGTTTAAGATCAATGTCTACATACTGATTTTGCCTTTATCACACTTTTCCCTTGGGTTAGGTAGCACTGGGGTGACTGTGGGCCACTTTCGGATCTGGCTAATTAGAAGTTGAGTTAAAGATACATTTAGTTTCAGTTTGGTGTGATTACATTCTTGTGGTTCTCAGTCTCTTCCACGTACCCTTAGGTTCTTGCTGGCTGCCTGGGTGTAGCTTCCAGGAACACACCTGATTACCGCGGTGCTGGCAACATGAAAGTGCAAGCCTAGAGATCACTGCAAAATCAATGTGCCGAGAGCTTCAGGCACCACAAGTCTGTGTGGAGTGAAGGAGACACAATGTTCAAAACATATAGCCAGGAACTACTCTTTGAAAATTCTTCCAAATCTTACAGTTCACAAATGAAAGACATTTGAGAGAGACATTTTCCAAGTTTGGTCACAGTCCTAAGAATGTATATGAAATCACCCAAAAAAATTGAGAAACTTGATGTAACTTTTCTAAACTATCAGTAATAAAATGACAGATTATAATCAATCATACTAAAGAAAACATTGCATTATCTTGTTATTCTCAACACAGAAAACACGATCACGTAAAATGAAGAGGCAATCAGAGAATAAACAGCCAAAACTAGAGCCAAAAAAAAAAGTAGAAATGTATCAAGCAATTAATTTTCTAAAAATGAAGTTAATTTTATAAATTTTGTTATCCTTGCAAAATTTGTCAGCTTTATTAATTTTATAATCTGGTGTGATTTATTTTTATATCCTAAATAAATACTCAATCTCCACATTCAATACATATTCCAATGATGTATCCATTTCTCTTAAAAGGGACTCCTCGAGTTGTATGACACCTCAGGTGGTATAAAGCCTGGACCCACTCCTTGTCAACTACCACATTTTCCTTGGGATATGAAGAGGTAACATCCTTTATATATTATGACTAAGTAATAAAATGGATATACATCTATTAGCCAAACTGCGAATTGTGATATTCAGCATTTTAAGGGACTGATTCTGTTGGATACCCAGAAATATAAATAGGTCAAATCCTATGACCAATAAATTAATGAATTGATAAAATAATACTGTATCTTTTTCTTGATTACACTAAAAATTTAAAATATTATATTCCTTATACAACATTTTAAATTTAATTTGCCTTGTAAGTGTTGGTTGTATATGCATAGTTCTCCAGAAATATATTTTTAAATATCTTTACATACAAAATCTGATTTTAGGTCCTCAATTTATGGCAAATGTTTTGAACACTTGTTTGGCTTAAAATTCACAAATATATAAACCAGCAATGACATCATGATAGGCTTTGTGCATTTCTTACCAAAAGTGATAAAATACGTAGACAACAGGCTGGGCACAGTAGCTCACACCTGTACTTCCAGCACTTTGGGAGGCTAAGGCAGGTGGATCACGAAGTCAGTAGATCGAGACCATCCTGGCTAACACAGTGAAACCCTGTCTCTACTAAAAATACAAAAAATCAGCTGCACATGGTGGCACGAGCCTTTAGTACCAGCTACTCAAGAGGCTGAGGCAGGAGAATCGCTTGCACCCGGCAGGTGGAGGTTGCAGCGCCACTGCACTCCAGCCTGGGTGACAGAGTGAGACTCTATCTCAAAAAAAAAAAAAAAAAATTGTAGACAACGTATTTCACAAGTCTGTCATACTTGCTCAGCTCCATAATCCTTACTACAAAATGCACATAATCTGGCATATTCAAATGGAAGCTTTTATCAAGTTCATCAAATTATACAAATCATGTTACAAAGGAGAGACCACAGAGCTGGTGTACAATTTTTGTCTAGTAATTTATATGTTAATATTGGTAAACTAAAGTCAAATGTAAAAATGAAACATATCATCAATGAAATCTTCAGATAATAAGGATAAGATTATTATTTTAAAATTGTAACTTTAGATACACTGAGGTCTGTATAATTCATGATAATATTTCCTATCTTTATATATTATTCATATATATACACATTTTAAATATATTTTTGAAATTAGGGATTTTTCAAAGTTTTTTTTTAAATAGTGATTTCAAATATACCCATACCTGTTTAAATATATCTGTAAAATGTTCAGGTTATGACACACTTTAAATTCATCTTAAACTGTATCTTATACATCATTTACATGTGCAGGAGATAACTGCAGATAAGACCGATCAAGGTTGGAAGCTGAAGGTTTACAGAGAACAAATGTTTCTGATATATCCAATTGTGAAAACACTTAAATATTCAGAAGAAAAAGGTTGTATCATAAAATTATATATATGTGTTCACATTTAAAACCCCAATATTCTATAAAGATCTGAATTAAAATTAACTTAGAAAGTAATTTTGTCTTATGAGATGACTGAATGGAACTATTAAACACATAACTTATTCATATGATTTTATTTTTATATATCTTTGCAGAAAAAGGTATATGTAAAATGAGGTAGAACTAAATCAGTGATTCCTAACCCAGAATCACTACACTGTAATAGAAACATGAATGTGATTCCAGTGGTACATGTAACTCTAAAATTATATACAAATTCTCTGTGCGATTATGTGTATATGTAGAGTTTCCATAAGAGCTCTGCTACATCTACTTAGACTCCTGGAGGATTCCAGAACTTCTAATAGAGTAAAACACAGAAACCGTTTAGAAAATAAATTTCACTAAGAAGAAAAAGAAATGAAGTTCTAATTGTGTTGGTAATGTCCCAGTCCCACCCACACATCACGAGAGAGAGAAAAAGAAATTACAAGGATTTGATAATTTCAAGGAACAAAGTGCTCAGGAGATATATTCACTGAACAATTCCCCAAGTGCTCATGTGTGAACAATTCAAAAATTCTAAAAATACTGTTCAGTGACATCGCGATAGTTCTTCAAAATATAAGATTGAAAAACAAGGCCTTTTTCCAAGTCACACTCTTAAATACGGTTAGCATTTTCATTACACAACTATTTTGAAGAGTTTTTGAGCCTATGGATACCTCAGTAACCAACATACTATGAATGTGAGCTTTTGCAGTCATTAAAGCATAAAGAGGATGACTAATTATTAATTTAAAGGTTATGCAAACTCTCTTGAATATTAATGACTAAAATCATTAATGATAGGCTGTATTTGGACTAACACTGACAGCAAGCTTCTTGTGAAGTCTGCTGGTCAAGTTATCAAATCAGAGGTGCAGAAAGACAAGAAAATTCTCAAAAATGCTTCCACAAGAAGAATCCTTGAAGTAAGTTAGGTATCTAACCTTAAAAAAAAAAGGTTTAATGGAGGAAATTATTGCTGTATTCACTTGTATTATCGAGGCTAAGAGAGATTATTAGAATTATTTTGTATCTTTCTAGCAATATGCCTCATACCAAAGGGAGGAAGTGGCAGGGAAACAATGCATTACAAAGAATATTTTTCTAAAAACGAGTCCTAGGCAACAAGGAAAGAACTTGTCTTACAAGTTGATGTTCTCTCTCAAAAAGGCAATTTTAGGCATCAAGAATGTTCTGAGATGGATTTCTACACTGAGTGGGAAGTTGGATTCTTATATATAGGAAATCCCTGTCAGTACTTAAATTCTATGATTCTACGATTTATTAAGAATAGCCACTTGCGACTACATAGGACACAACCTGGAAACAAGGCAGCTGCCTAAGGAAGGCCCTTAAATAGTTATAAGTGAATGCCAAATGTGAGGTGAAGAAACAGAGAGGTCTTTAGAAAGGAAATTATGTACAAAACACAAGATTTTACTGCCTTGGTGAATTTTGAACCACAGCCAAATTACTTTCTTCTCTTGAGAAGATATGAGGAAGAGAAGAAAGCTCTTCAAGGCAACAGCATGATATAAATCCAAAGCATTTTCATACTTTGGGAACGTGCTTGCATGCAGAAGTGTGAGCTGGGGGAGGAATCTCAGGTGATAAGAAAAAGACGTCAGCAGGGCAGAGTGGTGAATGGCCTTCAAGATAAGGATAAGTAATTGAAATTGGTTAGGAAAGCAATAGGGAGCCAGAAGAAGGAATTGAAATGAGTAATGGGAAGCTAGAAGATTAGAAAAGCTAGACCGATTACCTTGGGAGGCAGGATTTTTCAATGATTAGAGATGGTAATGGCCAAAGGGGAGATTGTAGAATCAAGATAGGAAACCAAAAGACAAGGATGGATAGACCTATTCCCAAAACAAGAATAGTAACTTCATGAGGTCCCAGAGAGGCAGTTTGTAATAACAAAAATGAGGCCTTCACTGATGCTTGGGCATTATGTAACACTGATCTAGGATGGCATGCCTACATGTCACCCGTGCTTGGTATCCATCAGGAAATGTTTGTTGCATGATTGAAGAAAAAAACATAGTTCTATTCTCACATAAAATAATCATTTAAAATCACCAATTTGGGAAACAACAATCGACTATTAGATTGTTAAAATGTTGATAGTTTGTGAACTTTTTTCTTTTTTTTTTTTTTAGCAATGCTCCAATGTCACTTTCTTCAGAACTGCTTAGACTTTTGTGTACAAGTAAAAGAAAAGAGCATCAGTTCTTAAGGTCTAAGCCTGCAAACAAACGTTCTTTGTTTTGAATTTGTTTCCAATGTACAAAAGGTTTACATGAAAAATACAGGCAGGCTAATATTGCAAACAACATGTAATTTCAAAGAGGGAAAATATCCAGTACTTTCCCTCCCACTTTTTAAATTAGATTCAGTAACATGATTAACTTTTACCCACATGTTTTCAGAACTAAGATGAATAAATTAGAGGAGTGGTTCAATTTAAAACACCTTTTCCTTTTAATAAATCTAACGTTTATGGTAGTCAATAAAAGAATTGCTCTTTTAGTCACAGAAAAGCCTCAGAAGCTCTTCTAATTCTTCTATTCTGTTGATTGATGCAAATTATCTCTACAGGGAATTAATTTTAATAGTTAATGAAATCAGGAGGCTGAAGATGCAGAAATTAGTGCTTTGAGTTATCTTTGTGTATCTGCAAGGGCTAACTCTGCACGCTGCTGTATAGCCAGCAATCATAAGTATCCTGAATTGACTGAGGAACAATCTGAAAAACTTCACAGGAATCTTAAAAGACTCAGCAGCCTTTAACCAATATCCATTCTTAAGTGTGATTTAAGTGACACTTCCAAGTCTTATTAAAAAAAAATAAGTAAACATAACTTTAAATACCTAAGATTTCTGATTAGTAATGTGTACCATGTTTAATGTTATGGTTGATTTTATTGTAGCAGCTTGATAAAAGACCACTACTTTATAAACAAGGTCATTCTGTCACCAATTTGAAATGTTGATTTCATATATCTATACACTTGCTTCTCCACAATTTGATGTTTTTGTGGTTGCCTCAGAAGCTGTGCAATAGCTAAATGAAGAAGAAAAAAATGTGACTAACAAGGCAATCAAACAACAGCCTAGCCCAAATGAATATATTGTAGTTTTTATAAAGTGCTATTTGTATACATTCATTAATAAACTTTTATTTTATAAAAATAATTGCTAAATGAGAGCAAAACTTTTCAAACCAATGGACTGTTTCATTTTTTTCTCAACCTTTAATACAGAAAACAAAGATCTTTTATGTCATATTTAGCACATGCTCAATAAATGTTCTTTACTTTTTCTTTTCTTTAATACCGAGTGAAAAAATAATTTTATCTGACTTTCCTTCCAACATTCTATTTGGCTGACAGAATGCTAGTCTTACACAGACAGGGAAAGTCACATGGAGTACTTGGGTCATTTGATACATGAAACTTTTCCATGGAAAATATTAATAATTATCATTGTTGAGTGTAATAATAATCTATATCTTGACATTAAATAAATTGCTGAGTTTTATGGAAATGATTATTTCCCTTCCTTCCTTATAATAACTAACAGCCTAATTCTTAAAAGTATTTTTGGAGAAGCACTAGATCAGGGGACAGAAAGAAAGAATCAAGGACAGTATAAAAGGAAGGAAGGAATCTATCCACACGGCATTTCTCAGTGTCTGCTGGTTCCAAAATACAGCACCATTTGTAGTGGATGATGTGAAGATTCCCCTTCAAGAATGAAAGACTCATTTTCCTAGATTACACAAGTGCTGTCAGCTGTCAGCCCTCTTTGCAAATTGCCTTAGTTAAAGAGCACCATTTTGTTCCAGCATCTACTATCAAGTGACCAAGGATATAAAGGCCTAACACGCTCACCCAAATTTGGGACAACTCTCAAGGGCATGCCAGCTTCACAACTCTCTATTGGCTCTACTAAGGCCTTCCTCAAGACTGCATTGCAGACCAACTTCTTCTACCTGGTCCCATGATTGTACCTTCTTCGCTCTCCTCCATAGGTGTTGGTCCCAAGAACAGTCTCAAATATGCCTCTTGCTACCCCATCTCTTCTTCCTCAGAGGCAGTCTGCTTCTCTTGGAAACCTAATCTGTGAAGCACTCACTGAGAACACTGAAAGTACACCATTAGTCAGTCTCTGCCTGCGGCCATTCATTCCCTACAAGAGCTTACTATTAAAATTAAGCTACCGAAAAAATGAACCTTAGACACATTTTCACTTCTCCATATTTCCCCTTATGCACATCTATCTCCTTTGATAGAATGCCACATAAGCATTCACACATAACATCCTAGATTCTTTGCTTGCCCGATATGTTTGTGTTGTGTGCTCAGGATGTGTAATAATAAGCATGTGGAGTACACTAAGAGAATTTGCCCCTGCAAAATATACAAAACTTTCACACCTAATATTGATATCTATTTAAAATAGATATCAATGGTAACATAATTAAGAGGTGTGCATTTCACTGTGGCTTTTAAAATTTCCTTATGATTGCATATTTGTTTGAGAGATCTCAAGACTTTGTTTACTCATTCTTTTTCCCAGAAGAGCAATTATAGAACCTTGTCTACTCAACCATTCTTCAAATCTCAATACTTTCACTAATTGGAACTCAGGAAACACTCATTTCAACACTCAGTTCAGATCTTATTGCATTTTTCTTTTTTAATTCCATCAAGGAAACTGTCAGCAATATAAATGCCATTAACATAGGATTGACAAACAAAATGCTGAATTCTTTTATTTAGTAAGCCAGTGATTCTCTCCATGCCAAGTAAATATCTTAGTATTGCACAGCACATAAACTGAACCTATCCAACTGTTTGGTAATGCAAAACAAATCCATTGATATTTAATAATAGTAATTAGAATGTAAGTGTCACATTCCAGAAACATTTCCATCCAAAAAAAGACACTTCATAGAAATACTAATCTTTTAAACTGAAATATATTATCCAACATTTCAAAACTGAAACTTGTAAAATACAACTATTGGTTAGGTCTACACAGATGCATATTGAACTGACTATTCTTCAAATAATATTAGCAAAATTTTTTTTTTTTTTTTTTTTTTTTTTTTTGAGACAGAATTTCACTCTGTTGCCAAGGCTTGAGTGCAGTGGCACAATCTCAGCTCACTGCAAGCTCCGCCTCCCAGGTTAAAGCAATTCTCCTGCCTTAGCCTCCCCAGTAGCTAGGACTACAGGCGCCCGCCACCATGCCCAGCTAATGTTTGTATTTTTAGTAGAGATGGGGTTTCGCCACTCCCCGTCCAGCAAACAAATGTTTTTAAGGGCAGTAATTTTATGTGAGACTGTAATATAATTAAATTTCTAAGAGATCATTTGAATCCACCGTGGTGAAAGTGCTGTTTATAAGTAGAAGTGGGGTGTGGTGTAAATAAACCATAAGCAGGACATGGCACTCTGTAGGACTGGAGATTCAGTAACAAGTCAAACAAGAAAGAAGGAGAGAATTCATACTTCAAAACACTTCCTATTAGCAATTATTGCACATAGGATTTGTCCCAATTCTGCACTTGCCCAGTTTATTCTCAAAAAATACCTCAAAATTATGAAATTCGAACAGTTACTGCAAATGTATGCTTAACTATAATTCTAAATGAATTCATTTTAATATCTATTTATGAGGGGGTAAGGAGAAAAGAGTAGAAAGGGAGAGAGAGGAGGGAAGAAAGAAGAGGAAAAGGGGGAAAGAAGAAGAAGGGAAGAGAGAGAAGGGGAGAGGAGAAGGGTGGGGGAAAGGGAGGGGAGCCAGGTGTGGTGGCTCGCACCTAAAATCCTAGCACTTTGGGAGGGTGAGGCCTGTGGATCCCTTAAGCCCAGGAGTTCAAGACCAGCCTGTACAACATGGCAGAACCCCGTCTCTACAAAAATTATAAAAACTAGCCAGGCATGGTGCCATACACTTGTATTCCCAGCTACTCCGGAGGCTGAGGTGGGAGAATGGCTTAAGCCCAAGAGGCAGAGGTTTCAGTGAGCTGAGATACTGCTACCACACTCAGCTTGGGCAACAGAGCCAGACCAAGTCTCAAATAAATAAATAAATAAAATGGGAAGGGGGGAGAACAGGGGAGGGGAGAAGGGGAGAAGGAAGAATAAAAGAACAATGACTCTTATCACCTAGCATTTTTCAGTGCTTACTGGTTCCAGACTATATTACCATATACAAAAGAGTTGAGAGTTGCTTACCTATTACCTGCCCCCCATCATTCATCCTTGACAAAAGCATCCCTTACTGACAGACTTTGTGGTTTGAGGTACTTTGTTAGCACAATTGCCTCCCACCCTATCTGTAGGTGTTGATTTGTATCAGGAAGGTCATGACTGGTTCCTCCCAAACTATTGGTCCAATAATTGAGGAGGGGTCACCACTTAGGAAAATTGTTCTATATTTAGTTTTAACACCTTTATAGAGATACAATTCAAATACCACACAATCTGCCTATTTAAAATGTACAATTCAACATTAGTGCATTCACAGAGTTGTGCCTCTATTAACACAATTTAGAATATTTTCACTACACCCGCCAAACCCTTTGGCCATCAACCTTCAATCCCCTAGATCCCCTCCAACCTTAGGCAATCATTAATCTACTATGGATTTGTCTATAGTGGACATTTCACTTAAGTGGAATCATGAAATTATGTAATTCTGGCTTCTTTCACTTAGCATAATGTTTTTAAGGTTTATACATGTAATAGCATGCATTGATACTGAATTCTTTTTTATTGTTGAATAATATGCCATTGTATGAATATACCACATTTGTTTATTCATCAGTTGATGGCTATTTGGATTATTTCCACTTTTTGGCTATTATGAATAATGTTGCTGTGAACATTTGTCTGCATACTTTCAATTCTTTTGGGTATATACCTAGAAGTAGAATTGCTGGATCATATAACTCTGTGTTTAACAATTTGAGGAACTGCAACATTCTATGTTTTTTTTAACCATTGCCATACATCAAAAAAATAATTCTCTGAAAAAAAAATTAATGCCAAATTCTGTCAGTATTGGTTCAGTTTGCTGCCGCACATCTTAGATCAAAGCTCCTAGTTAAAAATGTCTTCGTTGTTTAATGAATTAACACTGTAAGAGCTTGATGTGCAAAAGAGATTCGTTAGACAGTCTTTCTTCTTGATACAATGTTCCGTATATTGCCAATAAAAATTAACTTAATTCCTTGAAGGTAGAAGCACTTAATGATAATTTCTTCACTGCAGTACCCTTAGTCTGTTTTGTTGTTCTGGAACTTCAATATAAAATGTAATGTTGGAAAAATAATGCCACTAATAAAAATATGCAATATTTTACATCTATGTAATTGTTTACAACTTATCAGTAACTCCAACCTGAACACATTCACTTAACCCTGAGAGCAGTCATTTCCAACCTGCTTTATTTTGTTGTTGTTGTTGTTGTTGTTGTTGATGATGAGGTTGTTCTGTTTTGTTTTGTTTTACGCTTTAGCAGTCTGAAACCATGGTTTTTAGCTTCTGTCTCTGTTGATAAGTGGAAAAGAGGGATGAGGAAGGACCTTTTCTGGGCCAACCAGAAACAGAAACTAAGAACCCATGACTGTATTTTCTCCCTTGGACACCCCCACCTTAGAGCATTTAAGTTAAAAACTTCTCTAATAGAATTGATAAAATTAAGATTTAAGCAGGCTAAGCAGCTTCCAAATACTAGTTACACAGCTGGCTGGAACTTCATACTCCAAAGTTCAAGTCTAGATCACTTCAAGTTATATCTGTTCTAGGAGTTAAAGGAATAGTGCCCGGCTATGTTCATTTGTCCAGTCTCTACCCTCGCCTTTCCTTTTTACTTCCCCCTCTCCTCCTACACACACAATAATCAAGTCACATGCTCAATTCATGCATATGCATATACAGCATGTGCACACACCACACACACTTCACATGCTTTCTATATACCAGACACAGATATACATACCTCATACACAATCACCTCACAGACACACACACCCCACATATAGACACCTCACACACACTACAGTCACAAAAAAACTCATGTACATGACATTCACATATACACACATCACACACAGACTTCACATACATATTCACACCTTATACACACATACAATCAACTCACATATATACACACTCACAGAAGGGAAGAAAAGCTGTGAGTTTGCACCACCGGATTACAAGGTATTAGATCAAGTTTTCTAGGGAGGGGAAGTAAGGTGACAAGGACACTTGTCCAAATCTCTTTTAACCTTCCTTTCTCCAGTGCTGGCCAGGTAAGTTGAGTCAAGATATACCATCTCTCTTATTAGAAAGCGTCCGTTAAGTCCATGTGTCACGTGGCTGACTAGAAAGCAGTTATAGCCAACAACACAGATCTGCTCTTAAGGGAAAGAAAGTAGGGGTCCCTATCTCAAACCTAAACCACAGGTAGGGTGCAGCATAGGAGGATGTGGGCATTCCTAACCCCTTAGCCGTATTGTCACCACTACTTGTGAGAACTGTAGGAGGTTTCTTAAACTTCGAAATGTCAGCATCTTTATTATGATAATAATTCTTTTTGGTAAGTTGGGGGGAAAAAATCACAAGTCTTGTATGGAATTGGGTGATTTTGCAGAGTTCCAATTGTGACAAATAAATTATACTTTCTGAGACACTCTTCAATTTTAGCCATTATAATAGCAAATAATTATTATTCATAACTGTATTAACATAGCAAATTGTCATATTCCTTATACAGATAGCACTTCTAAGTAGTCTTTAACTTTTCTTCTAATTTGTCATTTCAATCTCTCAGAAAACATTGTCGTCTACAATACCTGCCTTTTACAGTTGTCCTAAGGCCTAAGATTAAATACTCCACATAAAATATGAGACATGTGGCAAGAATTCAACAAATGGTAGCTACTACTACTATCACAGCTATTTTCATCCCAGTGAAATATATACTTGGAAATGTAATTGCAACGCAAAATATTTTGAGATATTGAAAGGACAAATTTGAAAAAAAATAAAGACTACTTGAAAGTGCTGTCTCTATAAGGAATATAACCATTTGCTATGTCATGAATACTGTTATGAATAATAATTCTTTGCTATTTTAATTGCTAAAATTGAAGAGTGCCCAGAAAGTGTAACTTGTCACAATTGTTAACACCATTGCAACTCTGAAGAATCATACAATTCCATATAAGACTTGTGATTTTTTCCTGTCTTGCCAATAAGTAGATTTTTTCATCACCAATAAATTAAGGTTATGCCTATGCCTTCCTCTCCAAATCATTAGAGCTGAAATGAATCTAAATCACTGAACAGATGAAAGTTTTAGAGTAAAAAATAAATTTCATTATTTACTTTCTAAAAATAACAGCAGCTCTGCATATTTCCCCGTAAGCTTATAGTAATTATCCCATTCATGTATACCATCTAAACGTTTATATATAGTATATACACAGAACATACATACAATCTAGATACTTTAACTTAATGAGGAGATATTGCTATCCTATTGATATTTAATTCTTGCAGAGTACTATTCAATAAAATCACAATTCTTCTACCAACTAGTTCATACTTATGTTATTAGTTAACTCACAACAGCAGTTTTAGAAAATAAATAAAAGATAAGTCTTCAAAGAGTGCTAATACATTCTGCAGGTTATAATAAGGCTTTTTCTGAATCGCACTTTTATTGTATAAAGACTGTTTAACATTTAGCAATCCAAATTTAATCAATGTTTTGTTTTACTCCTCTGCAAATTGTAACACAACTCTTATCACAGATACTGAAATATTTGAATTTCCTTATTACATAAAAATTCCTGTTGACTTTAACCTCCCTGTGTAAACTTCTAAGCTGGTTTAAGGGAAAACTGAAATAATCCTTTGCTAGATTATCCTTAAGGTGAAGCTTAATACATGTTTACTAAATAGAGATCAACATAAAAAATAATAATTATAAATATACCATTTACCATTTGTTTACTCTATGCCAGGTATAAGGATAATGAATTTTTAAATATATCTTATTTAGTCCTTTAAAAAAGCATATGATAGTGATATTATTTTCTGCAACTTATAGATTAAAAACAGAACATGAATCTCATGAGTATATTATTTACTAAAGTCTCACACCTAGAAAATGTTGATCCTGGGTTGCTGAATTCAAACCCTCAAGTCTGGAAACTCTATTCCATCTACCTAAGAACCCAAAATGGAGAGCAAGATTTTAAAATGAGCAATTGGGTGTTTGTTGTTGCCCAAATGACTCCAGTGGTCAACAAATATACATTGCCAATGCCAAAGATATTCCTTTATTGCATGGTTTAAAAAGTTGGTTGAGATCTTTATAAATAAAGAAAAAAGTGTGTGTGAATGTTCGTGTATGTGTGTGTGTGTGTGTGTGTGTTTCAAGAAAAGTTTCAGCCAGGCAGGTGGCTCACATCTGTAATGTCAGTACTTTAGGAGGCTGAGGTGGGAGAATCACTTGATCCCAGGAGTCTGAGGGTACAGTGAGCTATGACTGCACCACTACACTCCAGTCTGGGCAACAGAATGCCTCTGTCTAAAAAAGAAGAAATTTTAATGCAACTTCAATTTTTAAGGTCAAGCCTTCTCTGTACAATGAAAACCTATGCAGTCCAAGGAGATGTTCATCCTCAAAGAATATCCTTATACTGGGAAGGGATATGTTGAAGCAGTAAATAAAAGCAACTTTTGCAGATTTTCAACAAATGCCTAATGGGAGAATTTGCTTAGAATGAATCACTTGGGTGGGTGAACAAACTTACTGGTTCCGCATCAGCAAACATAGAGTAAATAGTGTCTTAATTTTCTTTCCAAAAACTAGAACAATTTTGAACAGAAGGAAAATAAAGCCCTAAAAATATTTTATGTCACACAAGAAGTGGAAGTAAACAGGCAGAAAAAACTTCTAAAGCTAAGCACTTAGGAACTGAGTGTTAGTAAAGAGAAGCGACCAACTGCATTTTGGTTTCCTCTGCAAGCTAGCTGAGTGGAGAAAACTGTGATGAAAATGAAAATCATAACTGATAAGTGCTTTTCTTTTCAAGGTGTAGCTTCCAGGCCTTTCCAGTAATTATGCCATAAGAAGAGATTAGGAGTCTTCATAGGTAAGAAGTCTTAAGGACAGTCTATTCAAAAATGTTTTTCACTTGGTACTTTGTTATAGCTATGTCCTTTCTCTGACAGTGTTCAGCTATAGTAACGTCTATATCAAACTGCCTAAAGAATTTTAGCAATATTTTGATAAGCCATCTATCATACTGTTCCCTTGCCCAGCCATCAAAGGGCCATCTTTCTGCTACAGTATGCACAAAATGGTGTGAATCACACCACACATCCTTGAGCTCTGAATGCATCAAGATACCAGCAGTTAGAAGACTCCTACTCTCTGACAATTCTCTCATGACAAACTTGATTTTTTAAAAAATAAATATTGAATTAGGCTGGGCATGGTAGCTCATGCCTGTAATCCTACCACTTTGGGAGGCCAAGGTGGATGGATTGCTTGAGCTCAGGAGTTTGAGACCTGCCTGGGCAATATGGCGAGGCCCCATCTCTACTGAAAATACAAAAATTAGTCAAGTATGGTGGCGTACACCTGTAGTCCCAGCTACTCAGGAGGTTAAAGTACAAGAATCACTTGAACCCAGAAGGCAGAGGCTGCAGTGAGTCAAGATAATACCACTGCACTCCAGCCTGGACAACAGAGTCTCACCCTGTTGCCAAAACAAGTAAATAGATGAATAAATAAATAAATATTGAATTAGTAACTTTTGCATTTCTTTCCTTCGTAATACATATTTCTTCTGAAGGTGATAGTATTTTATCCTAATGAAGTCTTTCTGCCCCATGTTTCGTAAGCAGAGCTCATTTGTACCCATTTGGGCTTCAGACAAAAAGTTTTTCTAAGTTTTGTTTTTATGAAACCAATATTTAAAATCACTTACTTTTATTTATTTTCTCTCTCTCAAAGACAAATGTCCATGAGACTTAATTATTTTTTTCCTCCCTTTTCTAATTTCTCCTTTTTGGAAGTAATTTATTTTCTAAAATTGAAGAGCCATCTGACTACAGTTACTTTAGGGTAACTGAATGTGGTTGTGCTTTTGCCTTTTAAAGAGATAGTTCTGACTACATTCATATAAGGCTTTGTTTTCAAGGATGTCTGGAATTCAAACCCCAGAGACTGAGAATATCACCCAGGAAAAAATGATGCCAAACTGAACTGAAAGACTACTTTACAATTTGACCTGTGGATTTTATTTAATGAGGGACAATCAACAAGGCTAAGTAAAATAGTTCCTGAAATCTGCCTGACGGTCATATGAATAGGATAAAAGCTGTTGAAACAGTGCTCAAAGCAAGGTATCACCAATTCTGAATTCTGAGTATTGCACCTAAATTCACAACGGTAATAGCTATTAAAAAAAAAAAAAAAAAGGTAATAGCTATTTTAAAAAATACCACTCATTATGTCTTCAAACTCTAATCTACCACTCTTAGATCATAATGCCGAGAGTAACCGCTACTGGCCAGTCTATTTTATGGCTAATGCTGAAAGGACATAGGAGAAAGGGTGGTTTTACTGATATAATTATAATCCCAGGAGCCGTTTGCCAGCACTGCATTTTCATGGTAATATTATTTATTTATCTTTTTTGGGGGGGTCATCTAGCTCCTACAGTGATACTCTTGAAGATTTAACATATTTTACTTTTATAAACGATAATCATGTTGAACATTTTAAATTTCTGGCAACATAAATAATATTTTAAAATCAACAGATAAAAGGAATTCTGCTCACATTAAATAGCTTTTCCTTAGTATTACTTTCTGAAGAGGGCAAATTATCAAATGATGTTTAAAAACTCCATTACCTGCTCCAAGTTAAGGGGCTAGACAGGGCACAGAATGAACACAGTGGGGGTGTGTTATTAGGATGCTAATTCACACAACAACAATTAATGACAGATAAAGTCAGCGGCATGTTAACATGTTCAGCCCACATGCCCTACATTTTGTCTACTTACAAAGTGACATATGACTCTAGATGTTTGCATAAGCAACATGGAGATTCCCTTTTTTATTGCATGTTTAGGTTGCTAGTAATTGAGTCATACTCCTGAGCTAAGTTAGATAAACAAACTTGTGCATAAGGAAGTTGCCACGCAATCCTATTAATTTTCCATATCAAGATACCCAGGAATAAAGCAGAACTTAGACAGATTCCAGAATAAATCACACATAGGACAGCATTCTCACTTCTTCCTGTCTCACTGCATCTCTTGCATTCTTTACAGGTTTGTAAAAATCAGGTTAAAATAAACTAAGTGTGGTTCATTACATATAGGAAACAAAGTATAAACGAGCATTGTAGGCCAAGATAAAGCTGTGGCTGGGGATACGCATTCTGTCCTTTTTGCCTGGGATGCTAAATTTATGAACATTATATGCTATTATAGACTATATTATTGTTCTCAACAATTTACTCTTTTGCCACATGAATGTTCAGGCCTTCTGGGAGGGGGGATATATTGCTGAGACTCATTGTCTGGTTAGCCACAAACTTGCTTGGGCTAATGGAATATGAGTGGAGACGACAGTCTGTCATTTCAGATCAAAGGCTTTAAGAAGCATTACGTGCTTCCCCCAGCCTCTTGCTCTTTTCCCTCGGCCACAGTTCCGTTGTCAGAGTTCCAACCAGCTGTACTCTGTGCAAGGTTGAGCCATTTCCTCTACTTTCTTCTAATGGATGGAATGGTCCAACCCATTGAATTGACAGGAAAACAAGAAAATACTTTGGCTGGAAAGAAACTCTTACAAGATCTCAGGCTAAACCCTAAGGAATTCAGAGTTCTCTTTGAAAACCTTATTTGTTAATGGTCACAGTTCAGGAGAAAGAACAAGGTATACTGCAACATCTGGGCCTCGTTTTCGCTGACAATGGAGCAGATGGAGTGATTATCTGTAGCTTTATTTGCACAGACCCTGAATATCTGTTGTTTGTCAAAACCATTTGAATCCTTTTAGTTTCAGTTTCCCACACATATAATCTCATTACTCATAAAGTTTACTCTAAAGCAAGGTTTAAAATGAAATATGAGAATTAAACACCTTTTGTACACTTAGGTTGCCATTCTTAAAAAAGTTACATAAATTCAACAGAAAGAAAGCATTATTTTAAGAAAATCACCTTATCCTCTCCTTTTAATTGCTTCTAAGAAACTGGGCAAACCACCCTCAATGAAAATAATTTGAACAATTACATATTCATTATTTTATATTTTAATTTTGTAATATTCCATATGTGAAACAATGGGGTAAATATTGAAGAAGAGAGTGGGTGAAAGAGATTCCTAGGTTCCAGAAAGATAACTTTTACTTTTGCTATTTATTGTTAACTTTCTTCCTTTCAAAATAGAGTTTTGAAAATTGCAGCTATTTCTAATTCTACTCAAACCTTTTATAAAGAAGGAGATGTATACACAAACACATTAAAGAAAAAAACTTAATGGTTACATTTTAAGTTGGAAAATATTATTCCAGTCTAGTATATCCTAAGTTTAAAGAAAGTATATATTGTGAGCCAAGGCTTCACATTAAATTTTGCAATTTGTCTCCTTAATACTTCTAGAACAAAGTTAATTATTTCTTAATCACTTACATAGAAAATAAGATTTATAAATTACTCAACTCACTCACTTCTGCTGATAGTTTTCTTTTTTTTTTTTCCTTTGAGATGGAGTCTCACTCTGTCTCCAAGGCTGGAGTACAATGGCACGATCTTGGCTCACTGCAACCTTTGCCTCCTGGGTTCATGCCATTCTCCTGCCTCAGCCTCCAGAGTAGCTGGGACTACAGGTGCTGCCACCACGCCTGGCTAATTTTTGTATATTTTTTTAGTAGAGATGGGGTTTCACTATGTTGGCCAGGCTGGTCTCAAACTTCTGATCTCAGGTGATCCTCTTTCCTCAGCCTCCCAAAGTTCTGGGATAACAGGCGTGAGCCATTACGCCTAGCCTCTGCTGATATTTCTCAAATAGAAAATCAATTTTAAGTTTTTCTTTACCATATGAAACAAATATTGAATAGTCATTTTATTTAGTCTGTCTGATGCTTGCTTGGTTATACTGTAATATTTCTAATAATTTATTAGATTTTATAATAACAATTATAATAATTATTTCTAAGCAAATGAACTATTTTACTGTATGTTCAACCTCCCACAGAACGCTGTATAATTTTCTAAATAATGGAATCTATTTAGCAGAAGGATCTATTTATAAATTCACTGCATTTTCAGTGTCATTATTGGGATCTATTCCTGAGTAACTGCTATGGAAACAGAAAGTATCAAAATATACAGCAGAAATTTGAACCATATAAAGCCTGATGGGCCTGACAAAAGTTAATAGGATAACATAACATTCAGCTCTACTCCTTTTCTTACCCTTGTCCCATCTCAAAATATATGCAGGAAATGCCTCCTTTGCAACCCCTTTCACATTCTGAAGAGAATGTAGAACTTTGTTTTAAAATTGAAGCCAATGTAACCAACATTTGCCTATTTTCAAAAGCACTTCCTTCATTCTGATTGACTCTAGAAACAGGCCTAATATTGACAAGAAATGTATAGAATTAGTGAGAGTTTCATGCTGATATCAACATTTTATTCTTTTTTGCTCGCTTGGTTCCCAAAGATGGATGTATACAAATGCTGTAGAACTTCACACACGTTTTCTTACCCCTTCATTTCCTCCTCCTTAAAGTATTAATAAGCTCTGTTTATTGACTTTTTGTGGTAAGAGTGATGTAAATATCTCAAGCCATATAATCAAGCTGTCATGTCAGTCCAGGCACCTACAATACAACTAGATCTGTGATTTACCAAGGTGCTATGTATGAATATATTTATTTTGACAAACACAAATCAGTTAATATTTTGACAAGTATATTTTGGTAAGTATAAATCACTTAATAACAGCTTTCATATATATTATTTCATTTTAGGTTTCAGAAGTAGTCAACAGTTGATTCATGAACTGCTTGCCTTGTGTGTAGAAAATTTAGCAGAGAGGAGAAAGAAGAAAGAAAGATAAATAGGCAAATCTCAGACTCATTCCTGCCATAATGGTTTCATTTTACCAGTTTCATATATTGGAGTTTTGTGAAAAATTTCATTCGTAAAGACAGGTTTTCTGATTTTTTAAAAAATAAAATTTGAAAATGTCTAGCAGAGAGCTCAGTGCCTAAATCTCAGAAAATATTTAAGGATAGAGAGAAAACATGAAAAACATAAATAATATCTGCAAATAAGGTTGATAAATCTAACCTTTCTATACTGAAAAGAAGTCCAGTTTCTTAAATGGCAGAGCAAATTCTGTATGCCAGATTACAATGAATATATTCCCCTCATTATCATTATCTTGAGATACTTCCAGTTTTCTGTGGACAGACGTTTTAAAATGCCATCTGTCTCCAAAAGGAATGTTACTAACACTCAAGGAAAAGCAAGTTTCTAGAATCATACATCTAATTACCAATACAAGGTAATGATTCTTTTCATTATCGTGACCCTTTGCCCCTCTGTAGTAACATGTCCCCCTGATATTTGACCCAAATAGCTCATACAAATAAAGTTGCAATGTCTCCAGTCAGACACGAACTGTTTGTCTTCCTATGGTTTCCTGGGGTAGCAATAGCCAATTTGCCACAGCAGAAACTTGAGTATGCACACTGAGTTCCCTCCAGGTATTTTGGCAAGTAAAGTTTAAAAGCAGCCATGACCTTGTCACCAATACTAATGGACAGACTTCTCTGCTTTATGTTAGCGTAGTTGCTGGAGTAAGGTTACAATGTTCTGAGGACTATTATTGATGCTGACATTCCAAACAACTGTGAGTTGATGGAGTAATTATCTTACATTCCTGTGAACAGACTTTTTCTGCCTCAGGTCACTGAACCACTTATTTTTCCCAACATAAAATTTCTATCCAAAAAGTGATCTAATCCAACTGAGGAAAAAGACTATAACTTCATCACATTCAGAATAATCCCTCCTCAGGTCCTCTACCAAAATCTTATGATTGGTTTAGTTTCCATGTTGCCCATGTATAGAAGCCAACAATTATTGCAGCATAATTTAGATAGTACAAATAAGCTGAAATGACCTGCTATGATCTGAACATTGGCACCCTCCCAAAATTCAAATGTTGAAACCTAATCACCAATGCGATAGTGTTAGGAGGTAGGGCCTTTGGGAGGTAATTAGGTCATTAGACCTCCAGCCATGTGAATGGGATTAATGCACATATAAAAGAGGCCCCATATAGCTCCCTTGACCCTTCTTCCAAGTGAGGACCCAGCAAGAAGACACCATTAATGAACCAGAAACCTGGCCCTCACCAGACACCAAATCTGTAGCATGCTGATTTTGGACTCCCCAGCCTCCAGCACTATGAGAAATAAATTTCTATTGTTCATAAGCTACCCAGTTTTTTGTTTGTTTTTGAGACAGAGTCTCCCTCTGTCATCCAGGCTAGAGTGCAGTGGCACAATCTCTGCTCACTGCAAGCTCTGCCTCCTGGGTTCAAGCAATTCTCCTGCCTCAGACTCCCCAGTAGCTGAGACTACAAGCGTGCGCCACCAAGCCCAGCTAATTTTTGTATTTTTAGTAGAGATGGAATTTCACCATGTTGCCCAGGCTGTTCTCGAACTCCTGACCTCAGGTGATCCACCCGCTTCAGCCTCCCAAAGTGCTGCGATTAAAGCTGTGAGCCACTGCACCCAACCATGCTACAGAGTTTATGATATTTTGTTGTAACAGTCCAAATGGACTAAGACATGACCTACCTTACTATCAGTGCCAAAAAGACCAATTCTACCATTCCCTGGGATCTGAAGAGAATTTAATTGGCCTATCTCTAAAAATAATAGTAACAACAAACAAACAAACAAACCAATTTCCAACATTTTATTTTAGAAAAAAGGTCTAAGGAATTCTATATAGTTCTTGGTAATTTATAAAACATAGTTCCAAATCTTTTGGAATTTTTCAGCAAGCAATAAAGGGTCCCTGCCTAAGCAGGTTTTTAAAAGCTATTCCAAGGAGAAGTCATACAGTTCTGTCACTGCATTTGGATGCTGTTGCTGTGCACTTTATTCATAGGAATGCATAGCATAGCTTACTGGTACTGAAAAAGACTGCTGAATGGCAGATTTTAAAAAGAGTGAGCAACTGAATTGTAAAAGGTCCTAGCAATGATAGATTCCACAACCCGTTAGGAATTTGCCCCCACAACCCTCCTGACTTCTGAATTCCAAGAAGAATGAAAGTGATGGCTTATAATTAGCATGATTGTGTTAGGGGCACGACAGATGCTGTTGGCCAGCCTTGATGTCAGAGTAAAATCTGTGTTTCCTCATTAATAGTCAAGCTCTTTTTCTACATGATGGACTGCAGCACCCTCTTTCTGATTACAGGCACTAGGCATGTTGTAAACACATATAAGGCAGAGCCTAGGTTCATGCAGATGATAATGTGTCAGTCTGGGTCGAGTGACAGCTTAGGAAATGTCAAAATGAACAACAAAAACAGAGTAAGTCTATGAAATTGACAAAGTGGGTGCACATCACATTTCAATACTGTTAATGTCTAACTCAAAAATTTGATTTGCCAACTAAAGTCCATTTAGCAAAACGTACACATTGTCAGTTAGCCTGAGAATTTTCACTAGGCTTACCCCGCTTACCTCCTAGAAATTTTTTTGGGGGCAGATTCTGAAGGCATTATTTGTTTTGTATTGTACTATACTGTACTGTATTGTATTGTATTGTATTGTATTGTATTGTATTGTATTGTATTGTATTACATGTTTTGAGACAGAGTCTCACTCTTTCGCTCAGGCTAGAATGCAGTGGTGCGATCACGGCTCACTGCGGCCTTGACCTCCTGGGCTCAATCGATCCTCCCACCTCAGCCTCCAGAATAGCTGGGACTACAGGTGCACATCATCACTTTGCTTCCAAGTTAGACACAGCTACTTGCATGGTCTGCTTATACTCAAACTCAACAAATCACACCCAGCATCTTCTCCCAACTTAGCATCTTCTCATGATTTCCCTATTTCTGTTCCTGGCTCATTATTCTCCCAGTCATTCAGACCTGAACCTGAGAATCATCTTAGATATCTCACTCTTTTTCAAGCACCATATTAGTTTGTGTAATATGGTATCATATCTTTGAAATTTCTGTAGCATCTGTCCCTGAGTCTTTCCATATCTCTGGTCATCAAACTTAGCTCCACATTACCCCTTGCCGAGTCTAACCCACTAGTCTTAATATTTCTTAGATCACGTACCCAGTCTATGTTCCCATGAAACCATTCAAGATGGATCTTCCTGCAGCATTCCATCAACATCTGCCTACTAATTCTCTCCATCCTGTACTTGAGCTTAGCAGCTCACTGGCATTTTCCCCAAATTGTACCATACTTCCTGTTTTTGTGTCCTTGTCCAATATTTTTTCCTCTGTCTTGAATTTTTCTGTTTACGCTTCTGCGGAAATCCTATCCATCCTTAAACCTTAAAGTGTTGAGAGTGTGTCCTTAAGACCCCATATAATGACTACAGCAGTTCAAGTATCTTTGATGTTTACTAACTGACATTGAGGAAACATGTCAATTCTGTGGGATTCAGGTACTCCTCTGTAATTGGGAGTAAAGGGGGAAGAGGATAATACTTTCCCTGCCTCTGTCATATCTATCATAGAATAATTAAAATGAGCAAAAATTTTAAATGAGATGAATATGTAAAAGCAAGAGTAAAAGCTAACATGGTCTGCACAATAGAAAGCCTTCCTGTGATCATCCTCTTTACTATTATATGTTCACCACATGCAGATGAGGCTTCCTCCTGGGATTCCACCTATTTTCATCACTATTATGGTCAATACTATGACTTCTCTATCAGAATTAGTTACCAGGTACGGTGGCTCATGCCTGTAACTCCAGAACTTCAGGAGGCTAAAGCCAGAGGATTGGTTGGGTTCAAGAGTTCAAGACCAGCCTGAGCAACATAGTGAGATCTTTTCTCTACAAAATTTAAAACAATAGCTAGACATGGTAGCACATGCTTGTAGACTCAGCTACTCAGAGGCTGAGGCAGGAGGATCACTTCAGTCCAGGAGTTTGAGGCTGCAGTGAGCCATGGTTGCCCCATTGCACTCCAACCTGGACAACAGAATGAGACCCTGCCTCAAGAAAAAAAAAAGAAAAAAGAAGAAGAAAGAATTAGTTCACTGACTTAAAAACAGGCCTACTGAGGGTCACAGATTCTTCTGGAATATACATGCATATTAGGAGGACAGAATCACAAACTGTTTGACATATTCAATTAGGGTATGAAGAGAATAAAAGGTTTTGGTTGTAATATGATCAGATGGCTAGTTCCCTTTATTCTTTATTTTTGAGATGGAGTTTTGCTCTTGTTGCTCAGGCTGGAATGCAATGGCGCGATCTCAGCTCACTGCAACCTCCACTCACCGCAACCTCCGCCTCCCAGTTTCAAGCAATTCTCCTGCCTCAGCCTCCAAAAAGTAGCTGGGATTACAGGCATCTGCTACCACACCCAGCTAATTTTGTATTTTTAGTAGATATGTGGTTTCTCCATGTTGTTTAGGCTGGTCTTGAACTCCCGACCTCAGGTGATCCATCTCCCTCAGCCTCCCAAAATGCTGGGATTACAGACATGAGCCACCATGCCCAGCCTTAGTTCCCTCTATTCTAATGTAAATAAATACTCTAAATAAAGGCATAATTCAAAATAAATATTTACATAATTCTTGACAGATGAATTGCTCTTTGACTCATCCTGAAGTTAACTATCTGCCCCTTGAAAAATCAGTTTTCTCCATTAAATTATTAAAATTTAACTAATTCTGGAGTTTTGCTATGGCATGCTGGACACAATAGGAACCATGGACCTGCTGAGAGTCCCAGTCTAGGAGATTTCCTCTTAGCACCTGAAATACTTCATGGGAGACCACAGTTTCCATTCCATATTTTGATGTTACAATATGAACCATAAAAACTTTCTTTTATTTCTATGTTTTACTTTTTGCAAGACTAAAGACTCCTCCCATAGTCCAGAATTTTATTCCTACTTTCTTCCGTTTTCACTTGAGAATACAGAAACATTAAATAACTCGAATCTACATTTTATCAGTCAGTGCCACCATTCAAAACACAGCATTTTGGGTATGATTTCATTTAACCCCTTAATTGTATAGTCATGAATCCATAACACTGCACATTGTCTATTCCTTAAAAGTTTCATAAGTTTCACTTTCACATTATGCAAAATTAATTAATGCTCCACGCTGTCGACTCTATGCCACCACACCGCTATCAATGAGTTCCGAAGAGGCAGTGGGAGAGCTGATAGAATGTAACATAGCATTATGGTAGAGTACAGATTACATTACTTGTTTCTCAGTTTTCTCTTCTAAAATATGGAAATAATAATCATGCATCTAATTCAGAGTTGTTGTGAAGATTAATTGGTTTAATACACATAAAATGTTTAGAGTAGTGCCTGACACACAAGTACTCTGTAAGTGTCATCTATTATTCTTATTGTTTTATTACTAAATGATTCCATTATTTGAAAAGAAAGGTTAAGTATCATTAATCTGAAAATCCAAAATGTAAAATGTTCCATAATCCAAAACTTTTTGAGTGCTGACATGATGCCACAGGTGGAAATTTCCACACCTGACCTCATGTGACAAGTCAGTCAAAATACAGCCAAAACTTTGTTTCATGAACAAAAGTATTTTAAAATATTGTATACAATTATTTTCAGCCTATGTTTATAAGGTATATATGAAATATAAATAAATTTTGTGTTTAGATGCAGGTCTTAACCCCAAGATATCTCACTATGTGTATGCATGTATTCCAAAATCCAAAAAAAATTCAAAAGTTGAAACACCTCTGGTCCCAGGCATTTAGAATAAGAGATATTCAACCTGTATATGTTAAACATATACTGATTCTTAAATTTTTTTAGAGAAATGTAATTACAATAAAGTGGAAAAAACTCTATATCAGGTATTAGCATTAATATTTTGGTTTAATTACTGCAATGATCAACATAGCTACTTTAATTATTATTCTTATGAGAGTTTTTACTTTTTTTAATAGATGGGGTCTTGCTATGTTACCCAAGTTGGCCTTGAACTCTGGGTTCAATTGATCCTCCTCCCTCAGCCTCCCAAGTAGTTGGGATTACAGGTATGCACTATTACAACCAGCCCATGCTAATGAGAATTTTAATGCATATACACACAACATATAACCACACATCTTCAATACACATTTTCATTATACAGAGTGTTTCCACAGGTAGAGTAGAATGAGATATGAGTTCTGGTTATTTAGCCTGGCAACTGCAGCAGAGTCAAATACTGTTAGTGTTTTTATCCTGGTTCAGGTCCTGTTATCAATACAAGAGGCAACGTATAAATGGAGATCAGGTTCCCATCTGGTTACAACTAACGGCACAGCCTTGATTGCCTGCTTTGAGTTAGGGGATCAAAGGAAGAACTCATCAGAGATCCAAACAGCAACTCAGGCAGGCAGATCCCCATTTGAATAAAAAACAGTAACTTCTCCACCTTAAGGAAGGATAACTCTTGTTTTAGCTAGCTTGATTCCTTTCTAATTATAGAAATAAGCTTGGAATGAATGGCAGGTGATGAAAATACAAAGTATCATATAGGAGTTAATAAAGAAAACAATCATGATAATTATCTTTCTAAACAATAAAGAGAAACCAGGTATTTCTTCGTATTATAAATATAATAAAATTTTACAGCCAGGCATGTGGACCCACACCTGTAATCCCAACACTTCGGGAGACCGAGGCAGAAGGACTGCTTGAGCCCAGGAATTCAAGATCTACCTAGGCAACATGGCCAAACCCCTTCTCTACAAAATACAAAAATGAGACAGGTGTGGTGGTGTGCACCTGTAGTCCCAGTTATTTGAGAGGCTGAGGCGGGAGGATCACTAGAGCCCAGCAAGTCGAGGCTGCAGGAGCCATGATCATACCACTCCACTCCAGCCTGGGTGACAAAGGGACACCCTTCTCTACTAAAAAATAAAAAAAATAATAAAAAAAAAAAAACTAGCCGGGCGAAGTGGCGGGCGCCTGTAGTCCCAACTACTCGGGAGGCTGAGGCAGGAGAATGGCGTAAACCCGGG
>NW_012099766.1:853074-872280 GCF_000951045.1 Mandrillus leucophaeus
CGGAGCTTGCAGTGAGCTGAGATCCGGCCACTGCACTCCAGCCTGGGCCACAGAGCCAGACTCAGTCTCAAAAAAAAAAAAAAGTAAAGAAAGAATTTTTTTCAAAGAAACCCTGTACATTAAAGCACTATTTATGATGGAATCTTTAGGAAATGCTAGAATTCCTTGTCCCTAGATTTTTTTCTAAAGGATTAAAATCTTCATTTTCTAGGAGAACTGACATTTAAATGTATGATTCCTAAACTCAAGATTTTTAAAAGATCCTAGTTGCTCGATAACTCTATAGCACACTCTTGAAGATAAGATATTCATGGAACCTCCCTAAATCTTGGAAAGTCTTTAGGCTAACGGCAGGGCTGCAGCTCAAGTAAAGGCAGAATCTCATTTCTGCCAGTAATAGCATGCCTAGCCAGGATTAAAAAATTTGCCAAGACCACACAGAAAGAGACTAGATGGTAAGTTGGATTTATACTTCTTTTTGCAACTGAGGTCCATTCTGAACTCCTGCCTAAAGTTGGAGAAAGTGAAGAGGGGCCAAAACCAGAAACCTTTAGGGCACAGAGATAATTATTATGGAAAACCAACAAGCATTTACCTAATGATTCCCCAGAGTCACTCCTAGAGGAAGGAATGAAATAAAAAAGTTTATACCATACACAAAACAAAGATTCAATGCAGTCAATGAACCAAAGAAGAAAAATTCAGTTCTGAAATGTGATAATAACCTGATATTCCTCCTCAAATTTCTGCATATTTGGTTACATTATAATTGGCTTGATGCACATATTCTTAAAACACCAACACTCAATTAAATTCATCACCTAAGAAACATGGTCATCAGTAATTATTTTTTCATAATCTCTTTTCAGTTTTATTCCTGCAGATTTTTTGTTTCTAAGTCCACAAAAGGACTTCTCAACTTGATGTAATACAAAGAGTGTATCACAAATTAATTTATCTAGGATGTAATCGCTATACAGATAAAATGATGCATATGATATCTTAAAATTGCATCCACGTTTAAAGTTCTATAAAAAAGAGAAAGGGAAGGATGTTACTATTCTGAGCTGATGATATCTTACCATCCCAAACTGTAACCATTGAACATACACATTTGTTGACAAACAGCTTTGAAATCATAACAAGATGTCCCACAGATGTATTGTGTTTTGATTCATTAATGTCCTAATTGTATGAAACAGCTACATCCATGTTATTCCATCTATAAAAAAGGGCAATGAAAAGATGTCCTTTGAGTCACTTTTAACTCAACTTTCTAAGTGTCTCCAATTTTATACTCCTATAAAGAAGTCTTCCACTCCACCTTCAAGAGTATAAATCTTTGATCCGGAAGGTTAAATGGACACTCTCTATGCATCCTTGTGCTTTTGGGGATCTGACAATGCTTTTTTGATGGAACAGTAAATGGTCCAACTGTCTGCCTAAGACTGAGCAGAATGCAATTTATCTTTCACTTGGTGTGCAGAAAATGACTATGTAATCTTTACGACATTTGCCAGTATTTCCATTCCTTAAGACATAGCTCACTGACTAGGACCCAGTTTTCCAAGCAAGTAAAAGATGTTTCCTTGTTACTAATATGTTTTTGGAAAGTAAAAGAGACCTTCTGAGTTACCTCCTAGAGGCATACTTCACTTTTGTCCTCAGTAACAATTATTTCAATACACTGTTTACAAACCCAATCGTTATTCCCTTTTTGAATGCAAGGTAACACATGCTAATTGTTGCTTTGCTGATATTAATGAATCAAAACCTTATGGGAAATACAATTGTCTCATCTTCCAGGCTTCTATGTGAAATACTCAGAATTGCACTTGCAAATTAAATTCCTGAGCAGCTTCATTCTAAGGGAAACATGGCGCCATCTAGTGATCATACAGAAAATTACACCTATGCATTTTCCCTCTAGGCTCTGTATTAAAATGTTGAGTTGGCCTATACATTAGAATTGAAAGAAGAGAAATAGAATAAAAATTCCTAGAAACTTTACCTAGTTATTTGCTATATGCACCACTCTGCATTGTCATTATTAAACATATATGGGTTATAACAATAATAGTATGAATTTGTCCCTCTCTTGAGGTCACTTTTTAACTTCAACTTACCATTGGTTTAGTTATGTAGTTTCCAAAATAAATATCTTCACATGGAACATTTAATTCCAGTAAACTATATTTTTGGTTTATTAAAAGTTAATGAAGTTTTTGAAACAATTCCAAATGATCTGTAAAACATATTTACTTAAAAAATGCTTCAATTTACTTCTCCAGTGATGCCCTGCTAGGATGCTACCTAAATTGTTAAACATTTAAAAACACAAAGGAAAAAGTAAGATAAAATAAATAGTCCAGTATTTAGAGATTAGCCTATTCCTTAATATGGAAAATTATTCCTCATTGTCAGAATACAACATCTGATTGTATTTCTAGTTTAAGGATAACAATGTACAGATATCAACAGGATAAGATATGCTTGCCTAAGCAGGGTTAGATGCCCACTCTGTCCCAGCAGAGCTTTTCCAGTTTTACCCTCTGGAAAGGTCTATGAAGACAAGGACCATGTCTGATGCATCTTTTCATCTCCATACGCCACTACTCACCCAACCAACTCTTGTCCCCACCAGCACAATGCCTAGCATGTCATAGGGACTCAGGATGTTTCTTCAATGAACCAATAATTAATTTCTCATGTCTGTCTCTAAAATCATTATTTAGAGTCTATCTGCCATGGGAAACAGCTTTTCACTTTTCTCCTGTATGATTTTCTGCTCCTTTTCTGACACACTCTCTCTAAAGTGGCACCTCATTTGATATTCACACTGCCACCTCCTAAATGCTTTAGAATCTTAGTATCCATGTCCAAATGGCTTTCTTTCCATGAGTTATTCATCTTACAGACAGGGCATTATTCATCAACACACCATTTGATTAAATGAATCCAAGAGGGTAGAAATGGGAAACTCTTATTTCTTACTATTTTCAATAGGTAGTATTAATATTCTGTAACAAGGAGATTTCAATAGTGTTACAAGTACAATATTATTCAGTTTGAAACAGGTGCTTTTGGCATTATAGGCACTTGGCCACAATGCATAGTTTAATATTGTGTGGTTCAAAACAGCTAACTTATCTTGAAATGTTGCAGAGGAAACTTCCTTAGTCACATTCTTACTGTCCAGTGACTGAGGTAAATCATGGCATACATGTGTTATTATGAATCACATACTATCTATACCTGCACTTCAACTACCTGTAACTAGATTTTCACTATGGGGTGTAATGAGTTTCGGTGAGAACATTCAGATACTCCATTCCTCAAGTAAGTATTACAAAAGCATTTAATTTCACTGTAGAAGAAAATTTAGAAATCGATTTCTCCTTCTCTAGTATTGCTGAATTGTGATTCGAATCAGCAATTTTTCCATAATACACGGTAAACATCTCAGAATTCTACTACTTTTGCAGTACAAAGATCACCATGATGTAGAATAGAAAGGTTTTTAACCAACATCCCCATAAGTACATTCAACTCAGCCTTGCAACTCCCACTCATAATGTCACAACTGTTTGTCCCTAAGCTAATTAAGTGTGTCTGCGAGCTATAGCCTGAGTTATGAAGTTATCATTTCTCCCCACTTTATAGCGGTTTGAAGGATATGAAATGGCAATGGACAAACAGTCATGATATTTTTGGCAAAATACCAAATGTTTTTGACGGAAAGTGAAAGGGCTTTGGAGCCCTCTGACCAAGGTTCAAATCCTAACTCTTTTATTGTATAGCCTGAGCAAGTTACTGAACTTAAGTTTCTTTATGTGCATATGGAGATGTTCTTGGAGCCAAAGTTCTAATTTTGGTACAGACTGATCTTTAAAAACAATAATAATTTAACGTTCAAAGTAATTTTGAAACATGTTGGTGAAAAACATAGTTTTTTTTTTTTTTTTTTTTTTTTTTTTTTTTTTGAGACAGGGTCTCTCACTCTGTCACCCAGGCTGAAGTGCAGCGGCGTGATCATGGCTTACTGCAGTCTCGACCTCCCGGGCTCAAAAAATCCTCCCACCTTAGCCTCCCAAGTAGCAGGGACTACAGGCACATGCCACAACACCTGGATAATTTTTTTGTATTTTCAGTAGAGACAGGGTCTCACTATGTTGCCCTGGCTGATCTTGCAATCCTGGGCTTCAGTTATCCTTCCGCCTCAGCTGCCCAAAGTGCTGGGATTACAGGCATGAGCCACCACACTCAGCCAAAAAATATAGTGTTAAGAGATCACAATGTGACCTATAACATTTATGAATTTAGAGCAGCTTTGGAGCTAACTGAGATTAGGGATCAAGATATATATTATGTGTGTGTGTATATACGTATATATACATATATACGTATATACATACATATATACACACACACATATACACATATATACACACACACACAGACACGTGATAACATAAGCATGCACTTTTGTGAAATAGACAACGTAAGTTCTAAGCAAGGAGACTACAAACTGCATTTCTTTTTCAAAACAAGAAACATACAGTCATAAGAGATTTTAAATAACTAGTTTAATCAACCCATATGGTTGCACACTTAGAGTTTTCTTAGAAATACATTTTACATTTAGCATTGGCCTTGATATGTCTAATATTTTCTAGATATTTTTCACATATTTCAAAGGGCTAAAAATATTTATTCATTTATACTTTCAGTCACTCAATAGATAACAGCTTTCTCTTTTCCAAGCACATGTTTGGGAACAGTCAACTTTTATTTTATGGTACAGATTAAATCAAGGGGACATATTAATTTGTGATCAACTAATAAACCAACAAAGAACTTCTAAAAGCAGAAGGATTTTCTAATTTTACAGGGCACAAAGACCATTATATTTATTTTAAATCTCAAACTATGCTGTGTTTCGTAAGGAAATTAAAGGATATATAAGGCATATACACTTAGGTATACATATATTTTTAGATTTTTTTTAAATTGATACATAATTGTACATAGGGTTGTATCAATACATACAATGCACAGTGATCCGATCAGATCAGGGTATTAGCATATGTTCTAACATTTTTCATTTCTTTGGGACTATTCAATATCCTCTAAGTATCTGAAAATATATAATATATTGTTTTTAACTATAGTCATACTATAGTGCTATAGAACACTATCATTTATTCCTCCTATCTAGCTGTCATTTTGTATTCCTTAACAAATCTTTCTCTATCCTCCCTTCCCCCTACTGTTTTCAGCCTCCAGTAATCTCCGTTCTCCTTTTTACTTCCATGAGATCAACTTTTTCTAGCTTACATTTTTTGAGTGAGAAAGCAGTAGAAAAGAAAATGTGGATGGCTTTAAAAGGAAAAAAAGGGAAAACACAACCCTCTCTCCAAATACTTCAATCTTGTGAATTGGGGAAAAAAAAAAAAAAGTTTAAATCATTTTTTAAAATCAGTTGCTATCTATTTGTATATATACCCACAGAAAACCATAGTTAAAATATTATAATTCTAAGACATATGTACAGAAAGGCAAATGCTAGGGGGAACATATTAAAATGGCATATTAAACATATTAAAACATTTGCCTTTTAAACATATTAAAAGACAAATGCAAAATGACATTTTGCAGTCTTTTTTTTTTTTTTTTTTTTTTTTTGAGACGGAGTCTCGCTGTGTCGCCCAGGCTGGAGTGCAGTGGCGCGATCTCGGCTCACGCAAGCTCCACCTCCCGGGTTCACGCCATTCTCCCGCCTCAGCCTCCGAGTAGCTGGGACTACAGGCGCCCGCCACCACGCCCGGCTAGTTTTTTGTATTTTTAGTAGAGACGGGGTTTCACCATGTTAGCCAGGATGGTCTCGATCTCCTGACCTCGTGATCCACCCGCCTCGGCCTCCCAAAGTGCTGGGATTACAGGCTTGAGCCACCGCGCCTGGCCCATTTTGCAGTCTTATACAGCGATTTAATTTATACGCCATCCGTATATCAGTGATCTGGACTCTCTTGATCCACCTGAAAAGCACACTACTTAGCATTTATCTAGTGTTTTCTAAGTAGACGTCTAATGTTCTTTTTAATTAATCATTCTATTAACTCTTGTCACACTAATAGAGACAGCAACCAACCTGAACCATCTGGGGCAGATGAGCAATGGAGATACACAGAAAGCTAAATTGCACTGAAAATAATTTTTTGAGAAAGAACAATGGGAGTTGTCGAGTTCTCCAAATTATAGGTTATAAAGCTCAGTTAAATTACTTTTTTGTACAATATAGACAGAAATGACAAAATGGCAGTTCTACATGACTGTAAAACTCGAACTGACCAAACACTGACTTGGTAAGAGCAGAGTGTGTACTGATCTTATTATAATGATGCTTAGAAGAAGAGTTGAAAATAGAAAGGGTTTCTGAATTAGCCCAGCACCAACCAAGTAATCCAGGGATCCAGATCGCTCCAATACCCAGTGAGTTGTCCCCTTTGGCCCCTCCTAGTTGTGACCCACCCAAGAGAAGTATTGTATTTCCCTAGTCTACATTGTTCCCACTTTGACACAGCCTATCATATATTATTTTTGTAAGTTTATGATTATCTCCTCCATTAAATTTTTAATTCTTGGGGACCAAAAACCTCATTTCTCTTTGTATGTTCAAGTGCTATTAAGCACATAATAAGTACTGAACAAATGCTAAAGCAACAAATAAGTAATCCCATGATTACTTAAAACTGAGGTGCCTGCATAAATCAGCAAGGCACTAAAATGATAAATTCATCCTCTAAGAATTGTTCAAATACCTTAAACTCAGTCTCAAATGAGTAAAAAAAAAAAAAGTGTCTTGGCTTGCTTTCAAGAAATGAGCAATGTTAAATCAAATTCTTGCTAGATTATTTTTATGGTAATAGTTTTTTACAACTTCTTATTGTAAAAGTAATAACATTATTTCAAAATTTAAAGTATAAATAAATATAAATACAAGGAGATAAAGAATATTTATAATCTTATTACTCAGAGTTGGTTTCATACTTTAGCTCATATACTTAAAAATGTGTAAAGAATTATATTATGTGTAGTTTTATGACAAATTTCAGTGCTAATATCTCTATCATTAAAAAAATATATGGAAGTACCACAAATACCACAATTTAGTCTGTTTTAGTTTTTTGTTTGTTTTTGAGACGTAGTCTGGCTCTGTCGCCCAGGCTGGAGTGCAGTGGCGCCATTTCGGCTCACTGCAACTTCTACCTCTGGGGTTCAAGCACTTCTTCTGAGGCTCCTGAGTAGCTGGGATTATAGGCACCCACCACAGTGCCTGGCTACTTTTGTATTTTTAGTAGAGATGGAGTTTCACCATGTTGGCCAGACTGGTCTTAAATTTCTGACCTCAAGTGATCTGCCAGCTTTGGCCTCCGAAAGTGCTGGGATTACAGGTGTGAGCCACCGCACCTGGCCTGTTTTAAACACCAACTCTCCCTAGTCCTTGACTATTATTATCAACTCATTAACAGTCAAAATACATACAATAGTCTTTGCCTACTTCTTATTACTTGAGGATAAATGTCTACAAGAGGCATTGTTACATGCATATTTTGACACGGAGTGTTAAAATTACCATTGTAACTGTACACAATTTACAGTCTCTCAAGTAATATACGTGTGCCTGTTTCCTTACCTCTTTCCTACACTGAGCATTACTAATCTATTTCCAGTAACCTGTCAAATTAATCTCAGAGAAGACTTGGAGACAGGTTTATTCACATAGTTTATTTTCTCTCATGTAGCAAAAGGCAATAATAATAAAAGTCAATCTTTACTTTTAACTCATGATATTTATTACACAATCGGCCTCTCATAATAATCCTTATTTTTATAACTCTGCAACAGGGAAGGAACAATAAAATTTAATTCCACATTGCTAAACCTAGGATAATTTTGTAGACTAGAGTGTCTAAGTGTCATAGTAACAATGGCTGAAAGGATGCTTTTCATACTGACTGAAATATATGGATTATCTTGGTATATTGATTACTTTTCTACTGTAAAACAAAACAAAACAAAACTCTTCTAAATTTATTTTACTTTATTAGTTTTGGCCACATGAGAAACAGCAAGAAATTCTACTGCCAGTCCTCCAAATAGGTAATCAGATATATCTGTGGTTATCTTCCCTCCATAAACAATTCCTAGTGATTTTGCTAACTATAATTCTGTAATATAAACCCTTTGGGTCTTACTCCTATAGACATCCCAGAATACATGCACTCCACACAAAGAGATAAATGACAGTTATCTTCTGTAATCAAGCTCCTGCCAAATTAAGTTGAGGTAAGTAGTGTATGAGAAAGATAACCTAACGGCAAGACTGGCAAGTCATTCTACTATGTGTACTAAGTGCTTTCTCCACATCAAGTAACCAGATTTACAATTATTTAAATTACTATATGAAGACTTTCATGGAATAATGATTTACTATTTTGACTTGTAACAAGACTAAGTATAAGAACATCACTATTTATTCATGACTAATAATGTACATGTATGTAACTCACATAAAAATACTATTAAACATATTATTGCTTTACTTTATACAAAGACCCTAATGAAAAGTCTTATAATTAATTATATAAAGATAATTTTCTCTCAAGACATAAATATTATCAGGTTTCTCTATTTGCTGTATCTTTGAGGAAGCTATTAATATTATAAGTCCTAAACTTAACTCCAAATACAAAATATACTTTTACATTTGTGTTTCTAACTTAGCTTTACGTAGCCTTTTAATCCATTTTTAAAGTTAGGATTGCTTAATTCCTTTTTGAAACAAAAAGCATAAGCAATACATAAATAATTAATGGCATTGCTTTTATACCCAATTTTTATTATCTACAATAAAGATGAGATCATGTACAAACAACCAGAAATCAAGAGCCACAAACCCACATATGCATTTGGAATTTACTCAGAATTATGTTTGAAAATACTCATGCACTAACATTTGCCCCGTTGTTTCCAGATTATCCTAAAGTTTGGTCCAAGATAAAGTTGTTCAGATTTTCTGATTTAGATCACAGCTATATACTCTAGGAAAACATGGATGCCTACCTCATTTGAGTCTTAAATGGGGCTAGGGATTTCTTACTATTAAGGAAAGGAAATTATTAGTTCATATTTTAAATACAGAAACAGAAAATATCATTCCAGATTAATCGATTCAACTCTAGGTGAAAACAAATTTATATATTAAAACAAATTAACTGATCCATATTTAAAATAAGTAACACCATCATATTGAAGTGAGTGGAAGTGGGTGTGAGAAGAGAACTAACCAAGTGAATTTTGAGTACAGAATTAGGCATATAAAACATAAATAATGCTAAAAGTCTACTTACTGAAATGCTTTTCTTTGCTTTACTTCTCTTTTTCCATAGAGGTGTGAGTGGGTAATTCTGAAACTAATTTCTGAAACTACATTCCACAGGTAAGAAAATCCTATCCAATATCTAATATATTGTGAATAATGGGAGCCAGGCTTCTCACTGTAACTTCTCATAGAGTTACAGATATGAAAATGGAGAAGAAGAGAATGAGCACTGCAATGATGGATTATCATTGTGAAATCCTAGGTTTAATATATACAAATATCTGAAAATACCCATGGATATAGGTATGTGTGGGTATGTATATATATGCACACATTTATATATGAGTATGTAGTTACATACACTTTTTCCCTAGATCTGTCTACTAAAAGGACCTAGAAGCAAAAGCACACCCACTCTCCAAATTTTGATTTCTAAAAACCATTCTTTACTGAAAGGCACCAGAGAGCCCTAGAAAAGTAGCTGATTTCAAGGCTTGGAGAAAAAAACAAGAGTCTCATATCTAAAGCCAGAAAGTAAAAAAGTATTCAAAGAATAACAGTAACATGTTAAAATGACAAAGGAGTCAACTAGAAGTACCTTGTACTGTCCAAATCCAGGACAGTATGAGGATTAAAATAATGATATTAACTAACAATATTAAAGGATAACAACCTGCTAAATAAAGAATTCATGACTCCACACAGAAACAAACAAGAAGAAACATTTTTATGCATAATAGAAAGCCAACTAATAAAAGAAGAAGAAATGACGAAATTACAAAATTTCCCCTTAGCAAACCACTATTGTTTGAATGTTTCCCCCAAAGTTCACGTCTTGGAAGCTTAGTCCAAAATGCAACAGTGTTAAGAGTTGGGACATTTAAGAGATGATTAGATCATGAGAGCATTCCCTTCATGAATTGATTACTTTATCAGTTATCATAGGAGTAGGTTCCTTATAAAAGAATGAGTTTGGGCCAGGCGCAGTGGCTCACGCCTGTAATCCTAGCACTTTGGGAGGCTGAGGCGGGTGGATCACGAGGTCAGGAGATCAAGATCATTGTGGCTAACACGGTGAAACCCCATCTCTACTAAACAAAATACAAAAAAATTAGCTGGGCGTGGTGGCGAGTGCCTGTAGTCTCAGCTACTCAGGAAACTGAGGCAGTAGAATGGCAAACCCGGGAGGTGGAGGTTGCGGTGAGCCGAGGTGGAGCCACTGCACTCCAGCCTGGGTGACAGAGCGAGACTCCGTCTCAAAAAAAAAAAAAAAAAAAAAAAAAGAGTTTGGCCCCCTTCTCCCTATTTCTTGCCCATGTGATACTTTTCGTAATGTTATGATGCAGCAGGAAAAAGGACTGCACCAGATGTAGCCCCTTGATCCTGAACTTGCCAGCCTCCAGAACCATGATCCAGATAAATTCTATTCATTATAAATTACCCAGTCTGTGGTATTCTGTTATAGCAGCATGAAACCAATGAAAACAGCAACCATAATAATAACACAAGTAACTGATTTAGACAGGAATCATCAACGGATTCCAAAGCTATTGGGTAAGAAATTGAGGAATAACAGCGTATTTACACGGTCTCATATTATCACTGTACAAAATGCTTTTTAATTACAAAGGATGAAAATAGAAACTTTACAGTGGAGAAATCTGGTAGACACCACTTTAACCAAATGATCAAAGCTAAAACTGTCAGTAATGGTACTAAACAACAGCATCTACCTCTGGATATAAGGACTTAGCATCACTACTGTGATATTCCTGCCCAAGTTGTATGACCGGACTATCATCCCCAGGAAACACAAAATAAACTCAAATTGAAAGATAGCTTATGCTTTAGACTGAATGTTTGCATTGCCTCCAAATTTGTATGTTGAAACCTAATCAGCAATATGATGGTATTTACGGGTGTGGCCTTTTGGAAGTGATGAGATTATGAGGACAGAGCCCTCATGAATGGGATTAATGCCCTTATAAAACAGACCCCAGAGAACTCTCTCTTCCTTTCTGCCATGTAAAAACACAGCAAGGAGACAGTTATTTATGAGCTAGAAAGCTGATACTCACCAGACAGAAAATCTGCTGTCTGGTGAGTATCAGCTCACCAGATCATGGGACTCCTCAACCTCCAGAACCGTGAGAAATAAATTTCTGTTGTTTATAAACCATGCAGACTATGATAGTTTGTTATAGCAGCCCAAACAAATCGAGAGAGTGTACAAAACAACTGGCATGTAATTCTTCAAAAATGTAAATGTCATGAAATAGTCTTTGATGAAGATTCAGAAACTGCTCCAGTTTAAAGGATATTAAAGAGACATGACAATTGATTGCAAAGCATGATTTTGTAATTTCATTGGCTATATAGAACATCATTGGGACAATTATTGAAATTTAGAATAAAGTTTGTAGATTAGATAAAAACATTTTATCTGTGTTAATTTGCTAATTTTAACCAATGAACTGTACCTATGTGTGGTAACTACATGATTTTAGGAATTATTTAAGTATTTAGAAGCAAAGGGGTATCATGTCTGCAACTTGCTCTTAATGTGTATCAATAAGCAAACGTGTGTATGGGTAGATGGATACATAGATGATTAGATAGATAGAAAGGTAGACATGAGAGACAGAGAGACTGAATAAAGTAAATGTAGTAAAATGTTAACATTTGGGGGATATTGGTGAAGGGTATCTGAGAATTCTTTGTGCTATTCTTGCTACTTTACAGTAAATCTGAAATTACATCAAATTAAAAATCAAAATCAATATAATATATTAACTTTAGGGCGTATAGATATTTAAAGTTAGAATTGTCAAGTGACATTCTGGTGAATGCTTCAACTAATTACAACTAGTTTCCAAACATTATAAAGCACACTCAGCATGAAATCCTGATTTTTGATACCTTACATATTTTGAAGACAACTAGATTGTTCAGTTATGTCTTTATAACCACACTGTACAGAAAGTAAATGTATATTGAGCAGAAAATAGTCATTCATGACAAATCTTACACCTGAGATCAAGAGTCTGCTAAATCGTCCCATTACATTTTGGCCTTATGTCCTATATTTTTATCTTATTTTATCAAAATGTGATTTTCTTCATTGTAATTTATTTATTAGTAGTTTTTAGATATAGACAACACATTTAAATATATAGTATCACCATTTTTTCTGTTTGGTAGAATCACACCATTTTAGTATGCCATACAGAATTATATACATCACTATTTTTGTCATTCAGCCTGGCCCACATGACTCTGAGATGTTCTGAATTGGATTGGCCTCATAGAGAATAAAGTCTAAGCTACTTGCCAAGACCAGATGCCCCATATAATCTGGTTTTAGGCCAATTTTGCAGATTTCTCTTTGATGGTAATCCCATAAATTCCCTATGACATGCAAGGCTCTCCGTACTACAAATCTTTTCTATGCTCCTTCATATAACCATGAACTTCAAAATGCTGCCTATTCAACCGTCAACTCCTAAGGAGCTGGTCATCCTCCAAGACAAAGCTCAATGTCAAGTCCCACTTTAAATCCTCCACCCTCCCTGAGCACTGCCTTCCCTTCTTTCCCAAAAGGTTATTCTTCCTTCTTCTGTCTCCTCATATCTTTTGCTCGTACTTCTAACACTTCTATGTTATGTTATATTTTAGTTAATGTATTTTACAGTATTATCTTTTCCATTAGACTGTCATGTTTTGCCATTTTTTTTTTCTGATCCTCTCCCCTACAGAGCATAGAAAGGTGTCTAGCACAAATGCAGCTCTCAATACCAGTTTTTTAAATAAATGGATAACAAAAACAATAAATACCATAGGAAAATACAAGAACTTTTAAAGTCCAAAAGAGAATGGTAATTATTAGCCACTAGGTTGTACAGAGTAACCTTCATGAAAGAAGTGGTAACTGATTTGGGCATGAAGAATGAGTAAGATGTGGAGAGAGAAGGAATTGTAACAGAATCAGAAAGAACCAAGATCTAGGAGCCTCTGTGCAGGGGCCATAAGGATGTGCTGCAGACCTCCAACTATAGGAACTATAATCAGTGAAGGGCCCCAACTGATGCCTCTGAAATTCACTGCAGCATCTGAGCTAAGGCCATACCTCCCATGCCCTGCTTCTTGATACTGACTGAGCACAGAGGGCATATTGTGGCAGACACATTCCTGGGAAACACAGGATTCCTCTGATGGCTGATTTTGGCTTGAGGACTCCCATATGCCTTTGGCTAGCCTTTGGCTAGCCCAATTTAGGATGCCCTCACCAATTCTCTCTCCCTTCTTTTCTCAGAGTCAAACTTGGATCATGCTTTGACATTTCCCTTAGTTTTAACTGGCTCCCTCCTTATATTCTTCTACAAGGGCATTTCCTAAAATTCTTGCATTTCGAATCCCATTTTGGCATGGGCTTCTTGGAAGACTCAGACTGACACACAGAGTATAGAGTATGTATGGAGTAATTAGGGAATTAAAGCTGGTGAAGCAAATTGAGACTTTGTTATTGAGAACAACATGCCAATTCAATACATTGTGCCAAGGCAGGATAAATCTTTATTTCCTAATATGAACATAACTCTCTATGTAGTTTTCAGAGTTCACAAGTGGCAAGGAATTTATAACTTCCTTTTGTGAATTATTTCATAGTTTAATCATCTTTCACAGCTCACTTAGGTCTTTACTAAATCCTTTGTGATTTAAGATCATTTCTTCCAGTTCAGTCTTCTGTGGTGATAGACTACAGCCAACTTTAGACATACTAAATTAACTACATCAACTCTTAGTCATAACAGGAATTCCTTCTACAATATTATGCACACGTGGTCTTGCAGGGCCATTTGTCACTTTTTCTATTTGATAAAAAACTATTTTTCATTAAAATAATCTAATCATGGAATATCTGTTAGGCACTGAAAAAATTTTTCCTGTTTGAAGGCAGGAAAACAAAGATTTGTATGTTTACTTCAGAGGATTTTATGATTTCTAATGGGAAGTAAACAATTGTTTTTCTTTTCTCAAGTCTTTCAACTACTCTGCCTTCTATTGACAGAGTAAGAAATTCAATCTTCAATTATTTAAACTTAACATTTTATCCAATTAAAAATAACAGATTTTTTTTTCTGCCAAAGATTTGAAACAGAGATAGAAAGCATGTGTGGGAAATTCTGTTATCTTTCCAGATCTCTGCTTGAATAAAATAAAGGCATTTGTCTGACCACGATAAGCACATTGTCTGATCCAGATCCTCCAAGTATGCAAATCAACAGGAAAAGTTCCAACAGCAAGACTTACCCATCTGCATAGAGTTTCAAAAATGGTGACGTACTTACCTAAAATAGAAAGAGAGATGACATTAGTGACATTCATCGCAGCTTAGACACATAGTGAAAAACACATTCTAGAAGGCAGTTAGAGCATCTGTTCCCCTCACCATTGCCAAGACCCAGTTTTAAGGCTTTTGTTTATGACACAACAGTCCAGATGGTGGTGTCTCTCACTGTCCAAGTTTACTCTGAGTACACTTCATAGGTATTTGCTCAATAAATACTGAAAAAGATTATAACAATCAAGTAAGCAAGAACTATGATTTAATAACAACAGCAGATTTAACATCTATTGAGGGCTTACTTGCCTGCCAAGTCCAGTGCAATATGCTGTGTGTATTCTCCCATATACTATTTAGATAGTGGACATGAGGTAAGTACTATTATTATCCCTATTGTAAAGATGAAGTAAATGAGCTTAGGGAAGTTCATTAACTTGCCTAAAGTCACTCACACAACTAGAAAGTGTTGGAGCTGAAGTTTTCATAGACTCTCAGATTCTAGAGCCCACTTTCACAATCTTTTTGCTACACTGTCAAAACCCATTGGGAAAGACACACACACACACACAGACATATATACACTAATCATTAGTGTGTATATATATGTGTGTATACATATGTATATAATTAGTAGTACTTTATTAAATAATACATTCTAAAAATAGAAATGATCACAATGTTAGAACCTGGAAAAACGAACAATGCTTAGTACACAGCAGCTGTTCAATAATATCTGTTGAGTGAATGAAAAAATAAGCAAAGAAATGTCATTGATATTTAATAAATATACACGGGTTATATCTCAACACAACAAATATTTACCCAGAGAGCACTCTACCGTACAGCTTATTTCTTTCTTCCTACAGATGACTATGTACCACTATATGCTGATTATTTGAAGGTAAGAACTGAATGCTCTTAAGTGAGAAAGATGATCGATCGATCTAGCCCAAATGACCCGGGGAGTTACCAAGGAGAGGATGGAGTTGTCATATCTTCAAATGGCATGTTACTCAACACATAAAATCCTTCTGTAGTTGAAGAAGCAATTAACACCATTTAATAGTTAAATTTTCTTCAGCTTTTTGGTTACTCTTTTTGGTAGAGATTCTGATTAGCAACAAAACATTAAAGAAAGAAGTAGCTAAGACAGAAATAGAAACAGGAGACTGCATATCTGAAAGAATGCTGTAAATTGAAAAACAAGAGAAATACCCAGCACCTTAAATTCATAAAGAGATAATCATCAAGTTATCTCATGTTTTGACATTAATAACATATCCAATGAATCAATTTTTAAAATAATTATAACACCCTAAAAGAAAACTACCCTCCAGTAGAACGCCACAAAGATACTCCTCGAGAAGAGCAACTCCAAGATATATAATTGTCAGATTCATCAAAGTTGAAATGAAGGAAAAAATGTTAAGGGCAGCTAGAGAGAAAGGTCGGGTTACCCACAAAGGGAAGCCCATGAGACTAACAGCAGATCTCTCAGCAGAAACTCTCCGAGCCAGAAGAGAGTGGGGGTCAATATTCAACATTCTTAAAGAAAAGAATTTTCAATCCAGAATTTCATATCCAGCCAAACTAAGCTTCATAAGTGAGGAGAAATAAAATCCTTTACAGGCAAACAAATGCTGAGAGATTTTGTCACCACTTGGCCTGCCTTACAAGAGCACTAAACATGGAAAGCACTAAACATGGAAGGAAGCACTAAACATGGAAAGGGACAACTGGTATGAGCCACTGCAAAAACATGCCAAATTGTAAAGACCATCAATGCTAGGAAGAAACTGCATCAACTAACGAGCAAAATAACCAGCTAACATCATAATGACAGGATCAAATTGACACATAACAATATTAACTTTAAATATAAATGGGCTAAATGTTCCAACTAAAAGACACAGACTGGCAAATTGGGTAGAGTCAAGACCCATGAGTGTGCTGTATTCAGGAGATCCATCTCACGTGCAGAGACACAAATAGGCTCAAAATAAAGGGATCAAGAAAGATCTACCAAGCAAATAGAAAACAAACAAACAAACAAAAAAGCAGGGGTTGCAATACTAGTCTCTAGTTTAGACTTTAAACCAACAAAGATCAAAAGAGACAAAGAAGGCCATTACATAATGGTAAAGGGATCAATTCAACAAGAAGAACTAACTATCCTAAATATGTATGTGCCCAATACAGGAGCACCCAGATTCATAAAGCAAGCCCTTAGAGACCTACAAAGAGACTTAGACTCCCACACAGTAATAATAGGAGACTTTAACACCCCATTGTCAACATTAGACAAATCAACGAGACAGAAAGTTAACAAGGATATCCAGGAATTGAACTCAGCTCTGCACCAAGTCAACCTAACAGACATCTACAGAACTCTCCACCCCAAATCACAGAATATACATTATTCTCAGCACCACATCACACTTATTCCAAAACTGACCATATAGTTGGAAGTAAAGCACTCATAAGCAAATGTACAAGAATAGAAATTATAACAAACTGTCTCTCAGACCACAGTGCAATCAAACTAGAACTCAGGATTAAGAAACTCACTCAAAACTGCACAACTACATGGAAACTGAACAATCTGCTCCTGAATGACTACTGGGTACATAACGAAATGAAGGTAAAAATAAAGATGTTCTTTGAAACCAATGAGAACAAAGATACAACATAGCAGAATCTCTGGGACACATTTAAAGCAGTGTGTAGAGGGAAATTTATAGCACTAAATGCCCACAAGCGAAAGCTGGAAAGATCTAAAATTGACGCCCTAACATCACAATTAAAAGAACTAGAGAAGCAAAAGCAAACACATTCAAGAGCTAGCAGAAGGCAAGAAATAACTAAGATCAGAGCAGAACTGAAGGAGATAGAGACACAAAAAAACCTCCAAAAAAATCAATGAATCCAGGAGCTGGCTTTTTGAAAAGATCAACAAAATTGATAGACCACTAGCAAGACTAATAAAGAAGAAAAGAGAGAAGAATCAATAGATGCAATAACAAATGATAAAGGGGATATCACCACCAACCCCACAGAAATACAAACTATCATCAGAGAATACTATAAACACCTCTACACAAATAAACTAGAAAATCTAGAAGAAATGGATAAATTCCTGGACACATACACCCTCCCAAGACTAAACCAGGAAGAAGTTGAATCCTTCAATAGACTAATAACAGGTTCTGAAATTGAGGTAATAATTAATAGCCTACCAACCAAAAAAAGATGGATTCACAGCCAAATTCTACCAGAGGTATAAAGAGGAGCTGGTACCATTCCTTCTGAAAATATTCCAATCAACAAAAAAAGAAGGAATCTGCCATAACTCATTTTATGAGGCCAGCATTATCCTGATACCAAAGCCTGGCAGAGACACAACAAAAAAAAAGAGAATTTTAGACCAATATCCCTGATGAACATCGATGCAAAAATCCTCAATAAAATACTGGCAAACCAAATCCAGCAGCACATCAAAAAGCTTATCCACCACAATCAAGTTGGCTTCATCCCTGGGATTCAAGGCTGGTTCAACATATGCAAATCAATAAACATAATCCAGTATATAAACAGAACTAATGACAAAAACCACATGATTATCTCAATAGATGCAGAAAAGGCCTTCAACAAAATTCAGCAACCCTTCACGCTATAAACTCTCAATAAACTAAGTATTGATGGGATGTATATCAAAATAATAAGAGCTATTTATGACAAACCCACAGCCAATATCATACTGAATGGGAAAAAACTGGAAGCATTCCCTTTGAAAACTGGTACAAGACACAATTGTCTTGGCAATGCAGGCTCTTTTTTGGTACCGTATGAACTTTAAAGCAGTTTTTTCCAATTCTGTGAAGAAAGTCATTGATAGCTTGATGGGGATGGCATTGAATCTATAAATTACCTTGGGCAGTATAGCCATTTTCACGATATTGATTCTACCTATCCATGAACATGGAATGTTCTTATATTTGTTTGTGTCTTCTTTTATTTCGTTGAGCAGTGGTTTGTAGTTCTCCTGGAAGAGGTCCTTCACATCCCTTGTAAGATGGATTCCTACGTATTTTATTCTCTTTGAAGTAATTGTGAATGGGAGTTCACTCATGATTTGGCTCTCTGTTTGTCTGCTATTGGTGTATAGAAATGCTTGTGATTTTTGCACATTGATTTTTCTATCTTGAGACTTTGCAGAAGTTGCTTATCAGCTTAAGGAGATTTTGGGCTGAGACAATGTGGTTTTCTAAATATACAGTCATGTCATCTGCAAACAGGGACAATTTGACTTCCTCTTTTCCTAATTGAATACCCTTTATTTCTTTTTCCTGCCTGATAGCCCTGGCCAGAACTTCCAACACTATGTTGAATAGTCACAATTACTTCAAAGAGAATAAAATCTGATCTTTGACAAGTCTGACAAAAACAAGAAATGGGCAAAGGATTCCCTATTTAATAA
>NW_012099766.1:873045-1000545 GCF_000951045.1 Mandrillus leucophaeus
ACCAACCCAAATGTCCATCAATAACAGACTGGATTAAGAAAATGTGGCACATATACACCATGGAATACCACACAGTCATAAAAAGGGATGAGTTCATGTCCTTTGCAGGGACATGGATGAAGCTGGAAACCATCATTTTGAGCAAACTATCGCAAGGACAGAAAATCAAACACCGCACGTTCTCAATCCTAGGTAGGAACTGAACAATGAGAACACTTGGACACAGGGTGGGGAACATCACACACCAGGGTCTGTTGTGGAGTTGGGGGTGCAGGGAGGGATAGCATTAGGAGTACCTACTGTAAATGATAAGTTAATGGGTGCAGCACACCAACATGGCACATGTATACATATGTAACAAGTCTGCACGTTGTGCACATGACATGTACCAAAGAACTTAAAGTACAATAAAAAAAATGGGAAAAGAGACAGAGACAAACTACTTTAAGATGGTCTAGCCATGATGCGCAAAAAATAAACTTAATAATATAATAATAAAAGTTGTATGTGATACTTTCCTTTCATTCAGTAAATATTATTTTATATAGGAAGTTTATTTTATAATACATGTCAAGTCATAGAGGTGAGATAGGAAGGAGGCACATTTATGGCCTTATTAAGCCATATGAGGGATAAGTTTAGAAAACAAAACAACCTGGGCAAGATATAAAGTGGCTATAAGTAGGTCATGTATATTTATGTTTCTTGTTAAAATATATATGATAGAAAGAATTCATAGGTTTCATCCTCTGGCTTAAGATTGTGATATTACCTATTCATGTGGGAAAAGTTCTTCTTAATGTATAGGGAAAAAGGTTCTGATACATAGAAAATCCTTTGCTCCATTTTTGAATTGATAGTGCAATTGGTCAAGAAATAAGACACAGGAAGACTTGAGAACCTAGGTATTTTACAAAGTTTTAAAGAGAGAGCTCTTGGTCTTCTCGGGAGGGTCTCAAGGATCTGCTTTTCATTGTTGTGTTGTTTGTTCATGTAATGTGTACTGCTTGCCTTGGTTTGAGCATGGTTCTATAGCAAAGCAGAATTCCAATGGGATTGGGTGAAAGAAGAACCCCTAAGTTATGGCTTAACTTAACCCCTAAGTTCTGGTTTTCCCAGAACCAGTCTCTTAAGTAGCCTCTAAAATCGTCATCTTTTTCCAAATAAATATTATTAGTAATCTCTTTAAGAGTAACCCCCATCACCTCATATTACTCTCACATACTGAGCTTTTAATACACATCAAGAAGAGTAAGCACACATCTCAGGTATTAAAATGTGTTTCCTCTGCAATCTCATTTTATATCAAATATCATTATGGTTATCTCATGTTGTAGAATATTACTGAACTAGATTCTATGTTGGCTGAACTCTAATTTAAGTTTAGATACAGCTCAAATTCTACATAGAAGCACATTTCAATGTATTGCTTTAGCTTGTTTCTGTAACATTTAAAGGTTCTGGCATAATGGAAATGATTTTGGAGACATTCTGAGTGCCTCTGTTGATTTTACCAGACTTGTGACCTTAGACAAATGTTTTAATCTCTCTTCCTCACTTTTCATTTTGCAATCAGAATATGAATATTAACCATTTATATAATTACAACCAAAGTTATGAGGCTAAAGTATGAGAAGAGTGACAGGCACAGACAAGAATTTAAATAAGAAATTGTTTGCTATGGTCTATTTAATGTATTACAGTATGAGCAAGAAAAGTGTTCAGATTTGTGCACATTAATTATAATATTAAAGCTGACATGGTTGAGAATATTTGCTCATTAAAAATTTATAAAGTTGTTCATCAGGATTATGTAAATATACTGTAGAAGACCTTGAAATTGTATATGTTTTCAAGTTTTGAATAAACAACCTAACTGAAGGAAAAAATAGTAAAAAAAAGAAAAAAAATTACCCTCTAGTAATTCAAGTCCCCTTTTTCATAAGCTGGTGCCAGAGTAAACCAATAAAACATGAGGGATTTCACTCAAACGTCTAGAACCTTTACCAAAAATAGTCAACATGAAAAGTCTTTATACCTGCAATGTTTTCCACTGCTTTTCTCAGTACTATTTATAGATCTGAGTTATATATTAAATGTGGTTCTTAAAGCTAAGCCAAAAAGAAGGAAGGCTGATAAAATTTTAAGCAGTTTTATTTGTTTCAAAATCACACTGGACAGATCTGCAAAGAAAATGACAACTATTTGCAAATTTTTGTGAAACAAATGGAACTTTTACTCCAAATTCAATGTTTACCCTTAAAGATAATTGAACTTAATGACTCAAAACTTTAAATATGAAGTAGTTACAAATGTATGTGGTTCCATTTTGATAAAGACCTGGGAGAGGATCCAAGGAGCAAAGTTATTTGCAAAAAAGTTAGGCAAGATTTGATGGAGTGTACTTGTTGAATACAAATGACTGAAAAGTACTTTTTAATCTGCTTCCTTGTGATGATAATAAGGTTCTGTTTAACACTAGATCTGCCAGTGAGCAGATAAAGGAAAGAATCTAAATAAGATTCATTTTCAAGAAGCCCGGAGTAGTCTATGGATTAGGGTTTATACCTCCATTCTACTGAATATGTGGATCAGTTCTAAGAGATAAAAGAATATGAAAATAAGACATCAAAGGTTGATGCCTTAAGGGCTAAAGAAATATGAGCAACTCATAAAATGAATAGCATTTGAATTTATACTCAGGGAGGAAAAAAAGGACTTCAAAGAGCAGTCATATTTATTCACTAGATTAAGGCCGACATTTTTCCAGTACAAAGTCTGCGACATAATTCTTCACCCCTGCCCAATCCCAGCCTCCATTTTCAAATATCTTGGTCATTCAGCAGTTTCTTTTCAAACAAAATGAAACAAAACAAAACTGTATTATTTTATTGACATTCTAGTCGCTTCCTTCACAAACTCCCAATAACTCAGTGTATTTATTCCTCCATAAAGTAAGTGCACATCAGAAGAATGAGTTGTACACCAGGTTGGCCTTCTTTGCTGGGAAGATGAAGCTTGAAATGAAGTCAGTAGTTGTGGTTTACTCTATGTCTATAGCTGGCACTGTGCAGTGAGCCTCTGTTCTTAAAGGAATCTTATTTTAATCTTCTTGGGAAGGCAAGACATTCATACTTGAAACAACTATTAAATGATGCAAAACAACTTACAATTAAATGTAAATTACATGGTGAGGACATCAAATGCTACAGGAATTAAAAGAAATGAAGAAAAGATGTTTCAGCTGTTGTGTGGGATTACAGTAATATGTTGTAACTGGGTGGGAAACTATTAAGAGACTCCTGATAGGGAATGTGCATCCAGTACATCCTCTTCTTGCCCACATTCAGAGTCCCACATAGAGATTTCTGGAAGAGCGTGGGAGCTGCTTCGGAACCAAGCCAATGTCTTGAGAAGGACAATGGATCTACAGTGATGTTTGAAGAGCAAGATTAAAAAGTATATTGTATCTCCATGGTCATTTGCTCCTACAAATCACAGGTTATTAATTGATTATAACTAGTAACACACTTAACAGTCTACTTCTAAAAGACTTTTACCAAACGTTACCATTAATAACTTTTGCTGAAGAATGTTCATTAATTGACACAATAACTACTCCTAGGTCAGCTCTCCATCAAGGAGGCACAGAGAGGTGCTCATAATCATGAAACTTTCCAATTGTATTACAGTCGGGACCCCCCAGGCATACCCATCTGACTTATACTTATTTATATCTAATCAAGGTCAGCCCCTTTGAAATCTCCATGGTCTCTAACCTTTTAGGATCTTCTTTTCTTTCAAAATTTAATGAGCAGCTAAAATCCCTATCTCATATTTATCACAGAACTCAAACGTCTAGGCTCTAATAATGCTTCTGTATTTTTGAAAAAAAAAGAAAAAAAAAAAAAAGATCGAGTCAAGGATCATTTATTCCAGTGTGAGTTTTCTACCAACTGCTATCCTACTGATCCACCCCTCATTTACAAGGGCCCCTTCTTTACTCTTAGCTCCTCATAGTACATTATAATTGCTCCCCCAAGGCAGGAACTGCATCTTTTATTGTCATAGTACTATACCAAATGTCATCTCTGTGCATAACACGTTACATACGCAACACGTTTGATGAAATAACTAAATTGTTTCACTAGTTATCTGATAGTTTAAGTACTCAGGCCAGTGGTCAAGTCACTCTTGTCTGTGCCCTACTAACTCTCTGCATGATGCATATTGGACCTTGAAGTCCTTTCAAGATGAACTACACAGACTGGTGACATATTCAAAAATGGTGTGTATTTTATTTTATTCTTTTTTTTTTTTTTTTTCTTTTTTGAGACATGGTCTCATTGTGTCACCCAGGCTGGAGTGCAGTGGTGCAAACACAGCTCACCGCAGCCTCGACCTCCTGGACTCAAGTGATCCTCCCACCTCAGCCCCCCAAGTAGCTGAGACTACAGACACGTGCCACCACACCAGGTTAATTTTGTGTTGTATTTTTTGTAGAGATGGGGTTCCACCATGTTGCTCAGGCTGGTCTCAAACCTCTGAGCTCAAGTGATCCACCTGCCTCAGTCTCCTAAAGTGCTGAGATTACAGGCATGAGACACTGCTCTTGGCTGATTTAATTATTGTTAAACTGATTTCAACTCATATTATCTGCTCAAAGGCATTCAACTCGACGTGTGGAAATATTATGCTTGGAATCATTATGTGCTAATACCTTTAGTTATTGTCTTCTTTTTAAAATGGCAAAATAAAATATGATTCATGCATCTATAGGAAAGAAGAGTAAGTTAACATTTTAAAAAGTCAACTTTTGTTACTTACTACGGACTTGCTGGTTTACATGTATTATGCATTCTATCCTCCCAACAACCCTAGAAGGTAGGTGCATCTGAGAAATGAAAGGCTGAAAGTAAATAATCTGAGATAATATTACCAAGAATGGTAAAGCCAGGATTCAACTCAGGCCATTTTTCCAGAGTCTTAGTGTGTAACTGCTAATCCCTACTTCATTTATAATTTCATTTAACAAATGTCCATCAAATGACTACTATAATTGGGCACTTATTCTAGGGATACATCGATGATACACATCCTGGCCCACATGGAGCTTACATTCTATTGAAGGGAGACAGACAATAAGCAGTATCTTAATATACGTTATACAGCATGAAAAAAGTGACAGGTGCTATGAAATTCATTGATGGGGAAAAGAGGGTGAGAATGGCGCTAGTGGAGAGGAATGCATTTGCAATGGTAAGTAGAATGGTCAGGGAAGGCCTTGTTGAAAAAGTACATCTAAGCAATGATTTGAGTTATACTTTAACACATTTATTTGATGAGAAACCAGTAAAAGTTGAGAATACAAACAGAGCAAAAAACTGAAGGAAAGTACTGAAGCTCTTGGTTTTTATCTTTTTAAAGGTATTTATTCCAGTCTCATACTTTAGTCAAACTTGCACATGTTTTATCGCTTGTATTATTTTTTTAAGTTCCTTGACCGGGACAACTGTGCTTCACACACAGTTTTAAATCCTTCCACAGTGCTTAGAAGAGTGGCTGCCACAACAACAAGTATCTGTTGAAGGAATGAAGGACTAATGGAAAGAGATAAACATATGAGAAGTAAAAAGCAGAAAAAAGACCACATCAGTAGTTACAATCATTAGTAAGAAAACCCCAAAATAGATCTAGTCTAGAAAATAAATTCAAGGAAGAGCCTTTTCCGATTGCGGTAATAAAATTGAGATAACATATTTGGGAAATATGTTTTGCTAATCTTAAGGATGAGAAAGTTGAATGAGAAAGCCTTCCTGATGGGGAGTAATTCGGGGTGAATCTAAATTAAAGGCCACATTGAGCAGACTAATAAAGTTATTCATCCATTGAATCAGTATTTATTGTGAGCCACCTAAGTACTAGGCACTAGAGGAAAATTCATTAATAGACAGTCCCTGAATTTATGTGCTTATATTCTACAAAAGACAGCTATTAAATCAAAAACTTACATAATCAATTAATTATAATTGTGTTAAATGCTATAAAAGAGGCACACAGAGGGCTAAAGGGGCTTAATCTTTTTGGGGTACCAGGAAGGAGAACCTGAGGCCTGAAGGGCAAGTGTGTGGGCGTGGGAGTGGAATAATAGGAACTTTCTATGTTCTATGTACTATAGGTATTCAATGACTATTTATCAAGAATTACTATGTTCCTACACTACATGCACCAACACGTACCATCTCATTTACTCTTCACAGCAAACCAATGAACAAAGCTTTACTATGCTCATTTAACAGAAGAGAAAATTGAGGCTCAGCGAGATAAAATATCTTGATTAAGGTCACATAGGTTGTGAGCCAAGATTCCAGTCCAAACCTGTTTAGGATTTTCCCATATCAGTCAAATGTCAGGCAACCTGTTACCAACATCTCTGCTATTCTAATGAGTTACTATTATATACTTGCTGAGAAACAACAGCCTAGGTAGTGGCTCAGAGTTGATTCAGGTCAGGGCAGGTTGATCTCAGCTAGAATAACCAATGAAAAGCCCAGTTGAATTGTCCCAGGGAATCTAGCCCTTGGTCCTACTTGATGTAACAAACTTTCCTGCCTTTATTTACTGATTTTATGCAGTGGACAAATACTGAAGCTCTACAGACATCAGTTTCAGCACTGTGAATATGAAAATGAATTATACATGCTCCTCTCTCAAGCAGCTTAGTCTAGTGAAGATTCAGGCCCATAAAATAAATGGAGTTTAATATGGCAAATGTTACAAAAATATTACAAAAACAGTATAGAAGGCATTTAGCCCAGTATAAGGCTCCTAGTTTTGCCTGAAGTCTTCTAAAAGAAACTGGCTTTTGGCTTGGAGGTTAAATGGAGCCACAGAATACTAAGCAAAGGGAGGCAGAACAGCATTCTCTTTAGGGACAAGATAAAGTCTGCCATGCTTTTCAAACAGCAAAATGTTGGTTGGCTGAGATGTATATGAGGGTGTTGAAGGTGAGGGAAATGGCCCTGTTCCCACTTAAGCAGATCACATAGTAATTATCTTGACCCCAGACTTTCTACATTGCATAGATATTTGAGAAGTTGACTATGTTGTGGTTTACTCTCTGGTATGAGCCCTTTAAAACTATTATCCAATATGAAGGGTCAAACAGAAGGAAAGAGATCTGAAGCACCACCATATACACCCACATTCAAATCCTATTACAGCAAACTTTACCTGTCAACTGACTTGTTTGAAAACATTAGAACACTAAATGTAAAAATAATGACAGCCCACACATGGTGCTTAGAGATATTTTTTTCTATTTATTTATTTGAGGTTGAAAGACAGCAAGAACATGAAGAAATGGAATTTGCATGACAGTCCCAAAGCAAATCTATTTAGAGGAAAACCATAATTACATACGCAGCTCTCTTGACAGGGATGACAGCAGTGAATCAACATTGTAATTCTAAAGACTTAAGTCAACCTGCATTTGACTCAAAAAACTACCTTCATTAGCACAGACTATCATTAGTGATCACAGATTTATATAAGGCTGTGTCTCTGAAAACAGCAAAACCACGTTGGCAGTTGCCTAATTTCCCTGAGAGTGGAGGTTTCACTTGGCCGTTGGGCTCGAGAGGCCTTAAAGTGGGCAATTAGCTTGCTGGATTACGCAGTGTACTTTGTACCTCTGGATTACGTCTTCTATGAGGCTTGAGTCAAACAGAAGGGCTTACAATGCCAATGACTTTGACCATTTGAGATCTTGAAACAGAATTTCTTAACCTGTTCATTTCTACTGTTTCTCAATTGATCTATAGCTGGGGAAATGTAATTCTCTCATAATTCTGTAAAAAAATTATATGAATAGTTCCATGGAACACACAGAAGCAGGTACGTTAAATTATCAAATTGAATTTTTTGAGAGGGGAGAAATAAGAATCAGGAGTTATGTAAATTAACAATTTAACATACTCAATATGGCAATCAATAAATTATAACTTCATAGCTGGTGGTTATAAGTACCTCAACAATTAAAAGAATAATAATAAAATAAAAAGAGTTAACTCTCTGGCCACATCTTCCAAAATTATATAAAATAGAATCACGACTTACTGGATCCCAAAATCATTTTTAAAGTGTAGCATCAACTTTCCCTGTGGGGGTCTTCTATTAGAATGATGGTATTAAGACTGCAGGAAATTAGGAATGCAGACTTTGGAGCTAGAAATGTCTGGTTCAAACACAAGCAGACCCAAGTGTCCAAGAAGTGGTAGCTATATATAATTATGATGGTGGTGGAGGTAATGGTGACTGCAGTGACCTAAACAAAAAAGAGGAAGATAGAAAGGATGATTTGGTGATCAAAGATCAATGGAACATTTGTTTATGGACACTGACTTTTGTCATTTCCTGATAAGTACTTAAGAACCAATAATATAAAATAGGGACTATTTTACATCTCTTTTTCAACCTGTATCAAAAAGGAATTTATTTTTTAAAAATCTTATCAAGGCTAGATTGATGTCAGTTATCAGTATATCCCTCTTTTCAGTCACCATGTACTAGTTAGATCCAATTCAGACCGTCTACCTCCTAAGAGAATCTTAATAGCTTCATTTGCACAGGAACGACAGACTACTGATCAGACAGCCTCAGGCAGGATCCCTTTAGTTTGAGTAGACAGATTTAATCTAATAGTGCACTGAAAATCTAATAGCTGGTCTCCTGGGATCTCTGGTCACAAATTTTAATACCCTGCACAAGGAAATTGCATAACCATTACTGAACTCTATCCTGTTGCCAACTAGGAATATCTAGAAAACCAATAAAAGGAAGAACAAAACATTCAGAACTGCAGGGCTGCGTGATTACAATCTCTATTGGTTCTGGTTTAAAGTAAAATCAATTATAATTGCAAACACAACTAAAGTAACTTGACAGTAGTTGGCTAAATAGAAAAACAATTTGTGGTATTATTATTTTACCAACAACCCAACTTTGGCCTATTACACCTATGACACTTTTATTTTCCTTCTATAAATCATGCCACAAAGGTTAAAAAATTAAATAATGACCTAGGCCTTTTATTACAATCAAAATGGGTAAGAATGTGACTTTGCAGAGATTAAATAAAAGAGCTTTCTCTTCATGATTCACATTTATTGAATACCAAAAATAATAGGGGAGAAAAAAATCACAAGTAGATGTCACAGGTATATTTATATTTAAGGTACCTAATAAATGAACAAAGAAGGAGAATAAGTGTATAAATATCTTATATAAATGTATAGGCATACTTACTTATCTATTTACATGTATTTACATGCTAGATTTCCCCACTAATGCCCTGGACAGAACTCTAATCCCCTTATGACCTCTAAAATTTACACTGCCTATCCCCAAACCTCACCTTCTTCTTCTGTCTTATTCATCAATTACCAATATCTACTCAGTAAATGATTGGTCCCCTTCTCCAATTGCATTCAGATCACATGCCAATCATATCCACTAAACATTTATGAAATTGGCATTCTTCCCTCAAGTCCTTAGAACCATGAACCCAGCTCAAGCCCAAGTGATGTTTTGCCCGAGCCATAGCAGGAGCCACCTTTTACATTCCCAGCCTTCAATCTTGCCACTAACACATTTATTCTCCATTCAGCCCCTAGAATCTGATCTTGTCACATAATTGCTTGGAATGCTTCATGGTTTGAGGATGAACCCAAAGTCCTTAACCTGGCTCACCAGGTCCCCAGAACCTGAACCTTATTTATCTCCAGGCTCATGTCTTGTCACTGAACTACTTAATCATCCCTTCATCACCCATACCATGGGATTCCTTGCATCAGTGTCTCTGTTCCTGCTATTCCTCTCTGCCTGAAATGCTCTTCCTATTCCTTTCTCCACCCCACATTCATTCTTTAAGATTCAGTTTACGTCAAATTTTTCACCCCAGAAAAGGTTAGGTTCTGCTTTTTGTCGCTACCATAAAATCCTGAGCATAATGCTAATCATGGCACTCACTACACATTTCCCTAATCTACGTAAATATCTGCTTCCCCTACTCTAATTGGAACTATTTTAATCTAAATTCCTTGGGAGAAGGTTCTTATTTATATTATTTATCTATGTTAGTGTCTTCAGTATACCAAGCACATAGTACTGTAGATACCCATAAAAGTTTTGTTAAATGAGTGAGTGAATGAGTGAGTGAAAGAATGAATGAATGCTTTTCTCTAGAACAATTAATACTGAAAAACAGACGTAAGCACAGTGGAGAAAATGCCATTCCTTAAAATTCAGGAATGAGAGTGACAGATGAGCCCAAGGAGTTTCACAATTATGGAAAGTCACACTCAGACGGTGAAAGTAGAAGTGCTGGCTGTGGAAGGTGAAGACTCCAAGAGGAGCAACACAGAGGTGAGGAGATGGTGCCAGCAAGAGAAGAAGGCTATGTGGTGCATAGTCGATGTGAATCTTCTTCACAACTTCTCAGAGTTTTAGTACAGTTCACACATGCTACGTGTTCTTGGATCCCTTGTGAAAAACAGCTCAATTCCTCTACAGCTTTGCATCCAGACTTGAGGTCCAGCAGAAGGTGAAAACATATAAGATGGACACAGAGGTCTGGAGGCAGACAGTGGCATAAAGGTGTCAGGTGTGGCCCTAACATAGAGGTCGTGGCAAAAGTTAATCACATTTCCAAGGGCCAAGAAATCACTGGTCAATAGAAATATGACAGGAAAGAATGAAGCGGGAGCAGGAAGCTAGGTGAAAGAGGTTTTCATACATCAACAGCAACGTCACCTGGCAACAATTTTTGATTAGTTAGGCATTTACTAATTATGCCCTACTCTTTTTTTTTTTTTTTTTTGAGACGGTGTCTCGCTCTGTAGTCCAGGCTGGAGGGCAGTGGTGTGATCTCAGCTCACTGCAAGCTCCGCCTCCCGGGTTCACACCATTCTCCTGCCTCAGCCTTCCGAGCAGCTGGGACTACAGATGCCCGCCACCACGCCCAGCTAATTTTTTGTATTTTTTAGTAGTGATGGGGTTTCACACCATGTCAGTCAGGATGGTCTCGATCTCCTGACCATGTGATCCGCCCGCCTCGGCCTCCCAAAGTGCTGAGATTACAGGCATGCGCCACCGTGCCCAGCCGATTATTCTCTACTTTTAAAATAAATTATAATGGTGCTGAGAGAATACAAAAATTAAAGGAAAGGGTTCAGTGAGACGTGATCATGCAACTGCACTCCAGCCTGCTCAACAGACAACAAACAAAGCCATCATTCGGAATGTTTCCCATGGCCAGAGGCAGTAGCTCCTACCTGTAATACTTGTAATGTCAGCATTTTGGGAGGCCAAGGCAGGAAGATCACTTGAGTACAGGAATTTGAGACCAGCCTGGGCAACGTGGCAAAACCTCATCTCTACAAAAAATACAAAAATTAGTTGGATGTTGTGGCACATGCCTGTAGTCCCAGCTACTGGCTAAGGTGGGAGGATCACCTGAGCCAGGAGAGGTCAAGGTTGCAGTGAGCCATGATGGTGCCACTGGCACTCCAGCCTGGGTAACAGAGTGAGACCCTGTCTCAAAAAAAAAAAAAAAAAAAAATTAGACCAAAAAACAAAAACCAAAAAAGCCAAAATGCATTCAAGTACCGTAAGTGAAAAAAGTGAGCTTCTTAGCAGCCAATATGAAAAGGGAACATAATCTCTTACACAGTTGGGAATTACTCAGAAACATGGAACTGTCTTCAATCCTAAAGCATCACATAGAAATGTTCCCTGGGTCTCACTGGGACAACACATTGAACAATAGCTTTACCAGAATGTTTTGTGAATATGGTATGATATCAAGAGTAATAAAGTTATTTTGGAAAAAAATAACTTTAGAATAAACACCTAAAAGTCTGCTGTTTTTGACCATAATTGCACATGAATGTATTGTTTTATATAAGCCACAAAGAATTGTCTATTTCACATCACATTTTACAACTTACATTGCAAACCTCACTTCAGCCTTGAGATACAACTATCAATAAAAGAAACATGTCTTATTTTTAAAACTTTTTATTATTCATATCCTTGGCGATTTTCAGACAATGATTAACATGTGGTTAGTATCACCTTAATGGAGGAAGTACCTTATACTTCAAGCAACCCTCACCAAAAGAACAGATAATACATATGTATTGATACAGCATTACAAATTGATGATAATTCAAAAAGGCACCATGGAGCTTGTACTTGAGAAGGAATTTTCCCTTTGCATATTGAAGGGGGTTCTGGTGGTGTTTTCTTTGTCCCCAGCCGACTTCACGAAATGTTTCTACTTTGCACCCTTTGGGTTCAGTTGTTCAACCAGTTACAATTAGGTAGATTAGTAACTGGTTGAACAACTGTAATCAAAGAGCACAGATTGACTTGTTGTGGTCTACTAGACAGAGATTTGCTAGTGGTGTTCAGCAGGGCTCTGTCTGTCCTCTTCAATGTGTGCATGAATGACTTGAAGCGAGATATATACATTCAAGAAAAATTCATTAAACATTGAATCATTATCTAATATTTGCCTGCTATTATGACAGGTCCTGAGGGTACCAAGAAAATATCAGTTATATGGCTCTGATGCAAAGCTGGGGAGAAGGAGGAGTCAGAGGTAGAGGCAGAGAGAGTAAAAGAAAGGGGGGAGAAAGAGAGAAAGAGAGAAAGTGAGAGAGAGAAAGAGAAGGAGGCCATGTTACACAAGAGGAAATGTAACACATGACCTCCAGCTGGAAAAATTTGAATAAAAAAATAATTCAAGGACTGTGAGGGAGGTAACCCTTACAATTATTAGAATTAACACTTACTCATTGTCAATACTATGGAGCACCTATTTGGGAATTCACCGTCATTTATGTCACACAATATTATGTAGGTGACAAACTAACAAGGGTTATTTAACAATATAAACAAAAACACAAATGCCCTACTTTATTAAACTGAAAGCAAAGGAATCTCATCTCCTCAAAGTCCAGGCCATGCCCTGATATTAGTAAGGATGTCAGGTGAAACTCTTTCTTTCAACATTTATTGTAATTAGTGAAAACATGCTTAATGGGACACTATCATCTACAATGATGATACCATTTCTCAAATCACTAATATTTCTGCCATGGACAGATTTCTGTATCAGGGGACACCTTTGTCATTTCATCATCCAAATTTTAAGGATTCTTTTTCGATTCTCCAGCATTGACTGAGAATTTAAATGTTGCCAGCATTGTGCTGGAAACTGGATAAAAACAGGAGATAACACACTTGAGTTCCTACTCTCAGAGAATCCACTTACTGGATTGCTTTGCTATAATTCATGAATCCAGTGAGATTAACTGGTATTTTCTGCTGTTCAGAAAACTATTTTTTCCCCTTTTTGTATGGATCAGCAATAAACATTTACATCGAGATTGTGTGGTGTCCATGAACAAGGCATTCAGTGGGGTCCAAGTCTAGACTCGAATGGCGTCTCTCACATTTTTGACTAAGAGACAGTGTAGACATCAAAGTTTCATAATCCAACATACATACAAAATGGAAAAATGGAACTAGAATACTTTAAACTGTTTCCTTTGAAATATGTGTATGTTTCCATCAGGTTTATTTTAGTTCTCTAAAACTCTGTAATACTGAATACTCCAACTACCAGTATTAGTCAAAGCTGTTTAAAACCAGCCTTCCCTTATTTACAAAAGGCAGATTTTACAAGACAACTATCAAGGATAAACACAAAAAGAAATGAAAACTTTTCCACATCTAGCAATTCTCCAGAGTAAACTGGCTGTATATTGAACACAGCTGTTTCTGTGAGAGATTTTTCTTCTTTTGGAATTTAATATTGACTGTGCTCTTGTGGCATGAATATAGTAAATGAAAGATTGTTCCAGGCCTGAGAAGAAGAGAGGCCAGAAACAATTGTTCCCCCAGGTCCTCCCCTTCTTTAATAACCAAACTGTTGTCTGGAGCCTCCTTGAGTAAAAGCCCACCATTTTTCATGTCAATTACACACAAACAGAATGTTCTAGGACTTTTCTTGTCACTCCCCCCTAAACTGAGGAAGACACAAACCCAGCAGGAAGGCAGTCGTAAAGATAAATTTAAAAGTAAGAAGGCAAGCCTGAAATGTGAACATAGGAAAGAGCCTCTTATTCCTCACACTTCTCACTTTTCATTGACCATTGAAAGTTGTTTCTTACCAAATTGAATTCTTTGAAAAGAGAAACCATGACAATTTTCCCCAGGCTATGGTAAATACATTTTCTTCCACATTTAGTTTTTGTTTCATAACAATCCTAATAAAATTAGATGCTTTTAGCACCTTAAATTAAGAAGACTTTTCCTGCTAATTTGCCCAGAACCTATCTGGGTTACTAATATTAATAGTTCCATTTTATCAGATACTTAACTTTGTGCCAGGAATTGTACACAGCACTCTATACACATTATGGTATTTATTCTTCCCAATAGTTTGAGGGAATCATGCTTGAAATAGTAATCCATTGATCACTACTTACTTTGATCTCTACTTATCCTTTTGTGGGATCAACTATGCAAAGTGGTGGATTAGAGCACAATGTTAAAGGGCAGTGCTCTGGAGTTAGATGGTCTGTATTTGAATCCTACCTGCCAGAAGTTGGGCAAAGTACAAAATGAAGATAGTAGTGCTACCAACCTCAAAATATAATTCTGGAGATTAAATGAGATTTAATTTGATTTAATATGATTGTTTGGTCCATCTCTAGACTTGTACCTTGACCACTAGTACTCTTTCAGAGATTTCTTGGTGTTTTCAAGAATGGCAAAAATGAAATTCTATACACACCCTGATATCCCCAAAGGCATTAGTGCCCTGGGGATTGGCCCGGTGGGCTACTAGGTTCCATTTATTTGGTTATGGATGATGTTCTTCACCCAAGTTAATCCTTTCACAAAAGCCCATTTTTGTTCTTTTTCCTGCAGCTTCCCTCAGAAGGTGTGGCCAGTGAGGATTTCAGGGTCACTTGTCCCCAGGTGGTATGGGAGTTTTAGCTCAGGAAGTGACTGGGTTGGGTGTGGGGGCCAATGAAGACCTTTTCAGCCACTAGCTTAAGGCTAACCCAGCATATACCCACCTTCTTGAACAACACTGGGAATCTGAGTAATTAAATGCTAGGATATCAGACATGATGTGATTAAATCAAAGGGCTGAAACAACAGAAATCTGACATTCTGTGCTCAAATTATAAGGTTATCAAATATGAAAACTAGAAATCTCTCTCCTCTAGGCAAGAATGAGAACATAAGTCTACCCGAATGTGGTCTACAGAGGTTTCAGGTTTAGCATCTTGCTTAAAGATGATGCTTCATGGTTTAGCAAGAAATGAATTCTAGAATGTATCATTTGCTTATAGGACATAATCCATATTCATAGAGATATTTTCAATATGGTAGAGCTAGTGGTAGGGTAGAAAGAACATAAAACTGACTATAAGGAACTATAAATCCTTTTCCTAGCTCCCTCTCCTTATGCACACATATATACATATTTGATAAAAGAATGGCCCTGAATAAATATTATAATGGTTTTCTTAAAACCTAAAGAAAATGGTATGCATATCAGTGATGATCAATTGTTTTTGATTATGGACAATAAAACCAAATTAGATTAATCATAAGGCAAAATTTCAAATGAAACGGGTAATATGGACATAGCATCTGGTAAGGTTTTATAGCAGAACATCAGCAAGACAGCAGAAACTTAATGCATGAAGTAACCTCTCAACTTTGTTAGAGAATTTCTTTTATATTTCTTGATAAAATAGTTTTTGCTGTAGTTAGTAACATCATTTTAAAAACTGTACGTCTTCTTATCTGTACACAGAAGTGAGGCATAACTAACCAGAGATTTCAATAAAAATACCTTCAAGTAAAAATGACATAGTACATGTTCAGAGATAGCAAATGGAAAAACAGTGGATTGATTTTTACAACTCTTTGTGAATTAATTCTTCAATGCAACAAACACGTATTGAATTACTGTTTTTCTTGGCACTGAAGGGAATAAAAAATGAGAAAATACAGTCTCTGCCTTTATGGTGCTCTCAGTCTTGTGAAAACTCATCCACAAGATGGTCACATGCATATGTTGGTCTAGTTGCAGGCCTTAACAAACTATTGCCCTCGGGCCACATTTAGCCCATAGTCTGTTTTTGAAATAAGATATTTTTTAGGTTTTTATTTTTTGTTTGTTTGTTTTTAGTTCTGGGGTACATGCGCAGGATGCACAGTTTTGTTACATAGGTAGATGCGTGACATAGTGGTTGTTGCACCTATTAACCCATCACCTAGGTATTAAGACCAGCATACATTAGCTATTTTTCCTAATACTTTCCCTCACTCAACCCCACTCCCGGCAGGCCCCAGTGTGTGTTGTTCCCCTCCCTGTGTCTGTGTGACCTCACTGATCAGCTCCCACTTATAAGTGAGAACATTCATCCATGTCCCTGCAAAGGACATTATTTCGTTCCTTTTTATGGCTGTATAGCATCTCATGGTGCGTATGTACCACATTTTCTTCATCCAGTCTGTCATTGATGGGCATTTGGGTTGATTTCATGCCTTGCTATTGTGAACAGTGCTGCAATTAACATACCTGTGTATGTATCTTTGTAATAGAATGATTTATATTCCTTTGGGTATATACCCAGTATGTGATTGTTGGGTCAAATCCTATTTCTGGTTCTAGATCTGTGAGAAATCGCAATACAGTCTGCCACAATGGTTGAACAATTTACAATCCCAACAGCAGTGTAAAAGCTTTCCTATTTCTCCACAACCTCACCAGCATCTGTTGTTTCTTGACTTTTTAATAATGGCCATTCTGACTAGTGTGAGATGATATCTCATTGTGGATTTGATTTGCATTTCTCAAATGATCAGTGATGGTGAGCTTTTTTTTTTTCATGTTTGTTGGCTGCATGAATGTCTTCTTTTGAGAAGTGTCTGCTCATGTCCTTTCAAACAAACCCTACAGCTAGCAGAAGACAAGATCAGAACAGACCTGAAGGAGACAGGGACATGAAAATCCCTTCAAAAAATCAAGGAATACAGGAGCTGATTTTTTGAAAAAAATTAATAAAATAGACCACTAGCTAGACTAATAAAGACGAAAGAGAAGAATCAAACAGACATAATAAAAAATGATAAAGGGGATATCACCACTGATCCTACAGAAATACAAACAACCATCAAAGAATACGTTAAACAGCTTTATGCAAATAAACTAGAAAATCTAGAAGAAATGGATATATTCCTGGACACACACACCCTCCCAAGACTGAACCAGGAAGAAGCTGAATCCCTGAATAGGCTAAAAACAAGTTCTGAAATTGAGGCAGTAATAAATAGCCTACCAACCAAAAAAAGTCCAGGACCAGACAGATTTACAGCTGAATTCTACCAGAAATACAAAGAAGAACTGATACCATTCCTTCTGAAACTATTCCAAACAATTGAAAAGGAGGGGCTCCTCCCTAACTCATTTTATAAGGCCAGCATCATCCTGATACCAAAACCTGGCAGAGACATGACAAAAGAAAACTTCAGGCCAATATCCCTGATGAACATCAATGCAAAAATTCTCAATAAATACTGGCAAACCAAATCCAGCAGCACATCAAAAAGTTTATCCATGACAATCAAGTTGGCTTCATTCCCGGGATGCAAGGCTGGTTCAACATATGTAAATCAATAAACATAAATCATCGCATAAACAAATCTAAAGACAAAAAGTACACAATTATCTCAATAGATGCAGAAAAGGCCTTTGATAAAATTCAACATCCCTTCATGTTAGTAATTCTCAACAAACTAGGTATTGAAGGAACATACCGCAAAATAATAACAGCCATTTATGACAAACCCACAACCAATACCATACTGAATGGGCAAAAGCTGAAAGCATTCCCCTTGAAAATTGGCACAAGACGAGGATGCCGTTTCTCACCACACCCATTCAACATAGTTTTGGAAGTTCTGGCCAGGGCAATCAGGCAAGAGAAAGAGAGAAAGAGATAGAGTGTATTTAAATAGGAAGGGAGGAAGTCAAAATGTCTTTGTTTGCAGATGACATGATCCTATATCTAGAAAGCCCCATCATCTCAGCCCAAAAACTTCTTAAGCTGATAAACAACTTCAGCAAAGTTCCAGGATAAAAAATCAATGTGCAGAAGTCACAAGCATTCCTATACACCAACAGAAGGCAAGCAGAGAGCCAAATCATGAATGAATTTCCATTCACAATTGTTACAAAGAGAATAAAATACCTAGGAATACAGTTAACAAGGGAATTGAAGGACCTCTTCAAGGAGAACTACAAATCTCTGCTCAAGGAAACCAGAGAGGACACAAACAAATGGAAAAATATTCCATGCTCATGGACAGAAGAATCAATATCGTGAAAATGGCCATACTGCCCAAAGTAATTGATAGATTCAATGATATTTCCATTAAACTACCACTGACATTTTTCACAGAATTAGAAAAAACTATTTTAACATTTATATGGAACTAAAAAAGAGCCGTATAGCCAAGACAATCCTAAGTGAAAAGAACAAAGCTAGAGGCATCACCCTACTGGACTTCAAACTATACTACAAGACTACAATAACCAAAACATCATGGTACTGGCACAGAAACAGACACACAGACCAATGAAACAGAATACAGAACTCAGAAATAAGACTGCATATCTACAACCATCTGATCTTTGACAAACCTGACCAAAATAAGCAATGGGGAAAAAATTCCCTATTTAATAAATGGTGCTGAGAGAACTGGCTATCCATTTGCAGAAAATTGAAATCACACACCTTCCTCACACCTCATACAAAAATTAACTCAAGATGGGTTAAAGTCTTAAAAGTAAAACCCAAAACTACAAAAACCCTAGAAGAAAATCTAGGCAATACCGTTCAGAACACAGGCACAGGCAAAGATTTAATGATGAAACCGCCAAAAGCAATTGCAACAAAAGCTAAATTTGACAAATTGGATCTAATTAAACTAAAGAGCTTCTGCACAGCAAAAGAAACTATCATCAGAATGAAAAGGCAACCTACAGAGTGGGAGAAAATCTTTGCCATTTATCCATCTGACAAAGGTCTAATATCAAGAATCTACAAGGAACTCAAATTTACATGAAATAAGATTTTATTGGAACACAGCTGCACATAGTTTTCATATTATCTATGGGTGCTTTTCTGCTATGATAGCAGAAAAGAATTAGGATGCAATCTTTATGGCCCCAAAGCTTAAAATATTTACCAGTCTTTCCCTTTTAAAAAATCCAACCTATGGTCTCATGAATAACAGCATTTATTAGTTTAAATTAGACATCATTTTCAAATGGAAATTATCATATTATTATGATTACCCAGCTTGAGACCCTAGTGAAAAATACAAAATGTTGGACATTCATTTAACTAACATGGATTGTTATATAAAGTATAATGTATTAATAAATAGCTTATTATTGAAGAACAAAGCTACTTTACACATGTTGGTATAAAAAGCTATCTAGAAGAATTTATGTGAGAGAAACAAGGTATACGCAGAGTTTGTATTTATATAAAGAAAAAAACAGTTATCCATATATATGTATATTTCTATTATATTATTTATATCCATTGACTATTTCTAGAAAGTTACATAAAACTTGGTACAATCTTTCTCCTAGAGAGGGAACTACTAGAAATTTTTTCTTTGTACCAGACATTTGTATCATTTTGTTAGATAACCTAAAATCTATCTTAAAGTATTTCAGCACAAATAGTATAGTGTGTTTTTGTGTATGCACATGCACTGATGCACATGTGTGAGAAAGAAAGAGACAGAGATAAAGTGAGTCAAAGAGAGAGAGTTTCATTCTTCATCTCAGGGGCATTCTTTGAAACCTGAAGAACCATAATATGGAATCCATGCTCCAAATGTAGCTATTTACAAGAGTATCAATCATTGTTATCTTGAGCTGAACAAAAAGATTCATCAATTTACATGATGGATGTTAAAAAATCATTTTCATAGGTGAATTGAGAGGTATTCAAGAATTATGATTTGATTTAAAAATTGTCCTTTTATGACTGATGACCAGAAATACAGAAATCTAAATGGTGTCCTAAGCCTGGGGCTCCGATGGGATCTTGTGTCTTGTCACCTTAAGTGGAACCTGTCACCGAATTCAGACTAGAGAGGCAGCAATTTCTGTCTCAAGGACATTGCCACCTCTTCCTGATGTGGAACTTCCATGTAAGATGCTTATCACAATGTCTAAGGGACAGAAAGCTGGGAGTCTATAGAGCTTATGAGAATAGGCTCCATGACAGTTTGTGGCTCCTTGGTAACAAAAGCTTGCTGGTCAACAAAATTCAGTCCAAAACATGCTTTCATTACTACATTAGACATGATGGCTTGGCTGTGGGAGAGGATACAATTAATGTAGACTATGATATTCACCAAAAAGAATCTGATAACCATGAAGGGTCAAATTAGCTATGTCAATTCATGATGACTAATTTAAAAATAAATTGTTAATTTTGATAAAAGAGGTATTACCTAAGCTTCAATTAATAAACGTTCCACTTCTACTTAGGATGTGAAAGTCACCCTGAGTTTATGTTAATAGCATTGGCTCAAAAGTCTTAATTTCTCATCTGACTTTTTATTTAAATCAAGGATATCCCCTCCTCCAACCCAAATATATTTTCAGCAACACTTATGCCGAGCCTTATCTGGTGTTAAGAAGCTGTGAATTTGATAGTAGAATCATAACATTTTAGACTTAAAAAGTGCTTTCAAGAGCATCTATTTCTTCTACCCACTCAACTCATGGTTTTGTACTTGAGGAAATGGAGTTCCATGGAAGTAAAGGAACTTGACTAAAATGATCAAGCTAGAGACTAAACCAGGATCAGAGCCCTTTCCCCTGCAACCTGGGAAAAAGAATTCATGTTGAAGAAATGAGGAAAAGTGTTTAATACTTTCAGCTAAGCACAAAATTCCTAAGAACTCTTCTCTATAAACAGAAAATCTAAACTCTCCAAAAGAATCGCATCCCCTTCACTGTAACAAAATCTCTGAAGTTATTTCACAGCTGAAAGCCAACTAACACCGATTCCTGGATGGTTTTACTAAAATAAAATTTTCTGAAATGCAAACTCACCTCCTAAGGAAGAATATGGATTTGAAAGAGGAAAGGGGCTAGTGGCGCCAATAACTTGCTACCTTGCTGAGAAGCTTCCAGATAGCCAGAAACACAGCAGGGAGTAGCAAGAAACAGAAGTTACAGATGAAGCAGCTCTTTAGCCATGAACTTGTTTCTGACAGCTCTTGTTGAAAAATCTGAGGACAGCTGAACAGAAACGTTAGTCCAGAGGCAGCCTCAGGACTCAAGTGCTCAAGGCTCTCATCTAAGTGTAAATATTCCAACTTCCTCTCATCCTTCTTCTACTGAGTGGAGGAGGAGACCAAAGGGAATAGACGATTTGAAGGCAGTTGCTAAATGAGAATTGCTGGGTGGTATGCAGAAAATAGCACAGTTAGCTTAGATCCCAACACCATTTTTTAAAAATAAAGGAAGTAATAAGTATTAGCGTAATGTGAATACAAATCCCAAGTCTCCATTACTTTAGATAGAACTCTGCAGGAGACCACAGAAGGAAAATCTGGGGGAAAAGAAGTTTCCAATCAATTGCAGCGGGTTTAACTGATTCCTTTCAGTGGGCACAGCATGGTATTGAGAGCTTTGGGGATTATTAGGGAAAGAGAGGACATGCTTTCTTTCCTTGAGAGCTTCTGATTCTGGGTGAAACATGGTGACTATGTGCATCTGAACATGCTACAAGCACATAAACAATTGTACAATGAAGCAGAACTATGCTGGCGCAGTGCCCAGGGAAGTGGGAAGAATTTAAGTCAGAACCTTGAGTCAGGGATGAAACAGGAATGGTTTTATGAAGAAATCAATTTTTCAGCTGAGTTTTATACATGAAAGGGGATCTCATTTAGCCGAAAGTACAGGAAGGGCCTGTACTTAGCATGAGAGGCAGGAAAGCAAGAAAGTCTTTATATAAAATATGGTAAAAGAATCGACAAAAGCTTCTGAAGCCTACATTCATATACAGAACTCATTCTTTATCCAAAATGTAATGTGGGGATTCATGAAGATGGCAGAACTTCAGTATTCTGCACATTAATAATGCGATGAGCATGGCATGTCTATGGCACTCTAATCCCTTAAAGTTTCACTTGTAAAATAATTATCCTTATTCTTATAACAGGGAAAAGAAAATCCTAGGCTACAGTAACAAAATATTTAACTTAATGTCAATGCTAAAAATAAAATAGTAAGAAACACTCTGATATTATATTTCACAGTTATCAGGACTGTGATTATAAATCCTATAAATGTCATATCCTGATTAACCTTTTAGGAGGAAAAATACTCCATTTGTGTAGTTCTAACACTGTTTTTGAGATGAAGCAAAATTTCTCATCAATATTTCTATTATGAGTGTTTGGATATTTAAAAGTCATATAACCTAATTTTAATTAGGTTATAAAGAAAAGGGTTAACCAATAGCTACCACCTAAGGAGCACTGACTGAACCAGGCATACGGTAGGAATTTTACATGGTTTTATATGTGATACTAACAGTAGCCTAAAAAAATACCATAACTCCATGTATGTTTTACAGGGAAAGGAAGATGTAGAAGGTTGAATGAATGTGCCCTTGCTCCCAAGGCAGGCACTCCAAACCTGAGCATATTAACCAGTTTGACATTCACTTCTTAGAAGGTTCTCTATTGTTTTCTCTAGTAGGAACCGCAGAGGAAAAGACACAAATTCCATTCTGCTTTACCTCTGCAGTAAGTATGGAAATGTATCTCACATTATTTCTTATTGGTGTCTTTTCAATTTTCCTATGTCTTCAGAGAATTCTTATCACTACATTGGGAAAATTTTCTGCATGCTGAAATATCACACTTCCAGGGAATTGTTGTTGATATAAGACCATTATTTTGTCCCAAGAGTTCTCATAATTGCCCTTAGTATCACCCCTTAAGCCTCTTTCCACTGCAGTATTTATCTTCTCTTAAAAACAAAGTAACTAATACGTCCATTCCCATTCATTTATTTAGCCAGGCTGTAAATACTCCTCTGTTGCATAATCTTTCAATTCTTTCATCATACTTTCTTCTGCTCTCTCCACTCCCTTCAAATTGTCTGCATATTTTTTATCCACTAGGATTGACTTTCTGTGGTTGAGGCTCTGCCTAAAAGCTAATTGGTAATCACAATAAAAATCGATTGTTCATCATTTGCTACAAATTCCTAGTTTTTGCCTAATACAAGATCTGCTCTTTACACCTTCATCATTGCCAATGCCAAATTATTCCAGCGATTTTTAATTGGCAGCATACTATTAATACACTATGCATTTTCTTTTGTATGTTACGATATATTACTTCTTGTTGGCATCTCAACCAGAAAAAAATGGTTGAGGAAAATGCTTATAAAGCTTATATAATGTTCAGGTCTTATTCATTAGCAACTCTCATGAAATTTTCTTTGGTAAAGAAAGGGCAACAGCCCAATGACATTTGTGTTTGTTTGTGGATTTTACTTATCCATTCACTTTTTCATTAGCTCTCATATTTGACTACAATTTCCCTTGCCAATTACATTATAAACATCAAGTACATTTCCTTCAGACCTTTTCAAAGTTGTCCCCAGTGACTTTCAAGTTGACTTCTGATGCATGGACCTGCATTGACAATATTTAAATAGAATATTAATACAAACTGATGCTTCTTTTCTACTCCTTTTAGAGTATATAAATTGATATCAGAAGGCTAAAATAACAACAAAAAAAGTTATCCTAGAGCAGGCCATAAGTAAAGAATTATAACTTCTCATAATCTTCAGCTCCATATCTCTCTACCATATTCATTACCTTTCCATAGTATCATAATATTTTTCTAACCTTATGGTCTAAATGATCTCATTCCGTCTGTCTATCCATTTGTGTCTCTCTCTCCCTCTGCAAATCAGAGAACTACATTATACAAATATATGAATAAAGGTTAGTATTCATATATATATATATATATATATATGTATTTAAGTTGTTTTATTCTAAGTTCTTTATGTTGCTCATTAAACCCCCACCATTGTTACCAGGGATTTATAACAGATTTATTAGTCCACTGAATTTACCCAACATTGCTACCAGAGATTTATAACAGAGTTATTAGTCTACTGAATCTATCCTGCCAAAAAATGTGCTGATACAGATTCTGCCCAATGAGCATAAAGCTATTTTTAAAAATATAATAATTATAATAATAGCATTATAATGTATATGCTATAGAGTTCTTAATAGGATAAGTTTAACTTGCAAAATACCCTACCCAAAATTAATTTCATAATTACTGAAACTAGAAGGCAAAGGTTCTAAGCAGGGGCCCAAGATTTATGCTTCAAGTATAGTAACATTGGTGGACAAGGTTGCCACATTTCAGAGACATGGTACTCATATCCTATATTTAAAGTTATAATTATTATAATGAAATAAGGATGACAACTGTTTAAAGAATTTTTGAGTGAATAGTTCAGTATAAATGTTTTACTATAACACTGGCATATTTAATGATTAAAGTTACTTACCTAAGAATTTAAATTTCAAATGCTTTGGCATGGATATTGTCATTCTGAGATTTTAGGAATCTGACAGCATTAAAACAAAGTTATAATAGTACTGTTCAAACTGGATGCAAGAACTCACGGGAAAAAAAAAAAAAACAACAAGTGAATATTTGAAAAGATAGGCAACTTTGCCAGCAATTAGGAAAAAAGTAAATAATTAAAACAATAGTGGCAGGCATATCTCATCTAACAAACAGGCAAAATTTTTAAAAATCTAATGTAAGGAAAATGGATGTGCTGTGGTCAATAGGCTGAGGCAGACATCTGATCCAGCATGACTCAGTGAGTTTGGAGCGCAGGTGCACAACTCCACACATTATGTAACCATGCCACATAAGGTGCATTAGGTGATCACCCATCAGAGCCACTATTGTTTGTAAAAGGTATAACTACTGGACTGCCACTGTACCTATGGTTTGCACCCACAGCTCACACCCCGAGAGACAGTGAAGGCATGTTGAAACTGTCCATGATTCCTCTAGTGTTTTCCCAGCTACCCACCACTCACCGACCGACTCCCCTTGGACCTCAGTTAGAACCTGACAATTGGCATCACAAACAGGATCCAGAGGTGGGTAAGCCTTTGGTCCCTGCTGAGTCTGGGGTGACCATGTGGCCGCAACATGGGTTGTGGTACCCGGTCACAGCTGTGCTGCAAGGATGAACTCTGGTGGAAACCTGGCAGGCAGATGGGTCCCCCACGAGCATGGAGAAAGCACTGAAGCAGCTGGAAGCACAGAGCACTGACAAGGAATGAGCCTTTGACAGCAGAGATGGGTGGACGTTTTTTCTGTGCTACAAGAAGTACACATCCAGTCCCTGACGGGATGCAGCACAGGAAAGGGCCTTTTGGGCACAGGCAGGGTGCCTGGAGGCCCAGTTATACAGTTTAGAAAAACAGTTAGAAGCTGCCATGAATGGGGATCTCCAGATGCAGGTGGGGTGCCTGGAAGCCTGGCGATAGAGGTTGGAAAAGGAGTTAGAGGCTGTTGTGAATGCAGGCCTGGGTCCGTCATCTCAGCCAGAGACCCTCACTTGGCCTGGGTCTGCACCATAGAAAAGGGGAAGATGCCTCACCTGCAGGGCCTCCCCACCATGGGAGAAAAGGGGTCGCCGATGAGTGACCCGCTCACAGATGTGGACAGATTTGATTTTGGGTTGACCGAGAGAAAATCGATAAGCAGTCCAATGAAGTACTCTTAACTTTGTGGAGACAATTGTTTCAAGAGCAGCAATTCCAGGAAATGCAGAAGGGGAAGAAGGACATTACTGCATGACCCGATCCCACCCAAGTGCTTCAACTCAAAGACTACTTGCTGCAGCCAGGTAGAAATGTTGAGCCTTTTCTGTTTGATTAGGGATCTGGCTGAGGTGCCTGGCTTGGGGGGACACCAGACAAACAGAGGCCACAAGTGAAATTAGCAATCCACTGGTCTTCCACCAACATAGAGTGCTGGCACTGGTAAACACCAGCACTGATACATTCCGGGGGTGGATGTTTTACACGGCCTGACAGCCGCCCCATCTATCACAGATTTGATGGACCGCTTGATAATGGAATTTGGACAGTGCCACTATGTGGTGGACTTGACCAATGCATTTTCAATTAACATTGCTCTAGAGAGCCAGGCAGAGTTTGCTTTCATGGGAAGGTGACAATGGACTTTCATAGTGTTGCTGCAGGGCTATATGCATAGCCCCATCATATGTCATTGTCTTATTGATAACATTATGCTAACCTCTAATTCTCTTGCAGATTTAGAAGCGGCAACACTTCTCTTGTCTAGAATTAAAAGAGTGTGGCTGAGACTGCCTTCCTGGCAGCTAAATGGGTTATTCAGCAGGCACAAGCCCTACAGGTAGTTGACCAAGGGTGCCCTTTGAGTTGGATGTGCATGTGACCACAGATGGTTATGGCTGGGGCCTGTGGCAGAGCATGGAGTTCTTGAGAACACCAGTAGGCTTTTGGTCCCAACTATGGAAAGGAGCTGAGCTCCAGTATTCACTGATAGAGAAGCAGTTAGTAACTGCATATGCTGCCCTTCAGGCTCATGAGAGCATCGCAGGACAGGCTACAGTTATCATGTAGATGAGTTACCTGATAGCAGGATGGGTGCATTCATGGATAATGACCCCCCTGGACTGGGACAGTGCATACGTCCACTTTAGCAAAGTGGGGTGCCTACTTGGAGCAGCAGAGTACACTGAGTACAAGTCCCTTAGCAGCAGAGTTGCAAGAGGTCTTGAGACCTGCAGTCCTAATGGAAGATAAGGCCATGGGGCCTAAGGACATGGGGCCTGAAGCACCCCTGGATGCTGAGCCTTCACTATTTAAGGAAGGGCATCCCCCTATTCCCAGTGAGGCATGGTACACAGATGGGTCTAGCTGGGGTGCTGCTACTGCCTAGACTGCTGTCACAGTCCAGCCTAGTACTGACTCCATATGGTTTCATACCAGATATGGACAAAGTAGTCAATGGGCTGAACTCGGAGTAATATGAATGGTGATCACCAAGGAGGTGACACCTATGATAATCTGACCCAACAGCTGTGTGGTCTATCGAGGCTTAACCTTGTGGCTAACTACCTGGAAAATACAGAAGTGGCTAGTTGGCCACTTGCCCATGTCGGGCTAGGCCATGTGGCAAGACCTAAGGAGGAAGGATGACCTCCTCTGACCAGGTGTGGAAATGAACAGTAACCAGTTGTTGCATGCCCCAATGCCCCTAAAGGGAGGGAAATAAAAACCTGGCTTAATGTATAGAGCAAACTGGGGCAACATCATCATGGGGTGGTTGCCCATCATAACCTGGAGTTGTTGCTCCTTGTATTACTGCTGTGGCCTCTGGGTCCGGGGTTCCACTCTGTGGGCATGTTTCTCCATTTAAAAGACTCCTTCAGCCTAGGGAGTGGAATTTAAGGCCTATGTGTCAGACCTGTGTGTCCAGGGCCTTTGTCCCCAGAGCCTATGTGTATAAGGCCTGTGTCTTAGACCTGTGTGTCCAAGGCCTATGTCTCCTTTGGCATTGAGGGTTGAGTGTAAGGAAAAGGGATGTGCTGCTGTCAAAAATAGGCCAAAGCAGACATCCAGTCCAGCATGACTCAGTGAGTTTGGAGCACAGGCTCACAACTCTGCACATTATGTAACCATGCCACATGAGGCACATTAGGTGATCACCCACATAAGCTTGTGCTTGGCTTGGAGGCACTATTGTCTGTAAAAGGTATAACTACCGTGCTGACGCTGTACATATATCTTGCACTCATGGCTCATACCCAGAGAGAGAGAGAATAAAGCCATGTTGAAACTGTCTGCAATTCCTCACGTGTTTTTCCAGCTACCCGCCACTTGCTCACTGACTCCTCTTGGACCTTAGTTAGAACTTGACATCTGACAAAATCAAGTATTACAACAATGTGATAAACAGGTAACCCTCATACACTGATTGCCAGACAGTAAACTAGTATAGCCATTTTGGAGAGGAATTGAGCATTGTATAGGGAAGTTGGTAATCATCTTACTTTAAGATCCAGCAATTCAGCCTCTGGTCATGGACCTCAAAGAAACTATCCAAATGAGAACCAGCAAACATGACAAGAGTATTCACAGTAGTACTCCTTCACTCATTTATTTATTCATTTCACAAATATTCATTGAGTTCACTGCTGTATTTGCTTGGGGTATCTCTGGAACTGAAACAATTCTCCCTGTCTTTGTTGGTATGTTTCAGGACACTGTTTGTGGGTACTAAAAGTTTAAAATCACCTTAAATAACCACCAATGAGGCACTAAAGTAGTGTGTAATCATATAATGAAGCCATGCAACTCAAACTGTGTGCCTACTAAGCAGACACCAGAAACTCCAGGAAATCACAACTGGCTGTACACTCTAATTTTGGACTTGCTTTTGCATCAGTTTTCTGAAAGACTGTCATTGATGCAAGCATATTATTATTTGTCATTGATAAAAGAGCACAGAAAGAGGATGTGAGGGGAGCCTTTTTTCCGTAGGGATAAAAACCTTTTTCATCTTGGCTTTCATGAAACCCATTACCAGGCAAAACTGATACGAATTCCTGACTAGAGGAAAATGCTCTCCTGCCTTTATTCTCTCTCAGATGACTCCCATTAATTGATCCCAGGAGATTTTCTCATTTTGCTGCCTTCCCTGCATCCAGCCTTCATTTACCCATGACCATCAGGCATCCGCATGGCCTTGAACTGGAAGAGCTGCCACCGTTCCTAGTAGAGGATGAACATAAATTCTCACTCTCAGAAATGCAAATATTTCCCTTGCTTTGGGGACCCATAACTTCAGAGAAAAGCTAAGCACATGGAGCACCCCATGTAAATTACCGTCTCATATTACAACTCACTGTAACCTTATCATTATTTCTTATAAATACTATTTGTTTGTAAAGAATATAAAAAATTGAATTCCACATGCAAGATAAAGGCACAGTCACAATTTCAGAATGACAGCTAATATTTCTGAAGTAATAAAATAAATGCAACCCTTTGGAAAAATAAAATGTTTAAATAAAATAGTTATATATGCAATAGGAAACTATGAAAAATTATTAGGATAGATGAGTAACATCCAATGTTACATTAAACTGAGGACAGCTCTTCACTGTATTGGCTTCATTACGATATTTAAGAAATCTGATAGTTGCAATAATTAGAAGCATTCAAGTTTGTTTCCATTCCAGCTAGCACAGACAAGCCCTTGACAAAACAATAATAGTGACAAGAGCCAACAATGGAGCACTTACTGTATAACAGCAGACAATGTCCTAAACACTATACATATATGTACTCATTCAGTCCTCCAACAACCCTACTTTTATAATCCTCATTTTGCAGATGAGGGAATTGCAGCAAATTGTCAGTTACCTTTGCTAAATCAGCACATCTCAACTTCAGTGTGCATAAAAATCTTCTGAATATGCTGTAAAAAAATTGCAAATGCTCTAGCCATTCCCATAACCTACTCTGATCCAGTACTATTGGTTTGGTATAGACTGCCCACAGTCTAGTGTTACAGTCTCCATTTTCGAGAGGTCTGAGGATTGAGTTTGGAAATCACTGCCCTAATTACACTATTCCCAGTGATATTTCCATTTATCTTCAATGCCTCTTGATGTTTGGGTCTTGTTTCCATGTTTCTGAACATTCCATTTCATTTCATTTCAGAGTAAGAATACTTACTTTGATCTCAATGAATTTGATTACCTACTCTAGGTCCATCTAAAGTTTAATCAAAACAAACTATACTGATATGTTTACACCTTAATTATGTCAGCTTGAACCAAAGGTGTAAGAGTGTTGAAGAAAACTCATTTCTCTTTTCACAAGGAACCTCTTGTAAGCTGGTGAACACCTTCCTTAATTCTTAAAATACTCTGAATGGGAAACTCTCTAGAATCTCTCCTAAACAGACATTTGCTTAAGTAAGGATTACAACTCTTAAATGCATACATGAAAAATTCAGAAATTCCTGAAGAATGCTTGGCCATATCATCAAATGCACATAAAGTAATATTTATCGGCACAATTTTCTTTCTTCAGGGCCCTCATAAAAGGAAGATTCTTTGACTCCTTTGCAGAACTATAAACCAAGAGTAACATCCATATTGTAAGAACAGAAGCTGTTAGAAAGATCTTGAGATTGTGCTCCTAAAAAAAAATTCATTTTCTTATTTCCACAGTGATGAAGAATGATTTTATACAATGAAAGAAACAAGCAATTATTTTCTTCATCCATGGCAACATTTTTCCTGTTTTTCAAGAAAGATTGAAAATGTCTTTCAAATTTTAGTAATTTGAAAAGTTGTAAAAGATCATAAAATAGAGGCATATTTATCAGATTTGGGGGAATAAATATTTTTTGAAAAAGGTTCTCAGATACTTTTGAAAGGAGTTTAAACTGAAGTACAATAAAGGCACCTGCTCTCTTCTCTTACAACGAAACACAGCAAAGACTACAACTCAAAAAAAAAAAAAAAAAAAAAAAAAAAAAAAAAAAAAAAAGCCTCTTGTTTCTGGTTTCATATAAGGAGACATGAATGGCTTCAATGCTGAACAGGAGGTATCCCTAAAGGGAACTTTTGAGTCATGCCACGTACCGAAATGAATTTCTACCCCAAAACAATGGGACTATTCTAAACATGCAGCCATTGGTATGCTGGTAAATATCTATCAGTTGGCTCTCCAGGAGAAAAAAAAAAAAAGGCCTGATTTGTGCAGTATGTCAATTTCCATGGTGTAACTACTATCAGCATGTCTGATTTCAAGCTACCAATGTTATGGCCCTAAATGTGGAGTTGGGAAGATATTTGTAGCTGCACCTCATTATACAGTATTTCCACCACACAGATACGATAGACTACACAACCTCAAGAGCACAGATAACAGTAAAATATAATGAAATACTTAGGAACTAACGAGTTTTGAGTATTGATTACCTTTGCATTTCATATAATTTATTTAATTGCAGGTTTATATAATTTAATAATGCCTGTGCTTTCTAACCAGGTCTCAAAATCATTGAATATGTAACAGTTAGCACTCCTGAGCTAGTACTACTACCTGGCTCCAGGCTACCATTGCAAGTACCTCACCTTAAGCAAACCTTCCACAATGCTGATCCACTTTTATACACATGCATTAATGAATGAAATTATAATATTATCTAAGTAGAAGTTTTATCCCATAAATACAAGCTAAGGTGTTATTAATACAAATCAATATCTACATATGTTACAGCATAACACTATACATTTCAGTGTTAAGAGATATTTTAGAGATCATCTGATCCAACCCTTCCTAAGACTAGCCATGACAACTATTGGGAATGCCATCTTTATTCATTCTCCTATTCCAAAATTCCAAAATTACCACTTCATGCAAAAAGTCACATTCAATTCAAACTCTGCTATTTCTCAAGAATATCCATAATTTCACTCAACTGGTATTTTTCCCGTAAAATTTCTCCCAACCAGCATCCAACATAACAAATCAGTGGTACTCTCATTATCTTCTGTAAATGCTATGTTTATTCTCTCTTCTGAAGCTGTTTCTTCCACTCTGTCACACATTCATTCACTTGCATTTTCAAATGAATGTATGTTTGTGCGTGTGTGTTTTAAGAGAATGGTAGACTATTTACACACTTGTTAAAATGCTCACTTTTTTTTAAGAGATGGGATCTGCTTTGTTCCCAGGCTGGAGTGCAGTGGATGATTGTGGCCCACTGCAGCCTTAAAATGCTGGGTTCAGGCAATCCTCCCACCTCAGTCTCTTGAGCAGCCAGGTATGTGCTACCATGCTAGGCTAAATTTTATGTAGAGATAGGGTCTTGCTATGCTGCCCAGACCTGTCTTGAACTCCCAGGCTCAAGTGATCCTCCTGCCTCAGCTTCCCAAAGTGTTGGGATTACAGGCATAAGCTACCATGTCTGCCCCTAAAATGCTCATTTCAACTACAGAATAAGAGTACCTGAGCAACAGCATCTAGAAATCTGCTTTGTAAACAAGGACCCCTCAGGTAAGGGTAAGATTTCTAAAGTTTCAAGATCAACTGATTTAGTGAGTGGTAACTAAATGTTAAAGTGAGAATAAGAGAACATAAAATACAAGATCTAGTGGTTTAATGGATATACACCTGTAAACAGTTACAACTCTGTGTATTAAGTACAACAACATAATGGTGTTCAAGACCATCATTAAAGACAAGAACACCGACCAGTGAAGGGAAACTCCCTCACAAAAGAGGGGAGGGCTAAGCCAAGTGCTGAAGAAAGTTCTCTTTTGCTGATTCTCAGGGGTCAAGGCCCAGAGTGGCTGAAAATGAATTAAATAGTCTAAACAAGGGCCTTAGTATGTTTAGACTTCTCTAAGATAGAATTTCCATTATTTGCTTGATAAGAATCACTTGGGTTCTATACAAATATAGATTTCCAAGCACTGTCCTCTTGTATTCTCATTTAGTAGGATGGAGAAGAGCTCAGAAACCCAGCAGTTTTAACCTAAAAGAAACTGTTATAGGAGCAAGGGTCACAGAGAAGTCTTATTAATATATGGGGGAGTAACACCTTCAGATTTATGTTTTAAACTAGTATTTATAAGTCTTGTCTATTTTTCTCAGTTTAGATCAAGTTTAGCACCCAGTGAATCTTATCTGATTGTTACAGCCCAAACCGACCTCTTCATTTTATACATCATTAAACTTGGAGTTTGAATTATACTTTTACTTATTTCCTATGTATTATTATTTCTCTTCTGCTGTCAGCCCTTAGGAGTAGAAATAGTTTGTCTCTCTGTATTCTTCATAATGCCTGATGCAGGCATAAGAACACAAATACAAAAGAAATATCTGTAGATTAATTGGTTCTATGAATTCTCAGTACAGAGTCCTAGTTTTTAGTCATGTTAATCTGGAATATAATTTTAAAAGCTAACATTTAATGAGTGCTTATGTGCTAAGGACTACTGGAAGTAATTTACTTATATTATTATCTCATTTAATTCAATAAACAATATTATGAGGTAGATACTAGTATTGTCTCCATTTTACAGATCAGAAAATTGGGGCTTAATCATTTTCCAAGGTAGGCTGGGTCCAGATCATATGCCCTTTATTACCAAGCTACACTGCTTCTCCCTATCCTGCCCACCTGAAAATGCTGTTTAAACAATGAATAAAGCAACAATGAAATTAGAATCAGTAGCAATAATTTTTGAAATAATTAGGTCGGAGTCCTGCATAAAAGATGCTACTATAAACTATAAAGCAATCCAAATTATTCTAAATATTCCCAGGCTGAACTCTGCATCTGCCAGCTATGCATCATTGATTCCTACCTACACTCTTGATTAAAAATCTCCTCTGTGTCTTCACATTCCCAATGGGAGTCGCATATCAGGAGAGGCACATCCATGGGTGCAGCAGAAGTGACAATACATCACAGCCTCGACATCTGTGACAAGCCCAGCCTTTTGACAGTCTACTGAGGGGGTGTGCATCTTGAATATTACCAGATGTGTCACAATCTTTGTTCCCCAAATACTTACTCCCTTTTGGATAACAAAACAGCAGAAGACACTATTCAGAACAATTAAATAGGTTCAAATATTCCCATACCCTATAATTAATCTTCATTCAATCACAAGCATTTCTGTTCAATCTATTGCTTGAAATGAAATGCTAATAAGGCAAGAAAGCATGACTTTAGGACAATGCCAGAAAATGGCCTTCATTTCTCGTCTTTTGACATAAATAAGATGCTTTTGATCATATTAATGAGTGAGAAATGTTCAAGTCTCTAATACAAGATTCAGTTAAATTACATTCATCCTTGGAGATGAACAACCTGAATTTAAAAGGATAATTTAGGCTGAAAAAAAGTCAAAGCACAGTGCAACTAAAAGTTTATTCTCTTTTAACTTAAAATATTCTAGAACCTTTACAAATCTTCATTGTCACATATTTTCACCCTTTTTCTCCAGTAATTTTTTTCTACCTCCTGTCATTTCTTTAATTCTATCCATGTTCCTATGATAGTTACATTGATTCTGAATTTCCTATGTCTTTAAAAATTGTTTTAGGTGCTGGCTATTATCCATAAGAAATCTAAAGAGAGTAGAATGATCTGTCTCAAGACATTAAATATACCTTGTTGGGGTTTATTAATTATTTCTTACAGAGTTACACACAGTTTAGAGGGCTTATATTATAGGTGAAATCTATCATGAGAAATAATGTTATACGTTGAACATTTAAGCTCCTTGTATACCAGGACAATACTAGGAATTTGACTTGAATCTAATTGGGCTCAGTATACTCCTATATACCAAAAGCCTTTATTGTTGAAGGTGCATAGTAGGAATTCAATATATACACATGGAATAAATATGCTTGCCCTTTTTCTGTTGTTGAATACTTTCGGAAATTCAAGGAATGAATGTGAATGCTTTCTTACTTTTTTACAATTGCTTCATTATTATATAGTCATGATTCAGCCTTCTTTATAAACTAATAATCTTACTAAGTGCTTTCAACACTGATCAGGATGTGACTCAGCTCTGTGTCAAACACAGAAGGTACTGAGGTCACACCAAAACCAAAGCAATTTTCATCCCTCATATTTAGGTCTAGTGGAATAGAACAGGAAAAGAGAACCTGCATATACCTTTGATGTTCTTGGGTGACAAGCATACAAGGCGTTTCCTAGGACAGTCAAATGATGAAATATGGGCTTCAATCTCCTTGGTCCTCTGGTTTTCTCGTGACCAGTATGTGAATGCAAGCAAATTACCTGAATAACTCAACACGTTTTCTTACCCATATAAGAAAAGAAGAGTAAATATCTCATAGAATGTGGTAAAGGCTAAATGAGACATTACATGCAAAGCATTCAACTCAGAGCCTAGAACAGAGTAAATGCTCAAGAAATATGGACTATTGTTACATTTCTGGGATTTGGATAATTTTTACTAATGTGGATAAATACAGATGAAGCAATCCTACAAAAAGAAAACAGAAGTTGTGATGTGTGAGACATCATTTACATACAAATGGATATGGAAAAATAAATGGATTATGGATGCAATGTCCTTGGTAGGAATGGCAAGGGCCTATTTGGGCATTATACTTTATTCGTAAATCGTAGAAGAAATCCTATGACCAAAATACCCATGTGGCTTTTCACAGTAAAAAATATTTAAACACTTTCTTTAGAGATACATTTTGAGATCCACTTAAGGACCTGTCCAAACCAATATTGAATGTATTTGACATGACAGCTGGGTTTGAAAAAGTACTTTCAGCAAAAGCAGAACCACTGGTTAACTTTTCTCCTTGTAGTCAGTTACATTAAACAATCTTATCCCAAAAAGGCAAAGAGATATTAAAATCCAGGTTAAGGAGTATTCATTGAGATTTTCTTTTCTTTTCTTTTTCCTTCTCTCCTTCCCTCAGGTAGCAGAAAAATCATAATCTTAAAAAGAAGCTGATCTGGCAATGTTTCTCAGACTTCTTTTATTCTTGACTTGAAAAAAGGAAAGACTGAGGGATTGAGGGATGGTGATTTTACTTGGGCCTTCTAGGACCTATTTGAAGACTGTTCCAGAGTCAGGTGTTGGTTGAGGTTCACAGCTAATTAATCACTGGAAACCTGGAGGGAGTAGCTTGAGGTATTACAATCACCTAGGTATGAAGGTTTCTACATCCCAAATAGTCAAATTGCTGGCTACTTCTGGGATTATCTGGACACCTGAATCCTAAAGAATATGAAGTCCTAGGATCAATTCCTCAAGATGTCAAATTACTCTGTTAGAGAAAGGAAATTTTTATCTCATTTATTTTTTCCTTTCCAACCTTTATTTTAGGTTTAGGGGGAACACAGGCAGCTTTATTACATGACTAAGTTGCATTTTGTAGGGGTGTACCCAGGTAATGGGCATAGCACATGATAGGTAGTTTTTTGAGAAAGATGATTTTCAAGCAAGAGTGGAAACAGAATAGGTAGCAGTTAGAAAGTAAATGTTTTTGTTTATTTATACTTAATTATGCATAAATAAAAGTGTAGATGACGAAGTCATGATGCCAGTAAATGCTTTTATTGGCTTGTCCACAGAAGTCCTCCCTTCTCTAACCCCCTTTCTCCCAAGGTGGGTATGAGTGCACCACCAGGTGGTGACATCATGAAGTGACATACAGGGCATATAATGCCAGCCTGGGGAGAATTTTGGAGGTTCCAATGATTGCTGGAAATAACTGCACAAACATGGCTCTATTACTAGAGCTTTTGTGTACTTGAGGTTTTATTTTTGTTTTTGCTGAAGCCCAATACAAATACATAACAACATTAAATTGCCATTTATGACTAGAATTTTAAAATCTGAGTCAAACATACTTTCACCGAGCCTGGTTCTGCTTTTCATTTATTTTGTTACACAGGGCAAGTTATGTAATATTTTTGAACCTCTCTTCCTCACCCATAAAATTCAGGATAATAATGGCTGCCATGAAATAGTTTAATTGGACCTTAAGACTGATTACCTCTCCAAGATTCTTTCCTCTTCTCCCTCCATCCCCCACCATCTCCATTGCCTACTTTGTTCCTTGGCTTTACCTTTCCTTCTGGTTTGCCTGGGGGAGATAAATACCCACTTGCACATCACCTCCTCAGGCAGCGCTGCTCAGCCCATACCTCCGTGCTCATGCCAGGACTCATACAGCCTTTAGCCTTTGCATTCTCCACACTATTTAGAGTCACTTGTTTCCCTGAGTTTTGCTCACTGCTGGGCCTGTAGCACTGGGTCCATATTTCTATGCATCTTATTGACCTAGGCATTACACCCATGATATATACACATTGTAGATATTCAGTGACTTTTGTTGAATATTTTTAAAGTATAACAAAAAGGCTTTGAAATGCCAGGCAAAAAGAGTACGTAAAAGAGTAAGAGGACTTTCTGAAGGAGTATATTCATTGCCCAAAAAAGGAGATCTATCCCTTGGGAGAGAAGGGTAAATCTCTTCTACTCAGCTTGCAAATACGACTATTATGATCACTGGAATGCACTGCATGTAAAGTTGATTTATAGCCCTGGTTCTTTGTGAATGTTAATAGTAAACCTAATTTGAAATGTTATTTAAAAAGAAGTTAATACTTCAGTCTTAAGCATTTACTTTAAATCATTAAAAATTACTTTGTGTACCTTTTAATTGGGATCTCTTGGACTTAGGAAACAATTTGAAATCCTAAGGGCTTTATTTAATTAAACAAACTCCATAAACGTTAAAGTTAGTTGGATTTTTTTCACATAAATAACAGATAAGGTCCCTAAAAGACTGATTGGAACAAAGAAGACATTGATTTGAATCAATCTTTAAACAATTGTGTGACTTTGGCTAAATTAGTAAACTTCTGAGTCTCAATTTCCCCCGAAATGGTTAAGACTGCCCTAACGATTGCTACAAGGGTTGAATTATTAATGTGCACACCACTGTGTCTGGCACTGAGAAGGGTTAGCTCTCTTCTTTCATTTCATCCACACCTACCCTTCAACACATACATTTCTCTAAAGTCAATGTGTTTGAGATATTTTTTTTAAGTTCAATGATAACAAATATTAAATGCTTCTTTTCCCAATACTATAATTTTAAAAAAGGAGTTTCAGGCATATTTAAAAATGAGTTTCAGACATTAGATCATGTGAACATACTAATTATGTGAAACATTTTTGTCCAACTTCTACATAAATCATAGCTTCAAATTGTATGGTCATAAGCCTACAAGATACTCATTGCTATGCATTGAATTATGTCCCCTCCAAAATTCACTTGTTGAAGCCCTAACCCCTTATGTAATAGTATTTGGAGATGGGTCTTCTGGGAGGTGATGAGATCATGACGGTGGGGCCTGCATGACGGGATTGGTGCTCTTATAAGAAAAGACACCAGAGAGCTTGCTCTTTCTCCACCATGTCAGAAGGCCCTGACCGCAAGTCAGGAAGAGGGCCCCCAACAGAACCCAAACATGCTGGCACCCTAATCTCAGAACTTTCAGCCACCAGAACTGTGAGAAAATTAATTTGTTGTTGTTTAAGTTATCCAGATTATAGTATTTTGTTGTAGCAGCTGGAGCTGACTAAAGCACTCATGTGCCAACGTAATATCGTTTTAGTTATAAATTTAATATTGATGCAACTTTAGCTAAAGGAATAAAATCTGTATGAGAAACAATATAACTTTTCAACAATATGAAGATATAGTTCTTCTTATTCACAAACACACATATATACTTGCATACATATATGTAAACTATATTTTGAATATAGAAGATCAACTATATAGCTATCTAGTTTAACTCATTGATCAATTAATTCAACAGACTTGAGTGTCTGCTATGTGCCAGGCAATGCACTAAGCACTGATACACAAAGATGAGGGAGATACATTCTTATCATGATTGAGCCCACAACCCAATAGAGTAGAAAGTCAAAACATAAGATATATAATAAGGTGTGATAAATGCTCAAGATTATAACTAACATAATATTAAAAGCTGTTCTCATACTGTAGAACTGTTATTTCCTAAAACTGTATCAACCCCACCTAAATTAATCCAACAATAGCCTCCTGACATTTTTACTTGGGGAGACTTATGTAGGAGGCATCAAAGACAGAATAAAGTGTTTACCTCAACTTTTCTATCAACAATGTTGGAAGTGAAAAATACAACGTAACTTTTGAGTCTCAGCTCCTATAAATTTAAATGAAAATAGACAGTTGGTTCAACATATGTTGATTTCTTAAAATCAGAAATAGATTTTCCCAGCAATACGCTTCAGGGAAAATAAAATGTGTGGGCTGGTTTATCCACGCATTAAAAGGAAGGTTCCAGCTGATGTTTGATTACATTCATGAATAAAAAAATATTGTAATGAGAACATTCAATTACTCTTTCCTCAGGAGTAAAAATTTCTGGTCTGAGAATTTGTTTCAAATCAGTGGTTAGAACATAAACAAACAAATAAAAAAGGGGAAATAAGTGAGAATGAGATCCTCAGAATAGCTACTAAATTTGAGTAGGCAGAGCATGATTTCCGGAGTCCAAAAGCCTGTTTAAAGTCCTGGCTCTCATGTCTACTAGTAAGGTGCTGGTGGGCAGGTTTCTTACCCTCCGTGAGCATGTTCAGTTTATTCAGCAGTAACATGGAACCAAATAAGACCCACTGAGAGAGTTACTCAAAAATTCAAGAGAATAACTTGAATTCTCTTTCTGTCAATGCATGCCACATGTCTGACCTATGACAGGCTCTCAATACTTGGTAGACAATCAGAATGATTATTATTATCGGAAGGAAGAGAAACAAGGAACAGCAACTCAAAAGACTACCATTGGCTTCACTGAAATAGGATCTTTGCATTTTGTCTTCTTTATCTTTGCATCTTGTCTTCTTTTTACTTTCTCTTCACACACCACACACATGACCTAATAATAATAGTGTCTGTGGTAACTGTTGTTATTATACAGTAGCACCCAATTTTGTAGGTCTTATTTTACTTAATTTGTAGTCAGTAAACATATTATCCCCATTTGATAGATGAGGAAATTGAGGCACAGACACGTTAAATGTCTTTCCCAGGTCACACCGTTTGGAAGAGATGACGTTAAGACTTGAGCTCTGATCTATCCCGACTCTAAAGTTCATGCTAATATGAACAAAATATAAAAGAGAACATAATACAAAAGAACATGAAAAATAATACAACTTGTACAATCTTAACTTCCAATTCAGCCCTCCAATGTAATCTGAAAGATCTTTGGTTTGATTTAAAAATTAAGTCAAATCTCTGTATGGCGTTTCTCCTGGGAGGCTCAAACAAGTAAACATTCTACCCTGATGTTGTTCTTTCTTTTTCTCTCAAGTTACTCAAATGCTCAGTAAGAAGAAGCTTTCAACTGAATATGGTGGGGCAAAGCCAGCTGCTCTGCCTCCATGTGGTAGCTCAGATGGACACCTCACTCTTGGTGTTACTATGTAGCTGTACTCCCTTAATGGCCTGACCAGCTGTCCTACATAAACAATTATTCATGATTTTAAATTATTAATAATTTAGAAGGAAAATAGATTTCCTGTGACGAATACAGCACAATATAGCACATAACATCAGGTTCGAATATTTGTTGTCTGCACATCCTCTATAGTTATAAAATGTAACTAATGATTTGTGTTTGTCTCTCAATCCAATTTTGGTAGAGCAAGATTTAAAATAAATGGCTGTAGATTTCCTAATTTTATCAGAGACTACCAGTTGTTACAAGTACACATGTTATTTCATATAAAATGTGAAAAAATACTTCATGTTTTTATATGAGACCCACTTATGCTTATAATAGTTATGGTTCCCAGATGTTATTAATGTGAAAGTGTTTAGAGAATTTTCTCTGAAAATGTCATCCTATCCCTACACAACCCAAGATGATTGCAATAGTTTCATAAATGTCATGGTTTATAACCTTACATTTATGAAGAAACTGTTGACATCCTATCTTTAGAGAATGAGAAAGAAAGAGGGATCATTCTGAACAGATAAATTCCAGGAAGCATCTTGGCCTGACACATAGGCCTGCCTAGACTGGGTAGATTTTACTAATATGTCTTTCCAATTCACTTGTTGACTATATTTAGCTTTATAAAGTTAAAGGTGAAACAGCCTGCTTAATATAGCATCTACTCCAGTGGTTCTGAAACACTAAATCTTCTCCTTGAGAAAGTTTGCACCAGTCCAATAGAAAGTTTCGTATATTTGTGATTAAGCTACATTTATCAAATTAGAAGCACGATTCATTACTCTGACATGATCTTTACCATTTTTAAAATTTATAATATCCAGGATTTTATCAAAGGATAAACGTAGAGTATAGGATCTTTACAAAAATGAGCTCACCTGGCAAACTAAAAGTAGGCTGTGTAAGTCGCCACATTCCAAAAATTAATATTTAAAATTGCAAAGTACAGAAACAGATGAGGTCTACAGTTTTACTAGTGGAATCACTAATAGAGTGACTTGAGTATTTTTTCCCACTTAGTATATTTTAATTATCTTCATACTAAGAAAATGCCTATGAAAGTAGGTCTAGAAAACCCAATATCAGCCTGCCAATATTTATATTATTCAGAGGGATGTATACACATCTGAATCTTTTTTGTTTTCCTATATAATTCTAGCTATATTTAATTCTAGTTACAAAATAATTAAAAATACCACTCTTAACTTTTCTGGGCATGGGGTTGTAACCATGAAACCAACTGCTTATGCTTTCCGAAACCAAGTCAAAGTTCAGACACCTTGAAAATGCAGTCTTTTGTACACGATGTACCAAAAAAGCCCCAGAATAGAAACCTAATTGTGAGTCCTTAGATAACTAGGACTAGAAATCCTTCATCGCTACACTCCTGGTGCTTAGGACAACAGTGACAGGTAAAGGCACTCCACAGACTATGGAATGAGCAGATTCTAAGAGTCAATACTTAGGGTGAACCTTGCTCTATCACAATACTTCTCAATCTAAACGATACTGCAGACCTAGTCATATAATTTATTCTGAGCCAGAAAACTTCAGGAATGTGCAAGCTGGAATGGGGAAGAAAGAAGTCAAATCCTTTGTCACTGAGAAGAGAAACCAAGGGAGAAGCAGGTATGGAGTTCCAACATGTGCAAAGCTTCATAGATACTAAACTGGGGAAAACCAGGTTAAAGTAAAATAACATTACAGCCATGTACAAAATATGTTTCTGCTTCCAAACCAGGGTAATTAAAAACAATAGAATGCAGTTATTTATTAGTATTAGCTATCAGTTGAGATCGATTTTTAAACTTTAAAACGCAGTCACTTTCATTACAAACTTTTATTTTCAGACTCACATATGCATGGAATAGTGGAGAGTAGAGACATTTATTAATTAAACTAGCTCTGACAATGAGATTCATTTAACAAGCTATTTCAGATCAAAACAGGATTGGGGACTACCATTACTTTCCTCACTCTCCCCTTTCATTTTTGGATCAGCTCTAAATAGTCACAAAATATGTCCATTTGGCATCTTCTGTGGCTTCCAGGGTTTAATTTCCACACTCCTTGATATCACAGAATCACTTTAAAGATTAGAGAGGTTGCAGATCAAGTATTATAGTCATGTGCCATATAGACTTTGTGTGACTACCCCACACCATTTGTCTATTTTAATAAAAGGAGGTCATGATAGTGCAGAAAATGAAAAACATTTTATTAATCTGAATTTAGCATATTTATGGTATTATACCCCTAACATAATTGTGTGCAGGATATTTTGTTTGAAAACCGTAATGCTGTATTGCTTTTTATATCTCACCAACTAATTGTTTTTCTAATCCTACCAAATTTAGTGGTGTCCACTTAACTACATGGCTGTGGCTGATACTGCTGATTGTATATACAATATCCATTCCCCCTTTCATTCTTATTTATATAAGCCTAATGTTAATCACCCAATAATATGTCTAGTTAAAAACACAAGTTCCTCAGCCTCCCTGGAAGGTAGGGGCAAGTATATGAAATTGTTCTTGCCAAAGAACAGACTGTCAGAGAGGGGCAAGGTAGCTGGGTTTATAATAAGCTGAGGATTCCTAGGAAATCCTTGTTTCCCTGATACAGGCACCATCGCTTGCTGCTTCATTTCCATTTCTCTTCTTTACTCTGTTTGGAGTGAGGAGATAGTGCTGTGGGAGCAGTATCGTCCATGGTCGTGAGATGATAAGCACAGGACAGGCCCATATGCTGAGGACGGCAGGCACAGAAGAAAGAATAAGAGGAAATCACGTATTTGAGGATATCATAGAATCACTGTACTAGCCCTAGTTTGCTACCTCCTGATGTCCTTTTCCAGAAGACCAACAAACCCTTAGATGATTAAACCATTGTTAGTTTTCTATTGCTTATAGCTGAATGCATTTTAAACTGATAAAAAAGACCTAATGGTTTTGCGATAAAGACTTTTTAGCACACCTGCCACACTTTTAAAACACGGTCATTTTGAAAGAGCTGGTGCCAGATTACAATATTTCAAGCAACTGCCTTCTTCCTAAGTTTATTACATTGAGACACGTTAATTTAGCTTTTGTTCGAGTTAATGCTTCAGTCATTTCTTTGCTTACAAAATACTTTTTAAAGTAAATATACACAAATTACCCACCTTAGAAAATGCAAAAAAAGCAGATATTTGTAAGTCATCTAAGTCAGTTCTTGCTTCCCTTCCTACACTATTCATTAATTTGGTGTAAAAAGGATTATAATTGAATGTTGTTCTTGTATTTCATGGACACCAGTTGTCATGCTAATGCACACAAAAGGTTTTTTCCAGCGTGAATGCATCAAGTAAATCCCAATCATTGCCACTGCAAATGCTGACAGACTAAACAAAATTGCTGACAATTTCCAAAAACTGTCTAGATAGATCACTGCTGTGCAAACATCATTGCAGTTCCTAATGAAAAAGCAAATAATCCCTATTTGACATGTGTCTCGTTAATTTCAAAATAATAATTATTATTTAATTATATCTAAGCATTTCATATAATTATCTTATAATTCACTGTATACAGTGTGAATTTCAATAAAATTCACTTTCCTCTTCCTCTATTTTACCTAAGGATTTAAAATAAAGCAAGCTAACCTGTCCTTCTCTGAAAACCTGTACATTTATCTATGCTTACATCTTTTGTAAAAAGCTGTATTGTTTATTTTATTGTTAAATTGCACTGTGTATTTCAAATGTCAGGAGACGTTCATACACACACACACACACATACACACACACACACACTCACACACAGAGAGAAAGGGAGAGAACACAAAGAGACAGAATTTCCTCCCTACCAAAGGGGCTTTGTTTTCATCAGCAAGTTTTTTTTGGCTCATTGAACTAAATTCACAAATTAACAAAACTCCACTATGAAGATCTGATGGAAGGAGGAATGGAAAACTCTTGACCTTTTGGATCTCAGTCCCCTGACCAGCCCTTTTCATCTTCTCTTATTAAATGAAAATGATCAGTATCAGCTTTCAGATTTAGGCAAGACAGCTAAAAGCAAAATCTTGCCTTCTGAAAAAGATGGTAAAGGAAAAATTGGAGATAATTAAATAATGAAATCTGTTTAAAGAGACTTCACTTCGAATCCCCGTGGTATGGACACATACCATGAACCTATTTATGTCAACGAAATAGGCAGAATCGTTCATTATGTAAATATGACCTTTAAGGACATATCACAAGTAAGTTGTGAATAATATCCCCATGAATAATTGAGAATTGATGGCATTTAATATTTATTAAGGGACTTTTATATGGATTTGAGTTAAGTAAATCAATTCCATGGGCCCACTGATGGTATTCATTTAATGATTTATTCAGCCTCTAAATATGATAAGTAATGTTCTATATGACAGTGAGCTAGAAATTGCACAATGGAGAATTCAAAATGAGTAAGACACTGTCCTTGTTTGCAGAGTTTTCATGTGGCAAATCCCTTAAGGAGAAAACAGCACTTCTTTACAGGATGAAAAGGTCAGCTCCACATACTTGATCAGCATTTAGAGTTTGAAATAATAATTGGGTGAGGTCTTGAGGGATGGATTTTGATTGGTGGTGATATTAAAAAGAGAGAATTTCAAGTATATATGGAAGGTCAAAAATCCAAGGGCAATGGAAGTTAAGAAAAGTAATCCTTTTGAGCTGGGATACGTGCAAAAAGTGAGATAAAATCCTGGACAGATAGGATAAAACCACAATTTCAAAGGGCTCATTGAAGAGTTTAGATTATTTTGAGAAGTCAGTCATGGAGAGAGAATATATGGATGAGATGCAGTATAATAAGTTCCAGTGTCTCCCATACCCCAATAAGGATGTACATGAATCTCTAACAAAAGAGAAGGAAGCTTGGAAAGTGTTAGGATTCGATTTCTTTCTGCTTTTTCTACTTATGAGTACATGGATTAGGATGTTATTTGCTGTGCTGAAACAGAGTTGAAATGTTACTTTAAGTAATCTCATATGCTATTAAAATGACTATTTTACCAAGATTCAAAAAACTGAAATGTCAGCATATGCCTAATAATGAATGTTGTTTTTGTGAATGGAAATAGTATCCATATCATCATCTTTTCCTTCCTCTTTCTTCCCTTCTTCTTCATGGTCTTTAATGTCTTAATTATTTAACCTTTGTGGATGAGTATTAAGCATATAAGTTAGAAAATATCAATTTTATTATTTTTTAAATGCTGAAATAATTATTTTTAATGAGAGTATTATTGACAACCACTTCTTGATTATTATTGAAAGAATAAACTTGAGTTTTGAACCAATGGGTTAAGGATTAAATCTGCATTAATGTAAATAGGGAATTTTAAGGGCTTTTATAACCAAAGTCTATGGAATTATAAACTTCCATCTAGTGAAATAGATTATGAGAATCACCTTTCGATTTCATGGTGTAAAAAAAATTCTCCCAGAAACAGATACAGGGCTATAATCCTCAGATTACACGCACACCCAAACACATATACAGGTATGTATGTATTTGCCCCCTCAAACCAGATACTGGTTTTATTTAAAGCATTCTTTTTTTTTTCCTTAAACTATGCTCAAACCATGGTTGACAGTATAAGAAAAGAACCAATAGGATAGATTATAGTATATTCTATTCACAGCAACAGACTGAAATAGACTCAATATCTGATGTTGAACTTTTCAAATGTATACAGAAAATTACATATAAGTTATAAATTCACACAGCTCTTCTATTTCCTTATTCTATTTGTCCTAAGAATTTACAATAGAATTAAGTTCCTTCAAGTAAGAGACATTACAGTGTTGCATTGCTGAGACAAGCCTATAAAGAAAAGGAAGATGTTTTGGTTTTGTCTACTGTGGTCTCCTTGTAGCCCTGGAATGTGAAAATGTACAAAAATAATCTAATATCTCATAAACACAGTAAAGCGGGGTTTTCTTTGGTCAGATACTTTCTAGATAGATACGAGAGAACTGTCAAGAAGCAAAAGATATTAAGATAACTCCACATATTAAATCACTTCAATTTCATAGGATATGTCATGAACTTAAAAAAATTTTCTCTTTTCCTTTTGTAAAGAAAAGTCACAGCTAAAAAACACAGAAAGAAAAGAGTTTGGAAATGTGTGAGGAAGAGATGAAAAAAGCTCTCTACAACTGGTTCAGAGATTAACCTGAGTGAATCCAGTCACGTGCAAAGGCTTGTGGAGGTCTAGACTGTAATGTCCGTAATTGAATTTCAAATTGGCTTTACATATTCCCAGAGAAAGCATACACCACGATGTGCTCATGAATGCAAGCCTTAATAGGAATTACATACTTTCATAAGCACTGTACTTACAAAACCTCTTGAACTCTTTAATCCTATATTGAGGTTTTACGTTTCTTCTACTCAGAAAAATATCAGATTTATCTATTGCCCATAGGATATTTGTTTTAAAGTGATATACTTCAGTGGGACCTTTCTCCTGAAGAAGTTTTGTATAAAAATTATTCACTTGAATGACAATGGGATAGATGAGTACAGAATCCCATTAATGTATCATAGAGTGATATTGCAGTTATGAAACATAAATCTTAAAGCTGTGAATCTCTGCACATAAACAGATTGGAAGTTTAGACTTGAGATTAATGTAAAGAAATGATTATTAATGTCAAAGAATGTAATCTGAGGAAATATTTTGTTTTCTATTAACTGTATTTAGGCAATCTGCAGCCCAAAGTTTGAGTTCTAAATTATTCACCAACTGCCTTGAAGTACCATCAAACAAATTCTAAGATGTAACACTTGAGGGGGATCCTTTTGCCTCAATTTTTTAAGTCAGTGGAATAGGAGTCTTCAATATATCAAACTCGGAAATTAAACAAGCTTTACAAAATAAGAAAGTGAGAATGGAACATTTTATAAATAACATTTAGATTACATATCTTGAGTTATTCACCAAAATATGTCTCAGATGGAATAGATTTAGTTTTTCTAAATATAAAAAGCAAGCATGCTAAGCAAAATCTCTATCATAGAAACAAAACTTTTTTTCGAGACAGAATCTCACTTCATGGCCCAGGCTGGAGTGTAGTGGCACGATCTTAGCTCACTGAAACCTCCACCTCTCTGGTTCAAGTGGTTCTCCTGCCTCAGCCTCCTAAGTAGCTGAGATTACACTTATGTACCATCAAACCCAGATAATTTTTAAAATATTTTTAGTAGAGACAGGGTTTCACCATGTTGGTCAGGCTGATCTTGATCTCAAACGATCCACCCGCCTCAGCCTCCCAAAGTTCTGGGATTACAGGTTTGAGTCACACCATGCCTGGCCAAAACAAAACTTCTTTACAATAAAAATTTAAAAAATAAAAAGCAAAAGACTGGAAATAGTTGCTTAAAATAAAGAGTCAAATTTATGTGACAAAAAGAAATAAAATACATGTATGAGAAAACAAACCAACAGATAAACAGTGATCCACCGGGGAGATGTTGAAATATTCCAGTAGAGAGTTCAGGCAAATGGAAATATAAAGCGCAAACAAACAAATGGAAAATAATATTGAGATAGTATTTCATACCATCTAAAGAGAAAATATCTTGAGAAAATTACTATATTCAATACAGCCATAATAACAGAATATTCTGGGGCGCTGTAAGTTGATATAAATTCCTTTTAAAATGATTCTTACAATTGGCCAGGTGCAGTGGCTCACACCTGTAATCCCAGCACTTTGGGAGGCTGAGGCGGGTGGATCACCTGAGGTCAGGAGTTTGAGACCAGGCTGGCCAACATGGTGAAACATTGTCTCTACTAAAAATACAAAAATAAGCCAGGCGTGGTGGTGCACACCTGTAATCCTAGGTACTCACGAGGCTGAGGCACAAGAATTGCTTGAACCCTGGAGGCAGAGGTTGCAGTGAGCTGAGATCGTGACACTGCACTCCAGCCTGGGTGACAGAGTGAGACTTTGTCTCAAAAAAAAAAAAAAAAAAGGAAATGATTGACAAAATATAGCAGAAATCATGAAAGAAACAATCAGTTCCACAGAAGTTGAAAGCTCTGTGCAATAAAGATGTTCACAGCAGCACTAAGTATACCAGCAAACACCCAGAAACATTCCAAATATCTAACATTTGAAGAGTAATTATTTCAAAGGTAGGATTATAATTGTTTTAAAAGTTTCTTCTTTGCACTTTTTGGAGGTAGTCTTCAAACATTTAATACAAAAGTATTACTTTGGTAATCAGAAAATTATCTGTTAATAAACATTTAAAAATATAATATGTGCATAATATGAAAAATGAATATAAATTTATTAGGTTACAGATGTTTTTCATAGCAATGAGAAATTACTAAGGAAACGATTTAATATTGTTACACTCTTTGAAATTCTCTTTAGTAATTCTGCATTTACACAATAACATTTAATTAATTAGAGCACTATTATCTAATTTAGTACAATGACTCTGATGATATAAAGCCTAGGCTTTTATTTTTTTTTTTATTTTTTATTATTATACTTTAAATTCTAGGGTACATGTGCATAACGTGCAGGTTTGTTACATATGTATACTTGTGCCATGTTGCTGAAGCCTAAGCTTTTAAAGTCACATTATTGGAAGTGAGGACATTTGGAATAATCTGTTTCTAAAAACGTTAAAATGTTATTTTATGACTATTCTTGGTTTTGAATAGTTTCTGATATATTACAAAATGCCTTTCGGTATGTATTTAAGTCCCTAGCTTTGTTTATAGTAGGGTAATACATGCATATTGGACAGACTCCTGAAAATTTTGCCTAGAAATCAGCCATGAAATTTGAAAGAAAAAAACTGTGACCTGGGCATTCCTTAATCTTACTATCATTTTCAATATTTGTATAATGAAAGAGTTGATATACATAATTTCTTAGCACTCTAATAGGCCACAGTATTGTGAAAAACAACTCTACAAATGTAAGAAATTAATAATATTTCATTAAACTTAAATTCTCACAGTACAGTAAAACATATTGTTAGCTTTATCTATAAAATTTCAAATGTCCACATGAAAATTAAAAATGAGCCCATTTATATATTTGCAAATGTCTGAATGTTTAATATTATTTTTATATATTGCTATTGATCCAATGTTTAAATCATTAGCTGGATTTTTACCATTTTCATAATTAGTATAAATGAATGTGTATATATATGCATATATGAATCCATATAGTTATGCACATTCACATAAATACTATATATAATTAATATAACATATAGAAACAAAATACTGTCTTTTGACTTTCTGCTTTTACAAAGGCAGCATTAGAAAAAGCTATATTTCTCAAAACACATTTGTTTTTCAAGAAAAAATATGCAGAGCCCTATTTTTCTACCAGTTCATATTATACATTAAACATTTATTATGCACTTGCTACTGATGTTAGAATACTTTAAACTTCAGTGAGCAAGAGATACTGTTTCTATGGCATATTTTGCTTCAAATATCCACATGCATAAACATGCATAGATTGTGGGACATTATTTAAATAAATGTCTCAATTTTGTATAGATAGGCTAAGTGATACTTGCAATGCTCAGTAATACATGCAACACTGAGAGATATATGCAACAGCATACATAAGCTGACATATTTGTGCCAAACACCACATTCGTCACACAATGTATTCTGTTGTCAGATTTGCAGAATATGGGGCAATACAATATAAGAATGACAAATTTTGAACAAAAAGAGTTCCTTTCCCCATGAATAAGACAGAGAAAAGTGGTGTCATAGTTGTTCATCATAATAAATATATTAGTAAAACATATAAAATGCAATCATGGTGGGGGAAAGGCATAATTATTTGTTTTCCAAAGTGCAAAAAGGAACTTTCACTTTTGAATACACACCTCTGTAAGAAGATGCTCAAGAAAAGTAAACACCTAACAGTAGTTGCTTCTGTGTGGGAAGGGAAGGTGACAGAATTGGGGAAGGGTATACTAGGGGCTCCAGTTTTACCCTTAGTGTTGTATGGCTTGAACTCTTTGATGCATAAACAGCTACACTACCATCTATTTTTACATGCCTGAAATATTTAATATTTTAACATAATAGTATAAAATATATTTCTATACTCTAGAGTATATTTAAAATTTATCTTTAATATTCTGTAATTTGTAAAATAATATCTATTAGTTTGTCATTCATATTCATTCTAAACACTATGCATACTTCTTACCCATTTCTTTACTTTTTATCATTTTCAATCTGTATCAAAACAGTAGAGCTTTACACAAATTTTTATCTAAATATCATCTTTCAATTATTTTCACAGTGATTAAAAACAAAGTAAAAAAAAAGAACTAGGTGAATGTTAACCTGAGGATGAGGAAAGTTTTTATATGTATGAAAGTCATAGATTAAATTCTCGAAAAGAAAAATGATTCTTTTGTCTACAGTCATATATCAAAAAGCAGTGTAATAAATTAGATGGCAAGTAACAAATTGAGAAAAACATTTTTGCCAAAAGTATGATGGAGAAAGGGCTGGGTGCAGTGGCTCACACCCGTAATCTCAGCACTTTTGGAGGCCAAGGCAGGTAGATCTCTTGAGGTCAGGAGTTCGAGACTAACCTAGGCAACACGGTGTATTGTTTCTACTAAAAATACAAAAATCAGCCAGGTGCGATGGTGCACACCTGTAGTCCCAGCCATTTGGGAGGCTGGGATGAGAGGATCGCTTGAACCCAAAAGGCAGAGGTTGCAATGAATCAAGATCGTGCCACTGCACTTCAGCCTGGGTGACAGAATGAGACTCTGTGTCAGAAAAAAAAAAAAAAAAAAGAAGAAGAAGATAGGAAAAGTTAATGTCTCAATAAGACACTAACGTACAATTCACAATAGAAAATTCTTTTACACATATAAAAATATTTGCAGCCTCCATGTTTATCAATTGAAATAAATTAGATATTATCCAACATATTAATTTTATAAATACTTAACTGTAAAAAACTCAATATTTGAGATGATGCAGGGATACAGTGATACAGCAGTGTAATACACTACAAGCACACTGCTAACAGTTTCTGAAAAGCAGAACACAACGTCACCTTTAAAATGTTCTTTAACTCTATACATCATATTTCTGAGAATGCATCTTAATTCACCAATCCAGGATTGATCTTCAAGTATGTTTATCTTAAAATAATTAAAAACAGCCAGCCAATGTCCAATATGAAGAGAACGGCTGAATAAAATGTAGGAAAATAAAATCATGTTATAGAAGTTTATAGAATAATATAGGATGGTATGAAATAATGGAAATATAAATCTCATTTTACTATTTTTAAAGATTAAGCATTAAAAGTCTCATTGGAAGTTGAAGGTGTGAATCCTAATCACTCTAACACTGTACAACTGCATTATGAAATATTTTCTTTACATATTCTAACATAAGAATTAGTGTATCACTAGAGAAAAGTTCCATATGAGTTATTTATAAAAGTAGAAAATACTTTATTGCTGCTGGTGTCCTGAAACTGAATAATAAATTCATCTATAAATCATTTAGTACCTTAGTGTCTGTGGGCCTGCTTCTTGTGTTAAGTGCAGAAAATTATTAACAGTCTGGTCTTTCTAAGTACATAATTTTCTATTGTTTATTCTTTGTTTTATAAAGGGCCCACATGTTCAAAATATTTTTGATAACAACCAAATAGTCTACTTCCTTGATGTACTGGAACAGTCATCCATTTTTTTTCTTGCTGGTATTTTTGTTCTAAAAGGGAAAAGAGTGTGGAAAAAGATAATGGATTACTTTATAAGCATTGTCTTCACGCCTTAGCAACAATAATCAATACTCAAAAACTTTTAAATTCTTAACACATTTATACCTTGTAAATAGGGGCACAATTACGTGGAATTTATAGGCAGCTTGCTTTTCTTGTACCATCACTCAATTTTTTGAATTAAAGATTTTATATGAGACTACGGAATTGATATAAAGATGCATGAATGAAAAAGAGATGAACCCAACAGTGGAATTAAATATACAATCAGTAGTTAAGAATCAAGAGACTGATACTTCAGCAACCTTAGGAATTATTCAGGTAAAGGGGGGGCAAGCACAACGCTTTGCACTGAAGAGGACTTTAGAGATCAATTACCCAACACTCTCCTTTTAAACTAGAGGAAACTGAGCCTATGAGGATTTAGTCATTTGTCTGTGATCACTCAGCTAGCTAGTAGCACAGAAGGAACAACAAGAAGGTTCTAGATTTACAGTAAAATTCTCTATTAATTCATTTCTACATAACTGCTTCTTGCACCTAATGTAAGTCAAAGTCAGGTATGCAATACGGAAAATGGTATGGTCTCTCCGTACTCCAAATCCAGGGTCAAAACAACAGAAAAATGCCCGAGAAACAAAAACAAACAAAACAAACAAACAAAAACCTCAAGAGGCCACTGAGCAGAAATACTGAATGAATGACAAGCTCTTCCCAATCTCCTTCCATTCCTATCCCCAAGGGCTCTGGGTCAGACTAAAAAGACCACTGAACCACATGAAACCATTTGCATCTATGTCCCACATTTTCCTAAATGTGTGACCCTGGACACTTTTCTCTGCCACTCTGAACCTCAGTTTTAACATCTAGTTAAAACTCAAGACCATCTCTGAAAGGTCCCTTCTTCCTCTATGTCACTACGCAGCTGAAATACAACAGGATTTGCCTAGCTTTGTCTTTCTGTTCTTTTTGTTGTTGTTGTTGTTGTTGAGACAGAGTCTCACTTTGTCGCCCAGACTGGAGTGCAGTGACCGGATCTCAGCTCACTGCAAGCTCTGCCTCCCAGGTTCACGCCATTCTCCTGCCTCAGCCTCCCGAGTAGCTGGGACTACAGACGCCTGCCACCTCGCCCGGCTAGGTTTTTTTTTTTGTATTTTTTAGTAGAGACGGGGTTTCACCGTGTTAGCCAGGATGGTGTCGATCTCCTGACCTTGTGATCCGCCCGTCTCGGCCTCCCAAAGTGCTGGGATTACAGGCTTGAGCCTCCGTTCTTTTTTAAACCCTTTGTCCAGTCAATAAGTCCACTTTTTAAAAATTCTTGCAGTTTCTATTCTAAAGAAAAAAAAAATCTAAATGGTGCGTCTAATAATAAGTGCTCTCAATATGACCATAATTGTACTACTGATGTTTTGGTGTTTCAGAGTAATAGAATTTACTGAAAAAGATTAACTCCAGCTATATAAAGTTGCCATATATTTGTTTAAAATTTCACATTTTTTCTTCCACAAAACTTTACTTTCCTCTTTCAAATCATAGGAGATGAAGAACTTTTCATTAGTAACCTGAAAGCTGCTGACTACATGTTGAAAAGATTCATTTTTACCTATGCAGGTTCTTCCCTTTTAATCAACCTGAAATTATGTTTTTCTATTAGTTAAAACTAAACCTTCTCTTAGCAAAATACAGAAGAGAACAGGAAAAGAAAAAGCTGGCTACAGAAAATTTTTTCTAACTCTATGTCACCTAAATTTAACAGTAAACTTCTAGTAGCCTCTTTGGCCCTAAAATGTGTCAAATGATTCATAATCTGAATGGGCTTTTATACAACATAGGGATTAGGAATCTGGCCCTACAGTCTCTGGAGCAAACATATTGTTGAGAAAGGTTTGCACCAGAAGAATCTTCTCTCGCCAGTACTACTGTTGTTGTTACTGATAACAATTATTATCATCATCATCATCTTTTTATTTTTTTTATTTTTTGAGATGGAGTTTGCTCTTGTTGCCCAGGCTGGAGTGCAATGGCACATTCTTGGCTCACTGCAACCTCTGCCTCCCGGGTTCAAGTTATTCTCCTGCCTCAGCCTCCTGAGTCGCTGGGATTACAGGCATGTGCTACCATGCTTGGCTAATTTTTGTATTTTTGGTAGAGACCGGGTTTCACCATGTTGGTCAGGCTGGTCTCAAACTCCTGACCTCAGGTGATCCACCTGCCTTGGCTTCCCAAAGTGCTGGGATTACAGGTGTGAGCCACTGCACCCAGCGATCTTTTTTGCATGTAATCATTTATAAAGTACATACCCCACAAATTATCATGTTTAGACACATAGACGACCATTCTATACTATTCATGCATGTTATTTATTCCTGTTTAGCAAATGAGAAAACCAATGCTCAGAAGGATTATGAGATTTACTCCATTTTATATCCAAAATATAGTAAACCAGGCTTTGAACAACTCTAATTCTAGAACTTCTTTTATCTGTACCTCAATATAGTAAGCATTATTTCATGTGGGCACAGGGTTTTGTATTTTCATACCAGGTGTGCAGTAATGAGGCATTCTAAATTTACCCAAGAAACACACTTAAGTAATGCCCTGAAACAGACATCGCTATTCCTTATCTGGGAATTCTGTTATCATCTTGCATTTGCAAAAATAGTCATTCTATAATATAGAAGTATTCTTTCACATTGGCCTCGCACATTGCTGGAAAACATTTCTTCATATTTCCTCTTCCCCCAAAAAAATAATGAGTGGGAAATATAGTTAATATTTATTTTGAAAGGAAATAGGGCTTAATAAAGGGAACAATGACATATTTAAGTCAAGGTAGATTAATGGCTAAGGTTTACCACTTACGACACTGCAAACAAAATCTAACATGATACTATTGCACTAATACTAAAGCAATCATTACACCAGTAGTTGTGCCAAATGTGGAACTCAATAACAAAGCCTACTTAAAGTGATCAAATATTATCAGTCAGTACATGATCAGTGATTATTCTATAAAGTGGAGTTGGAGAAGCTAAACAAACCCTAAACTTTTTTCCTTATTCTTCATCATCAAAACACATTACAGATAGACAAAAGTTAAATATAAAAAGAGAGTCCCAAAAAGATTAGGATGATGGTAAAGTAAAACAAGATTTAAGAAGCTTAAAATGGAGTCACATTTCTAAACATGACATAAAAGCACACAAAGAGGAATGACTGTTAAACCTTGATCTATTTAAAACATTTTAGAAACAAAAGATTAAATAACTCCACCAAAAAATGAGTGCATAACTTACATAGGCATTTCTCCAAAGATGATGTTCAGATGGCCAACAAGTACATTAAAAGCTCCTCGACATTACTAATCATCAGAGAGATACAAATCAAAACCTCAATAAGATATAATTTCATACCCATTAGGATAGCTACTGTAAATGCGCGTGCGTACACACACGCATACACACACACACATAAGTACTGACAGAACATGGAGAAATTGGAACCCTTGTGCACTGTTGATAGGATTGTAAAATGGTACAGCCACCATGGAAAACAGCATGAAGTCTCCTTAAAAATATTACAAATAGAACTATCTTAAGATGCACTTAGGTATACACCCCAAAAGAATTAAAAGCAGGGTCTTAAAGAGACATTTATGCAAGTTTCTTCTCTCAAAAGCAGACTCATATTGTACGAGCCCATGTGACTGCTGAACAGAGTCCAAATGTTCTTTATTTCCTTTCACTGATCACTACAATCATCACTCAAATCATCACGCTTCAACCAGCCTGACACAGAACTGTGTTCTTTAGGACTCAGTAGAGAGTACTACGTAACAATGAAGATCAGAAAATGGCTTTGGAAACATGGAACCAGACAGAATAAAAGATGATAGGTAGACAGATAGATAGATCAATTGATCAATAAATAGATCGATAATAGATCCATAGAATGCAGTTAATAAGGTGATTTATATAATCTAAATGTTTAATATCAGCTTGCTAACCAATAGTTCCTCACTCTCATAAACAATGCTTGAATACACACTGCCAATTGTTTATGCCTGCTCAAATTCTTATCAGTCCTACCATCTGATTGACCTGGCAACTCAATCTCTTTAGAATGTTGCATCTTGGTTCTGATGCATTAAGTGAAGATTTTGTATGTTAATTCATAAGGGAGGAATCTTATTTCTCTGATTTCAACATCTCTTCTTTCCCACTGTACCACATGCAAGCAGTATAGAACACTTTGGAGTTAATTGTGACTGTTATATTAATTCTAGACAAACTACAACAGAAGACACATCGTGGCAGAGAATACTTTAATATTCCTATATTGTAACCCACAACTTTTGATCACTTTACAAGGTCAAACTTTATTGCTAAGCATCACAGTAATCCAATGGCTATAACAAAAAGCCGATGACCTTAACTTTCCAGGTAGCCCCTAGTATAAAGCTTGACTTTGATGTATCTAAACAAGCATAACTATAGAACTCATGATGAGGTCTATTAGAATCATAAAATGTTCTGAGAGGAAGCTGTCCAGAGCCACCCTGCTTAAGAGATTTAAAAGCAGACAGATCAAAGCATGTGTCATTGAGAATCCTGCTGGCTGTCATGAGAGAAGGGGTAAAATTGCAAACCCATTCAGTTGTATCCATTACTGTAATGACCTGGAATAGACTAGAATGATGAAAATGAAGGGTGAGTAACATTGGGTCATAATAATAGTAATCACGTCATGTGCCAGTAGCATTGAATTTTTCTTTTGTACAGCAAAGCCAGTGTTGTATTTTTTTCCTGGATAGCTATGGTAACAAGCTTTATTTCTGAATGCCTGATTTCCTGTCTATAGACCCACACATCTGAGTAATATGCCTATCCCAAACATTCGTTATGATATCAAGGATGAGTCAAAAAACAAGATGGACATATGCCAAACAATTTTATGCTAAGGGTAAAATCTGTATTTCCATTGATTACCAAACTGAATTTTGCACAGGTAAAAAGCAATGCTGTCACAAAATCCTGCATCTTATCAGCTTTCGCATCTCATGCTTTCTTTAATGAATATGGTGTTCGGATTATATGGTTAGGGAAACAAGAGGCTAAAAATGCCTACATAACTAGCCTGCTGAAAGAACAACTCTGGGAAAGGTTCTGATTTCAGGATAAGCCAGTCTCTAGAAGTTAGAACTTAGGACAATTTCTAGGGGAAAAATTCTTGGATGATGCTGGTTATAATTCTATGCTCCGTGGAACCTTCAATTGACTGTGTATTTCTTAGAATTCTCCCTTTAAAATACTCTCCTCTTCAAATTCATGCTATGCCTCTTTTAAATGGGCTACCCTGTATATTCTGAATGAGCTTTTTCCAGTAAAGAACTGTGTTGATGTAAATCTACGTTGGCAAGAGCGTCATTAGAGTCAGCTGGGAGTGATAGGCATGTTCTAGCCAATTCTGGACAGTGTGTTGAAATATGCTTCCCAGGCTGCAAGAACAAATGCACAAAAGCAAGCCCACATCTTGACAGGGGTGACGCGCTCATCAGCAAAGCCCTGGCTCTGTGAGGACATAAAATACGCACCAGGAACATTTCTTGAGGAGAAGCCAACCAATCAATCACAGCAAGAGCCACATAATCCTTACAGGTTAAAAGGTGCCAGAGCTTACCCTTTTCCTTAGGGCAAAAAAAAGAAAGAAAGAAAAAAAAAAGTTTGCACACGTTGCTTGCAGGGCACACTCCTAAGACACAGAAGATCATATTTCCTAATAACAGCCAGTCAGTTCACCTAATATAAATATGCGAGCAGGCAATAAGAACCAACAATTCAAACTCCAAAGAGAAAGCTATACATTTCATATTTGTTTTATTAACAATTATGATAATGAAAATATTCCTGTATAAATGTTAAAACCTGGCATCATCTTGTAAAAGTATTTCATGCCAACACATAAAACCTATTTATTTAATAAAAGCAATATCATTGTGATAATTATGTGCATAAACTGTTGTGACAAATACAATATTTTTTTCAAAAATATGTTTCAGTTCTTCAATATCTAGGCTGAACATCACGTTCAAGAACAAGATTTTGTGTCCAATTTATGGAAAAAATGTCAATTTCATATTAGAAAATCTGTGCCAGGACTATACATCTGCAAACTAGCAATTTCCCAATTGTTTTTTCTGTATCTTTTATCATCTGTCTCATTCTTGGAGCATACACATATGACCAAGATGTGACAATAATATGACTTTACCAGACAGGAATGTTGAAGTGAAGATGACTCGGCAGACCTGGCCAGTCTGGTACCCACCACCTCTCCCCTCCATTTCTATAAACACACTGAGGATGAATTACTGTTTCTGGAACTAATAGACCCAAGAGATTGGCCATCCCAGCAGAGGAGTTTGTGCTTGTCTGACTACACGGGCTTAAAACCAAGGTCCTTGTCTTGAATACACAACTGTCACCACACAAAGTCTAAGACTGCCAGGTCATTGCTCATCACCAGATGGTTCTGTAAATCCCCTACTCTGAAATCCCCAGCCTTCCCCAAATCCCGCAAACTCGCCAATGTGACTCCTAGCGCTCACAGTCTGTCATCAGCAAAATCTCCTGTATGCTCCTGTATTTGCAGCATGTTCTCTGACTTTCCTGCATCGTCTTGCTCTGACACTTCTGGCTGCCCACTGAGGATACAGGTTTACTTCAGCCCTCTGATGCAGTGGCTATTTTCCCTTCCACATGTTTGTACCACTGCCCCTAGTGAAGCAGGAGTCTTTCTCACTCTTCTCTGCTGCTTCCAGACCATCATCTCTTCCTTGCCCTAAAGTGTCTTTGTAACTCACATCATTAGTCTGCTCCCCTCCTCTTCCAGTTTTCTACTGACCCCCAGGTCTCTCCTCTCAGTCTTTAAACATTTTAGCCCTGTCTCTCCCCAGTGCAAACTCTTACATAACTCCTAATGATCTTTTCCGCCCATGGTCTCCCAGTTTCTGGATCTCCCTTCAGATAATCTTATCTGAAACCTTCTTTCATCACCACAAGCAAGGCCTTGCCATGACAGATAACTGTGCCCCACAACCACTGTTAAGCATCTCTCCATGCCTTCTCTCTTTCTATCTCATCCCCTTTGTATTCTGACTCCAAAAATCTTCCAAATCAACTGAATCCTCCAGTGCATTGACTTTAGAAGTTTTTCTGACCCTCACCAAACTTATATCTCCTTTTCCTTAGTGAGCTTAGAGTAAATATGGCAGCATAATCACTTCTTTGCATATCCTTTTAGAACTCAGGCTTCACTGAAAGATCTCACCTCTGTTAAACCAACCTGTTTCAAACTGTGCTTGTAGTGGCCTAAGCAGTCGATAGTTGAGGAAAAACACAACCATGATGACTTTGGATTTGTAACTACTGGCCTGAGATGGCTCCTTAGTGCAGTCTGGGAATTTCACATTTCTCTAGACAAAACACTCCTCCCAGAGATGATGGATCATTTCACACCTCTCTCTCCTCAAACCTCCAACATCTGTTCTCTTTCTATCTTTAAGTTGATGACCTTATTATTTTATCACAAAATGGAAGGAATTAAGAGACACTTTTCATACACTCTGAAACCAGATCTATCAAGATACTGACCTTCTATACTCTCAGACTCTCCTACTCTTCTTTCTCTTTTATTGTGAGGGCTGAACAATTAGCACCCCCATTAAGGGCAACTCCCCTGGCTTGTGCACTGCCTGAACCCCTCCTGAACCCTATTCCCCCAAAGCCTCCTCAAGAATATTGCTCCTGCAATTGTCCCCAGTTTCTCATGATCAAATGTTCCCTTTCTACTGCTTCTTTCTCAAAATCATACAAACATAATACAATTGACAAGACACCCTTCACCCACATCTCATTTTTCTTCCTATCCCCTCCACCTGACTTTACAGCAAAACTCCAAGAGTTAACAACTGCCACCACTTCTTTTCCCATAATCTCTTGAATCCACTTGACTTAGTCCCTTTACAAGGAGGCCTTCACCTCTGGATACTCGCAACTTTGAGCAGTCCTCTCTCACATTTAGCAGGGTTGGCACGCGTGAGCAGAAGAATATGGCAGAGTAATATAGTGTGTTGCTGCCAAGTCTGTGTCATAAAAGTCATTGTGGCTTTTTCCTTGTACTCTCTTGAATCACTGACTCCTGTGCATGAGGTAAGAACACCCAGCCCTTTGGAGAAGCACAACTGAGGAACTGAAGTCTTCTGCCAACAGCCAGTGTAAAGCAAGGCTGCCTGCAGACACCACGTTAGAAACTGATCTTCCAGCCCCAGATACGGCTTCAGATGACTATAGCCTTCACTGGCAGCTTGAGTGTAATTTCTTCTAGAAACTTTAGTCAGAACTAGCCAGCTAAGCTGCTCCCTGATTTCTCAGAAACTATATGCAATAATAAATGATTGTTGGTTTAAGCTGCTAAGACTTGGGGAAATTTATTATATTCCACTCCAGTCAGTCCTGTATCATCACTACTCTACTGATCGACTTGTGTTGTATGCCACCAATTAGCTGCACGTTGCCAATGCAATGATCAATTCTCAGTTCTTATTTTAGTTGACCTATGAGCAGCATCTGCCACAGTTTATCACTTTTTTGTTGTTGTTTGGATGAGACCCACATCCCTACAAAAAATAAAAAGTTATCTAGGCCTGGTGGTATGTGCCTGTAGTCCCAGCTACCTGAAAGGTTGAGGTGGGAGGGTCTCTTGAGCCCAGTGCCCAGGAGATCAAGGCTTCAGTGAGCAGTGATCATGCCACTTCACTCTAGGCTGCCTGGGCAAAAGAGTAAGACCCTGTCTCAAACAAAAAAAAGTCCCAATGTGGGGAAGACTGTCTATTTCATTCAGTGCTGTATCTCCAGAAGAGCAATAGGTACACTCAAATTATTTTTTGAATGGATGAAAAGAAAATAGGATATTTAGCTCCTGACTCTCACCTTGGTGAGCTAGTGATAAAATAGAGAAAATTACCTTCAGAGTAAGATGGTTTTCTGTGTACAGCCCCTCAGAACTGCTAGATGTGTTCTAAGAATTGTGTACTTTTGCAATTCAGTAAGAAGGTAGGCACAGTCCTCACATAAATAATGCCCCTGTTCTATGCATCAGCACACAAGTGCTACTAGTAGAATTAACGCATCTGATTTGAATGAAAACAGCATTGTGTATTCTATTTCAGAAGGATTACCTTCGGAAAAGTAGAAGAGCAGTAGCTAGCTGAAAGATAGTATAGATTGATCTAATTGAACTGAATCTCAGAGTCCAACTATTGAAAAGTGTTCAGTGCACATACCTGTGATTTAGCAAGCTTAGCATGGGGTAAAAACTCAAAACATCACTTCCTGTTATGTGGAGTGAAGCTGTTAGGAAATATAACATTGATCATGTTTCTTTTATACATATAAATCCCTGGTGTGTGTGTGTGTGTGTGTGTGTGTGTGTGTGTGTGTGTATGTGTGTGTGTGTGTATGTATGTGAGAGAGAGAGAGAGAGAGAGAAATGTTAGCAATCCTTCAAAATCTGATTCCAACCTACCTTCCCTAGAGGCACTCAAACTCACCTAAACCCCATGTAATCCCCATATTTGTTCACACTATTTCCTTGGTGAGAAAGCTCACCTCCTGTCACTTCCCTTCCTTCCATACTTCACTCCAGTTCTCTCCCTGCTGAAATCTTCCATGCTTCACATTCATATCAAATTCCTTCCTAGGCCCCTCTCTTCTCTTTGTAAAATGTGATAAAACTTAAACCTAATCAAGTTGCAGTGAATATTAAATAAGATCAATCATCTAAGACAATGTTCAGCATTGTGCCTGGGACTTCTTTGTGACTATTCCATGTCACTCATAAGGTCTTAAGTGATTCCTAGTACCAGATACAATCTCTCCCTCCCATAAATTCCAACCACTCTTTATGCTTAGTTATGGCAACTATTGTTTCATGGTTGAGTAGTCATATTCTATCACCTATTAGATCATAATCCTTGAGAACCAAGACGATGCCCCAATAACATCCCATATAGTAATTTGTACAGCATAGACAGAGTATGTGAGTTGAATTAAGCTTCTAGATTTCCATAGGCTCAGATCACCTTCAGTGTTCCATCAACAGTATGTTTACATTTTATTTGGAAGTACTACCATCTTTTAAGAGGTCTTTTTGTTAAATACATCATTTGAACTTTTAAATAACTTTATGAAACATGTATGAATTAGTAATAGTTCCACTTACAGATGAACTTAATTGTGACTGGTGGGATTTAAATAATTCTAGGATCCCACAATGAGTAGCAGAGTTGAACTATGCAATAGATTTCTGAACCTCTTTGGATCTCACAAGACTGTGCTAGGTGCTAGGGATACACCTGTGAATGAGGTAGAACTGGTTCTCCCCTTCACAAAGTTTACTCCCTAGGGCAGTAGTTCTCAACTGAAAACAATCCCTTGTCCCCTACAAGGGAAAACTGCCAATGCTTGGAGACATTTTAGATTTTCACCTCACTGTGGAAATTAATGTCACCTAGTGGGCAGTGGCCAGGGATGTTCTTAATCTCCTACAACGCACAGGAGAGCTCCCACCACAAAGCATCATTCTGGCCCAGTCATCAGTGCTGCTGAGGTTGAGCAACCCTGCTCTAGATTTGGCTTCAAAACAAAGGATGTGAAGTATCCATGGGACACGATAACACATAGGGTTGTAGAGAGAGGTGCAGAACTGATGACAGATGCTTAGATGCCAGGTTAAGGAATGTGAACTTTATCCTACAGAGCAGAGATTGGCAAATTATGGCCAGTGGGTGAAATTCAGCCTATTTGTTTTTGCAAATAAAGTTGTATTGGAACATACTAATGTCCATTTGTATTTTTGTGGCTTCTTTTGCACTACCGTGGTAAGGCTGAATAGTTGTCCCAGAGACCATAGGGTCGGCAAAGCCTAAAATATTTATTTTCTGGCCCTTTTGCTCACCTCTGCTATAGACAGTGGGCAATCACGGCAGAACTGTAGGATAATTAATGAGACAGTATAAGTAGGACATCCTTAATGGGAAGGGGCTAGTGGCACAAAGACAAGTTAGAATGTTATTGAAATAGATTAAACACAAATCTAAGTATTAAAATACCTGTTGGTACTGGGAGAGAACAGAACAGCAAGAGATAGTAGATGAAATAATCCATAGGCCTAGGCAGAAGAAGGGCAAGGCAGAAGTCAAAGATGATTTTTTTCTGGTTCTTTGGGAAGATAATGGCCAGATAAACAGAAGTAGAAAAATCCAAAGGAGGGGGCACAGAAAGCTTGATTTTGCACATGTTAAATTTAAAGTAAGAGTGAATCTTCCACGTGGAAATGTCCAGGCATATGGAACTTCAGCCTGGGAAATGAGGTTTAAGAGTAGGGTTTTGTTAAAAGAAACAGCTGGAATTGAACAGAGGAGAGACACTTGTGGTACAGGGAACATACTGAATAAGGTCAAAGGAATAATTATGGAACTGGGGGTATTTTGAATTAAGGTGCTGGAAATAGAGACAATGAAAAAAAAAAAGGCAGATCTCATAGGAATAGAATTAATCCAGTGAATAAGACAGTATCAACAAATGGGGGTGAGTATTAATTTCAAATGCTAATAATATTTTGCATGACTAATACTGTGCATATCAATAAGTGATTTTAAATGCAAAGGCAATGCTGCTTTAAGTTTGTTTGTGTATGTACTTGCTCATTTGCAAAGAAAACTCTCAAGATGAATGTAAGATAATATTTCTCTTTAATTTATAGCTGGTCCAACTCTGACTTTTCTTGAAACTTATATTTTTTTTACTTCAACGCATATCGTTGTCTTCTGAAGTTTCTATCAACAGTGTAAAATGAGGAGCTTATGAATCAAGATGTTCTTTTAAGGCTGGGTATAGTGGTTCATGCCTGTAATCCCACTAATTTGGGAGGCTAAGGCAGGCAGATCACTTGAGGTCAGGAGTTCGAGACCAGCCTGGCAAACATGGTGAAACCCCCTCTCTACTAAAAATACAAAAATCAGCCAGGTGTAGTGGTGCATGCCTGTAATCCTAGCTACTCAGGAGGCTGAGGCAGCAGAACCACTTGAACCCAGGAGACGGAGGTTGCAGTGAGCTGAGATCATGCCACTGTACACCAGCCTGGGCAACAGAGTGAGACTGTCTAAAAAGATGTCCCTTTAAGACAGTTTCTCAACGTATGGCTTCCACATCACCTGTAAGGCTTACAAAGTCGACTTCTTGGACATCACATCAGACCTATTGTGGGTACAGGGCTGGCTTCACAGGTGCAACCTATGAAGTTGTACAGGGTCCTACTCTCAGAAGGGCCTTGTGCTGGATCAAATGCAGTGCTGTTGCCATCATGAAATTTGTAATATTTATTTGCATAAGAGGCCCTGTATTTTCACTTTACCTGGGCCCTACAAATTATGTAGCCAGTGCTGTGTGAGCATTCTAGTACGGAAACAAATGAGTTTACAGAGTAAAAAAGATTACAGAGTAGAAAAATTTGGTTCCTTACTTAGCTCTCATTTATTTGCATGGAGATATACTTTTTAAAACACCCATGTTTACACTCTTTGGAAGTAAAACTTGGAATCTACCATTGGCAGGTATAGAATTTTCCATAGAACAGTCCTATTTTTGTTTCTTTTTTTTAATTATTATTATACTTTAAGTTCTAGGGTACATGTGCACAACGTGCAGGTTTGTTACATATGTATACTTGTGCCATGTTGGTGTGCTGCACCCATTAACTCGTCAGCACCCATCAACTCTATGTTTTTTTTTTTTTTTTTCTTTGCATCTGTGCAGCTACCAGGTAGGAACTTAATAATTACAGTGTGGAAAAAGGGTACCAACATACTTTCTGCTTAGGGATTAGTATCACCTAATCCAAGTTCAGTGTTTTTACCTGCAACTAAGGGATTGAGAACAGAAGAACCTCTGCAAGAACAAATGTCCCTCTTCCTATGGTGGAAGTATCAGTGGTTCAGGTTGGTATATTAGATGGTTTGAGGTTGTACAAAGATGGTGTTTGACATAGCTGATGTGGCTTATTGAATTTTAAAATGTTGAATTAAATAAGGAGAAGGTTATTTCCTTTCCGAATCCCTTTTAGTCATTCTTATTACCTTAAGAAGAAAGACTTAATTGTGGTCTTTCATATGTCTATATTATTTGCTAAATGCCATTTTAAACAGAGAACAGACCTCAGCTCAGAGTTTTTGGAAGGTCATGGTTATCTAGCTAAACTTGAATCTATTTTGCCTTGCTTATTGTATATTTTTTCAATTATCTTCTATGCATAATAAATGATGCTAGTTCCAAATTACAGTAATATACAAAGCTTTATTTTTAAACATATGGCCTTTTAAATAAAAATATAAGTCTACTAGAAATATTAAATGCAAACAGTACAAATGGCCCACACCTAAAATTGTGAAGGTGATTCAAGAATGATCAATGTGTTAATGAAACTGCTATTGTTATTAGTAAGAAGGCTTTATTAAAGGAGGCCTGGTTCTTTCTATTCAGAGGAGAGCCGTAGAAATCAGCCTTGCGCGTTATCAGCCTGCAATTCATATATGTTTTAGTTATTAGTATCCATAAATCATATGCTCTTGTATTTGGCACTCACTCAATAGAAGGTCATAAAAAAATCACACTGCACAAAATAAAGCAAAATAAAACAAGTACTATTAACCTAAAGAAGGCAAACAAGCAGGAATGATAATCCAAGTAATCTTATTAGTCAGAAAGTTGCTTACTTCAAAAGGTCAACAATACACACTTCACCATTTATAAATGTGAAATTAGTCATGTAAGAAAAAAAAAAACAGAACCTGGTACCCTACTAATAATAATATAAAGAGGAAGCTATTTTATTTTAATAATAGCTAATTTAATCAGAGGACTATCTCAAAAGAGTAATGGGGAAAAAAATTGGTCTGAAATTACTGCAATACAAAAATGATATATATAATATTTAATCATAGAAAAAATATTTACATTAAAATAATATTTCTATGCTAAACCTCTTCAAAAAGGTTTTCTATTATTTAATTTTAGTTCTTCTGAAGATCCACTTTGGAAAAATGGTACTTAATTCCTGCTAGTTAAAATTTCTCCAAATTAAAACACTGAAAATGAAACTATGAAGGGTGTTTTTATTTCAAATTTCTCCTCAAAATCTTGACATTTCTTTTGTAAGCTTAAGTGGTGATATATAATTTAACTGTTATAAATTCTAAAAGATAAGGATTAGTCATCAGAATTTAACAAGCTAGTTATTCAGTAATTTCCCAAGAATCACAGATATATTTACACAGATTTTTTTCAGAAATACAACAGGCATAAATAATTTTCAAAGTATAAACTAAGTATTATTAAAATGCATGTATTTGATAAATTATTGTGACACTAAGACACAGAATCATTCATATACACCAAAGCCAACGATAGCAATCTATGTGCATGGAAACCCAAAACATACACACACACACACACACTGAGTCATGGTGACAAAGTCCACACAAATGGTTAATCATTGAGTTCAAAGTTTCTTTCCACTATGGCAATCAAAACCAACATCACCAGGACTTCTAGTCTGGAAGGGTATGGATCCCCCTGGGTGTTCAGCATAAAAGGCACAGCAACAGAAGGTATGTTTCTCAATCAATCAAAAAACAACTATTCATTGAATGCATATTATACAGGTGGCACTTAGACCATCAATGAATGATGAATGTGGAGGTTTTTTTTTGGAGATGGCATCTCCTCTATTGTGCAATGGTGCAATCTCAGCTTAATGCAACCTCCACCTCCCAGGTTCAAGTGATTCTCCTGCCTCAGCCTCCCAAGTAGCTGGGATTACAGGTATGTACCACCACGCCCAGCTAATTTTTGTATTTTTAGTAGACACGAGGTTTTACCATGTTGGACAGGCTGGTCTCGAACTCCTGACCTCAAGTGATCCACCTGCCTCGGCCTCCCAAAGTGCTGGGACTACAGGCATGAACCACCGCGCTTGGCCGGTTCTTACTTTTTAGGAACTTACAGTCCAGCTATATATTCGAAATACAAACATGAACTAGAAGACAGCATAACATAGAAAATGACAAATAAATGTCAACACATTCAGTCTGAGAGCCCAAGGAAAGAAAGATTGCAACCAATGAAGGCAGGTAGTTTTGGCCCTGTATACATTTGCTTACAAAAACCAAAAGTCAGACCACCAACTCTAATGTCTCCACTTTGTTTGCTCTTATTAAAGCTTACACTTTTTAAATAATATATTGAATCAAAGAAAACAATATCTGAAACACTATTTTTGAGAAGAAAGACAACAACATTAGCTTCTAGGCCCAGAGATATTTCCATTCTAAAAGGAAATATCTCGAGTCAAAGAGACTATTCTATCATGTGGAATTTGGCATGAAGACTGGCAAAGTGGAAATGGAAGGATATTGTTTTGAGGTAAGATGGATCTTGGTCCTCCTCTATCTGGCCATGTAGGGCACTCAAAGACAGCCTGTGAGTTAGGCCAGATCTTGTTACCAAGCAGTTTGCTGCTCTGTTGCTTAGTGACTTGAACCAGCTGGCCATCATTCCCAGCTGGCTTTTCTAGAGTCAAACCTTAACAGATTTCTGACTTGATCTTTCTCCTTAGAGCTCAAGTATTTTATTTTTTCTTTCCCTGAATGATTGACTATAAAATTATTCTCTGATTGGCTTTGTTTTTACACCTCTTATATAAAAACAACCCTGAATCAAATGTTCTCCATTGACCCCTTTTCACCAAGGACATATATTTCTCCCACACACACATATTTTTATAAGGATGTCAACTTCTATACAAGCCACATATGTAAACTAATAAACTGAGATCCCACACCAAAAAAGGGCTCTGTCTCTACCCTTCTATTAACTACCATTTTGTAAAATCTTTGAATATTCACTGTTATAACTTCAATATACATGCACGGTAGGGTAATAAATGTGAATGTGATTCTTAGCCCAAAGGAGGGTAACGCTGAAAGAAACAACACAGAATGGAGAGTTAGGAAGACTTGGGTTCAAGTTTTAGTGCTATTGGTTTCATTACTGTTTAGCTGAAAGATCTTGGTTATGTAAGAATTTTTTCTGGCCCTCAGCAGCTGCATATGTAAAGTACAATTAATAATACTTACATCCAACCTTGGTTGCTTTAAGGGGTTAACGTACACAAAGTGCCTGACACACGGCAGGAGCTAAATCATTGATGTCTATGTTATAATTAATCTAAGATTGTAAAGTTGTATTATTATGAGCCTAAGTTTTTTTATTCCAAAATGAAATCACATAATTTCTTCTCAGGTCAACTTTTCAGGATCTCCTTTTGAGAATAAGTGCCTCATCTGAAATACTTGGAGAGTATTTATATCCTTAAAACTGTACATAAAATGATTTTTCTATTTTGCTTATTTGCAGTAGAAGAGACTGATGTGTTAAGATGGTATAAAATAGAAGTCTAGTAAAAGAGAATTTTAAATTAGAATCTTTACAATGATCTATACATTTCCCTATTTGCTACCTAAAATTATGCCTTTCAGATGGTGGCCTAACGTGAATACCACCAATACCTTCATTCTGAAGGCCCTGAAGCTTATTTATGAGTCACAGAATTATTAAATAATTCCATTTCCTGTTTTTACCCATGTAGCATCTACCGCACTCTCTTACAGCAGCAAGTTGGAACTTGTTTCTAATTGCTTATCTTAAATAGACTGTAGTTTGTTATCACTTTGTAAATTTAATTAGTCAGTACTTTTTACTTGTAAATGCCAAATGCCTTTATGATTTATTAATAGAGTCTCCAAGTCAAAAAGGTTGAATAACTAAGGTCAAGTATCAAATGGCCAGAAGACCTGGAAATATGTGATTTCAATATACTGAATGAATCACAGCTTTAAAAACATGATTTTTTAAAAAGCAAAACCATTAAAAAACCATGACATAATTTTGCTACATTAGAAATAGTAAATCTTCTTCCTGAAAGTGCTACTTGAAGAACAAATTTGGTAGCTTCCTATCTAAGAAAAAAAAAAAGTGCTGAAACTTTAGTTACCTGAACACAGGAGCTTTTTGATTATAAATAAATTTATACAAGAATAATTTTTTAAAAATCAAAGCCATGATTTACATTATTTTAACGAACTTTGAGGTTCAAGTTTTTATTTTCTTCTTATCAACATTTCTGCCAAGTTTGCAAGAAAGACGGTGTCTTCTTAAGAAGAGACTTTACCACCAGTAGCAATGGCTTCAGCTCGTATGAACAGACTTCACATCTTTTCTAAGATAAATGTCAATGGTCATGGGAAATACACATGAATAATAAGCTGCGAGGTTATCCAATGTCTTCTTCACTTTTTTCTCAATGCCAATTGTCATAATCTAATCCCTGTAATTCCTTAAACCTGACAAGGCAATCAGCATGTTCTTTAAAAGGAATATCTTCCTCAGGTCTTTTGATTTTGTGGGAAGCCAACAATGCCTTTCAAATGGTACAGGCACCCTCAATTTGCAGCACCTCCACCTCTCATAATTCCCACAGAGGGCAACAGCCAGTTACACCACAAACACGGCTGAAGGTTAGGGCTGACTGGTCTTCCCCAAACATTCGAGCAGCACTTCCTGGTATGCTTCTCAGATGATTTCCCCCAGAAACTTGCTCCCCATCTTCTGGTATTACACTTTGCCTACAGCTATCCTCTGGGTTCCTAGCTCCCAGGGGACTGGCAGCAATGCCTTCTCTGGGCATTTTTACCATAAGAGACAGAGAAAAGATAACCTCAAAGCTACGCAGGGCAGAAGTGAGAGAGATGGAACGAGGGAGAAAGAGAAATCACTAAATAATGGCTTTGAAAATCTCCTCAGTTGTTTGTGTGTGTATATGTGTATTTTTAATCTACAAACTCTAAGTGGCTGTATTTCTCTTTTATAGGTGACAAATGGTTTCTTTCCCCTTCTGTGACCTGCAAATTTATAATATATTTCTCTCTTAACAACCATAAAAACAACTACAGTTGTTGAAGAGATAATGACTCAGAAAGCAAATGTTTACTTTTAAATATGAGCAATTTTATATCTAATGCCAATGCCTGATAAAGAGAAATTCATAGTAAACAAAAAATATGGCCAAAATCACTTATTTATCTTCCTAAACACATTTAAGATTTATTAAAAGTCTCCTAAAAGGCCTTTTGAAAATCCACCTAAAATAATCATTTTGTTGTTAAGATTATTACTAAGTACTTCTTCTACTGTTGGATATGTTTTAATTAAACATACATATGTGTACACAAGAATTATAAAAATAATACAGTTGAGTATTACCTAGTCGCCATAATTCCTAAAGATATCCTACTGCCTAATTTCACTTATGTATACGCTGGAACATTTTCCTCCATTTGGTGCATCGAGCACGGTATAAATTGATAATTTTTTCATCTAGTCCTTAATCAGGAATATAAGCCCCATGATATTACTTATATTAGAAAACTGTATTTGGTTTTAATCATATTTGGAATTAAAAATGTTTTTGAGAGATATATAATAATAAACCTGATGCATCTTAGTGAATGCCAGCCATGAATACAAGTTTTTAATGGTTAATGTTTTCAAAGTAGCTTGAAAATATTTCACTATATAACCTAAATTGACTGTTAAATTCAGGAAATTACATCTTCATTTCTATTATAGTCAAATGACTCAATGTTTTTCACTGTGACATTCACTTAGATTAGAGTGTGATACTGACAGCTATAGTAACAATATTTTAGGAGTATAAACAGTTGGGTTTTTAGAGGCAAATTGACATAGAGTTGTGCACTGCTTATTCGAAGTTCTGAGAAATGTGTCATTAGGCAATTTCATCACTGTACAAACATGTTAAAATGTACTTACACAAACCTAGATGGTATAGACTATTATACCTAGGCAATATGGCATAGCCCGTTGCTCCTAGCCTACAAACCTGTACAGCATGTTATTCTACTGACTACTGTGGGCAACCATAACACAATGATTAAGTATTTGTACACCTAAACATAGAAAAAGTACAGTTAAAAATACAGTATAAAAGATAAAAAATGATATACCTGTATAGGGCACTGACCATGAATGGAGCTTACAGGACTGGAAGTTGCTCTGGGTGACTCATTGAGTGAGTGGTGAGTGAATGTGAAGGCCTAGGACATTACCACACACTACTATAGACTTTATAAACACTGTACACTTAGGCTACATTTAATTTATACATATTTTTATTTCTTTGATATAAGTTAACTTTAGCTTACTGTAACTTTTTACTTTATAAAACTCTTTTAATTTTAATTTTTTGGCTTTTTTGTAATAACACTTAAAACACTAACATTATGCAGCTGAACAAAAATATTTTCTTTATTTCTTTATTCTATAAGCTTTTATTTTTAATTTTTTTTTTTACTTTTTAAATATTTTAAATATTTTTTGTTAGAAACTAAGTCACAAACACACATTAGCCTAGGGTTACACAGGGTCAGGATCATCAGTATCATTATCTTCCTCCTCCATATCTTGTCCCACTGGAAGGTCTTCTGGGGCAATAACATGCATGAAGCTGTCATCTCCTATGAGAACAATGCCCTCTTCTAGATACCTCCTGAGGGACCTACCTGAGGCTGTTTTATAGTTAACTTTTGTATATAAGTAGGAGGTATACTCTTTAAAATAGTAATAAAATACATAAATAAACCAGCAACATAGTTATTATTAAGTGTAATACACAACTATATATGCTATACCTTTATAGGACTGACAACTTGGTAGGTTTGTTTACACCAGCATCCCCACAAACACAAGAGTAATGCATTGTGCTATGACTTCACTGGGTGACTGGAATTTTTCTGGTCCGTTATAATATTATGGGACCACCATCATATATACAGTCCATCATTGACTGAAATGCTATTACATGTGTGTACCCTTGAGCAGTTTAAAAAAATGATCCAGGTATATATATGTGCATGAATATGTAAGTATATAGGTATATATGTGTATGTGTATATATATAGGTATACATGTATATACAGATATATGTATATAGGTACACATATGTGTATATATACACACAAATACACACATATGTATACAAATACACACATATTTTATATATATATAATAGTCACAGCTCAATTGCTATACTACGTACTAAAAAAGAGCTAGCTGCTCAAGGATATATATATAAAGTATACATTGCTTGCTTTTTCTCATTTTATAGTATGGCGTATTATGGCAGATACATGTATCATCTCTCTATATATAAAATGGTAAACACACCAACAGGACACATGCATATGAAGTTAAAAGATAATGACATTCAAGGAAGAACACACTGACTTCAGGATCCTCTGAGAAGGCAGCAGAATAGGATGGGTGATAGCTTTAGACATTATCTGTAACATTTTATTCTTAAAAAAAATAAAAGAACTGATGCAAATGATAAAATTTTGGCATTTTAAAAATCTGGGTCAGGGATATATAGATGTGTATTATAAAAATATGAAAAAATTATAACAAGTGATTATAATACAAGTTAGTTTTTAAAAGAATATGTGAAGATAACAGGTTTTATGATTTAAATATGGCTAAACAGCAAATTTAAGTTCCCAAAGACTGAAAAGCATTTTTACCTTGTTCTTCTAAAATTTTATTTAGGCCTAACCCCCCAAAACTATTCTTAAAATTAAATGAGGAGAAAAGCCTGAAGAATATGAAGAACTTCCTAATTTCAATTTTCCTGAAATAAACTAGTACTGGAAGTTAAGTTTTCTTCACCAGAGATTCCACTGACTTTGTAGTTCCTGCTGATGACAGAGGGACTCCCCTACCAGATGAAGTCTGAGTCATGTCTATAATCACTAGAACTACAAGGTATTATATATTAAGTAAAAGCAGTCAGATTAGTGAAAAGCAGAGACACAAGAGAGTTCTAATCCTAACAGATAGTGCCAGACCAAAACCAGTGCTCAACACATACTAGCTAGTGATAAAACCATTACTAATAAGCATTGAGAGTATCAGAGACAAGAGGTGCAATAGAAATCTGTTCCTTGAAAGAAGGAACAGATTACTTCCAGTTGGGAGAACTGCAGGAACCTTTTAGGAAAAGCAGGAATTTGAAAGATGTATTTTTGCAGTAGGCAGAGAAGAGACACCAAACCCCACAGTTCTGCCTCAGCAGTATCTCTCCTTTCTGCCTTCTCCTTTCCTACAGTAATAAAACTGACATACACTCATTTCTTTCAACTCTTGTCTCTTCACATATATTCCCTTCACTTCACTCCAATTCATCCACAAATGACTGACAGTAATTTAAACATGATCCTAAAGGTTTATATCCAAGGCTGGAATAATGGGCATAGAGTGCATTAAAAACAAAAAACAACAACAACAAAAAACTAACTTATAATGACACCCACTAAGGGTCCAGCCCTGTGCAACCACTTTAATTTATACTTAATTGTATTTAATTAAACCACAACCCCCAATAGATACTATCCCCAGAAAACTGAGTAACAGGCAAACTGAAGCACACATTAAGTAACTTGACCAAAGTCACACAATTACTAAATGCAAAGTAAGAATTTAAGTTTAGCCTCTTTTCTAACTGCTTTGGTGCTCTCTGAGTGACACAACACCTAGAGTATTGTGTCAACTCAGTAGCTATTCTTTAAATGGATCATGAAAACCCAAGTGAAGTCTAGATAAAAAGTACCAAGATTAATCTGGTAAATATAAATATAGCATATAGAAATGAAATAACAGGATGTTTACTTAGGAAAAGATAAGTCCTTTTTTTTTTTTTTTTTGAAACAGAGTCTCACTGTCACTCAGGCTGGAGTGCAGTGGCACAATCACGGGTCACTGTAACCTCTGCCTCCTAAGTTCAAATGATTCTTGTGCCTCAATCTCCTGTGGAGCTGGGATTACAGGCACACATCACCATGCCTGGCTAATTTTTTGTATTTTTAGTAGAGACGGAGTTTCACCATGTTGCCCAGGCTGGTCTCGAACTCTGAGCTCAGGGACTCCACCCTCCTCAGCCTCCCAAAGTGCTAGGATTATAGGCATGAGCCACCATGCCTGGCAAAAGAAGTCTTTTTTTTTTTTTTTTTTGAAATGGAGTCTCACACTCTCTCCCAGTCTGGAGCGCAGTGGAGTGATCTCGGCTCACTGCAAGCCTCCGCCTCTCGGGTTCACACCATTCTCCTGCCTCAGTCTCCTGAGTAGCTGGGAATACAGGCGCCTGCCACCACACCTGGCTAATTTTTTGTATTTTTAGTAGAGACAGGGTTTCACAATGTTAGCCAGGATGGTCTCGATCTCCTGACCTTGTAATCCACCCGCCTTGGCCTCCCAAAGTGCTGAGATTACAGGCATGAGCCACCACGCCTGGCCAAGAAGTCTTTTTTAAGAACATGAGAACAATAAAATACTGATTAATGAATTTGTTTAGCAGACATTTATTAAGCATCCACCATTGACCAGCCATCATGCCAAGCATGAGTATACCAAGATGAATGAACAGGGCCCTGGTTCTCTGGTGGGTTACTCCAAGCCACTTGCCTTAAGGGCTTCATAATGGAAGGGAGCAAAAATTCAGGCTGTAGGATTCCCAAAGCAGATCTTGGATCCATGGATGATAGTTACAGGGAAGAAGACCTCAACTGTTTAGAAGCAAGGTCTTTCCAATCAACAGCCCTGTCAAACAACAGAAGTGCTTCTGTATAATCTTCATCAAGGAGGTTTGACGAAAGGTTCAAGAACTTGTTATTACAAGATGTTATTCTATAAATTCAACTATGGCATACAGGGTAAATCAGATAGCCCTTAACATACTATCTAGGCCTGCCTCATAAAAGCTCACACATGCCATCCTCTTTCATGGTCTTTCTCCTGATTCATCTGAGCCTGGCAACCTTGGGAATCACATGTTGCAAATAATGGAACCACAGGATGGTAGAATTCCAGGTCCCTGAGACACCTACTGGCTAGGGCAGGCTGCCTCTCCACAAAAAGCAGAAGCAAGAAATTAAAATTCACTATGTCAATCCAATTAGATTTGGAGAATATTCTGTAGAACAGCAAGATTATCTTAGCTAAAACAGATGTCTTCCAATATTACTGATTTATTCTACCGTGGTATAAATTATTGGAAATCAACAAATGGTTCTTGCTCAACTTTCTAATAATTAGGTACAGAATAAACATGTTAGACTCAGTAGGCATTAAATGTATGCATAGCGAATGCAGGGGAATACTGGGAGCAGGAAACCAATACTATGAGGCAGAACATTGTTGTAGCAACAAATTAGATACAAATATATTTATATTTATGTCAGAACAATTTGAAACATATTTTCAAAATTCTCCATAGTGCTTAGTACAAACTGTGAAAGCAAAAATGAGATTTTTTGTCAAAAGATGCCTGTGGATATTATGAACGTCCTGGGGCTCATTCAACCAATATGGAAAACTTGAGATCCTCTTTCCAACTCCCTTGCCTGATAGTTTTAGTCCATAGGGGAAACTGTTTCCTTCTGAGTTACTGAAAATCGATACCATGATTTTTATTTCTGGTTTCCATTGCTCTCTTTCTGCCTTTCTTACTGGGCTGTGTGACCTGATACACTAAAATGAAATATTGATAGAAATTGTACTCTTGAAGTTTTTCCAAACAGCACCAGAAAAGGAAGTGCCAGAAATGTCAGAAAAAAGCCTATTTTCATGGGATTTCCTGCCTTCCTTACATCCCGACATGTCTAAATAGTTCAGATAACCTCCAGCTGAACTCTAGGTTGCTCCACTCAGACTGAAATCAAACAGCTGAGTTGAGGGCCACTCATTCAGCAATAGGTGCAATTTAGGAACTGCAGTGATAAAGCAGTGCAACCAAAAGGGACACTGGACACGGAAATTCTGGTCCTGGCTCCGTAGAAACTCAAGCCAGCTCTCCTGCTCTGGCACCCGATGCTTGGCCTTGAGCCAACCTTCTCCTTCAGTGCATCTCCCAGTGTTTATCCATGCCTTTCTTTAATTCACTGCTTGTTGCTCACAATTTTTTTCCAAAAAAAAAAAAAATAATAATAATAAAATCTTCCTCAAAGAGAATTCATCATTTCCCAATAATTTCTTTAAGACAGAAAAAGTCAATGTTTGTCTCACTCCTCTTATGGCCATTATATCTACCAAACTCAGAAACGACATCTAGATGTTAAAATCTTGGGAGACAATAAGAACACTTCCCAATCAGAGATCCAGCTACCTAAAACTAAATTTTTGAGGTTGGACATGTCTTCGGGTGTGACATACCATTTATTTCCTTTGTCATTGACTTTCATCTATAACATTAATGCATTCCTGAGCACGGTCTTGTCACTAGTTTAGATTTTAATTCCTTTTACTTTTTGCTGCTTTCCTCCTAAAAGCCTTGTTTCTGCTTTTTTTTTTTTTTTTTCCTATTGTTAACATACATACTCTTGGGTTGTTATGGCAAAACTGTATAAAAAGTATTTAGTCATAGTTTCTCAACTAACACATTCTTTTTTGTTATGCTGTTTTCTTTATCATAATTTATACTCATCAAAATGTAGATGTAGTGCATAGAATCAGACTCATTGCTCACAGCTTGGAACGGCCTCTGCTTAGGTAGAAACTCCAAATAAGCTCACACGATGGTCTGTTTTAATATTTGGGTTTTTCTTTTTTTTTTTTTTTCTTTTTCAAGAGCAGGAAAAAAATCAAGAATCCTCCAGAAAAATACATGGAAGCATATGCATGAAACAAATTCACCCATTATAAAGAAGATAAAAATATTCACAAAGAAAATAGATTGGCAAAATATTCTAACAATCCAAATTCAGAGAACACAACAGTACTACCGAGTCCCAGCCGGCAACTTTCTGCGTAGAATTCCTAATCCCTTTCTTCTTTCCTTTGGAAAGGCATGTTTAAGATTATAAACACTGTATATCAGAGTCAGGAGTGAGGAAGGGCTTTATGAAGACACACCATTACACACACACTATACGTGTCTCTGTTCAAGTGGGGATCATGCAGAAAAGAGAGCAAGCTATGATCCTCCTCCCCTCATTTCTGGTCCTTTCTTTCCTCAGCTGTTGGGGAACCCGGTAGGGAAATTAGTTTAAGAAATCAAAGAAACGCCACCACATAAGTATGGGAGTAAAACTGCATTCTTATTTGACATCTGGCATCCAATTTTCTTGTAGGAACTTGCAATAGGAATTGAACTTTGAGAACCACCCACCTCAACCACTCCTAGTACCAGTCTCCAGGATTCTTGCCCTGACTTGGACATTTGTGGGATTTATGGTTAAGGGAGATTACTTGGCGAGAAATCCCAGGTGAGGAATGATGATGGTCCTCCCTCCCTATCCCCAAAATTAAAGGCGCGAGGAGCTGGAATCCCCGAAGGGAAACGGCCACCATTTCTGCGTGGTCTGCTCAAACCTTACCATGTATGTGCCACCGTGAAACGCCGCTGTTTGGGGATGTTGCTGCTGAGAAGCATTCTGCGCAGGAGCCTGGGGGAATTTCTCGGAGAGATCACTGGAGAGAGCTTGGGAGAAACCGATTTCCTCGCTGTCTTGGACTTCTCATGCTGCAACAGGTTTTCTCGCAAGGATTTCACAAGGTCCTCGTTCAGCCACGGGTTTGGACAATGCGGATTATCCACTTCAGGTACTGTTAAGGTGTCCGGGCTTGTCTGCTGAGCCATTTTCCTGGTCAACTTTGTACACTTGGCAAGAATCCAGGGCAACGTGGTTCCCTCGCTCACGGTCCGGGAAATGTCCAGGGAAGCAGGTCGGAGCCTGCTGCTGTTAGTGCATTCAGTCGCCTGCCTCAGTCTCTCTGTAGAGCTGGGGCTGGGTGCAGAGGAGGCGAGCGCACTCCTCCGCGGAAGCGTATTAAACGTCACCCCTCCTCTCCCAAGCCCCTGCCAAAGATCACTGACAAGCTCGCATAGCAAATGAACATGGAGGGAAAGCACCGCGCTCGCACAGCTTTGTCCGTGCTACAAAGCAGCCTGTTAAACTATGGGAACTAATGCGCCGCAGCTGCTCGAGTGACTTCTGCTGCTTATGTACATAAAAAGTCCTGGGGGGAGGGCTTAACCATCAGATGCCTGCTGCTGGGTTGTTTGGCTTGTCTTTCCATTTGCTTATTCCTGAATCCAAAGGAAAGAAAAACTTTGAACTTGACCTTCCTCTCCCGCAGGGCTATTTATCTCCCTACAGTCCACGTTCATAAAAGAAAATTGCCAATCTTTTGTTTTTTTCTCTCTCTCTTTTTAATGAGGGAAGAATAAACAAGCACTAGCTACACAAGAAGTGCTTCCCTGCTTACTAAGCTCAATCTGATGAACCACATAAAACAAATCCCATGAGAATAAAATTTGCTTTTTCTCCCTCTGTCTCTAGTTAGAACCCAAACAAACAAAAGGTTTCAAAATACTACACATGGAACGCTTTACAGGTTGCAGTTGTGTTCTACAACCTTATTAATTACGGCCCTTGCAAAGAACCAACACTATTTAGACCCACAAATGATATATGTTCTCTCTTTGCATTTAAACTAATGCCCCTCCAGAAGGACAGATTGTCTTCATAAGAGTAGTTAAAAATGATTTTAAAGTTTCAATTACTATTTGTGATATATACAATTTTATGTATTCAACTATAAGAGGGTGGAATACATCTAGCTTTTCGTGATTTCCTTTACTGCCTTTTAATGTAAGATTTTTAAGTGTGATGAATAGAGCTTCAACAGACTTATTCAGAGAGGGCTTAAAAGAAATTATTTTGCAACTGGAAAAAAAGTAAAAATGTTGTAACAAGAAAGTATGAGGTAAAGCCTGTTAAATATCATTTATGTGGACACTAGAAGTGCAGACATTAAACAGCATTGGAAAGAAATTCAAACTTTTGCGTAGGGAAGTTCCGAGTAGCTTAGCGATGCTACAGACCATGCGGGATTGAAATAGAATCACATTTCTCAGGGTCTAAGAATATTTTATGTTTTTTAAAAACACAATAACTTAGAGAGCTACAAAATGCATCCAGAAAAAAAAAATGGAGACTGGAATGATTCTTTTTGTTTCCTATGATTACTATTAGGTCAATTTTTAAAAGTTTCTCCTGTCACCCTGCCCCCTAGTTGCTCCACTGTAAGTTTCAATTCCTTGCTTTTTAAATGTTTACAGAAAAACATACTCTGAGGTCCTACTCACAGAAGCACAGGGTCAACCACTTGGTCCATCTTTCCCGTTAGTGTGCTCACAACAATTCAATGACACATGTGTGCTATGACTTCATCAAAAAACGTTAGACAAATATTTGAATTTGAAGAATCAGGGTATGATTATTCTTATTCTCATAATTTTTACCAATATAAAAGTTTTCATCACTTTGCATTATTAAGTGGCAAAATATGTGTGTGCGTGTGTGTGTGTATTATCTATATATATACCATATTTCTATAAAGTGGGCTGAGGGACTGACAATGGCCTTAGAAGTTGTGCAAAACAGGTGTGCAATGCTTGCCCTCGAGGAGCTTGTAACTTAATGGAAACGATTGGATAATGCTTAGAAAAAGATACCAGAACAACTGGAAAGTGAAATAATCAGATATAGAAAAGTACAATAAAAATGAAATGCATATGTGATGAGGAAATTCTGGGTAAAGTAAAGCTTAAGAAGGGAAGGTTCAGAAATTGATGGAAAGAAGGAAAAGAAAAAAAGTGCACTTTAGGAGGAAAAACTAGAATGTACAAGCACAATTAAAAATGCATTTGTGCATGTTTTTAGTTTTGTGGAAAACAAAACAACAACAACAAAATTAAAGGCTCAACAGTCTGTAGATACAAAGCCTGTTCAGGTTCAAAGAAATAAAAAATTCAGTTGATATAGGATAAGTGAGAAAAACTAATATGTATTAAACTGAAATGGCAAAAAAAAAAAAAAAAGTTTTAGAAAACATCTCCAGTTTCTGAAGACTCAGTTCCATTCAACAAACATTTATGGGCATTTATTTTTTGCCAGGCACTATAATGGGTGCTCTAGGGTATTTAAAGATTAGCTTGGCCAGGTGTGGTAGCTCACACCTGTAATCCCATCACTTTAGGAGGCCAAGGCAGGAAGATCACTTGAGTTCAGGAATTCAAGAATAGCCTGGGTAACATAGCAAGACCCCATCTCTATAAAACATTAAAAAATAGCTGAGTGTGGTGGCATGCATCTGTAGGCCCAGCGCTACTCAGAAGGCTGAGGTGGGAGGATTGCTTAAGGCTGGGAAGTTGAGGCAGCAGTGAGCCATGATCATGCCACTGCATTCAAGATTGGGTGACAGAGTGAGACCCAGCCTCTAAATAAATAAATAAATAGATAAGCTTGATACTATAGCTCTAAATCTGCCCTCGGGGAGCTTATAGTCTAATATGATAAATGACAAGTGCAAAATGATTGACATGGAAACGTGTAGCCCAAGTATCCAGATGAGATCTTGGAGGCTGGAGATATTTAAATGTCTGGCTCTAAGTAGAGAAAAGTGATTCTAGTGACTGAGTAAAGGAAGAGATGATTCTAAGAATGATATGGTCAATAATTGGGAAATTCATTGAGTTCAAGGGATTCTGGGTTCTAGTTCTCACTTTCAGTGACCTTGTAGAAGAACTTAGGAAGAGTAAACTATTTACATGCTGATCTTCTCATAAATAGTATGCCATGTAGAATGTTCAGAGAGTCTGGGCACTTTGTTAATGATGACAATTAAGCTAAATAGTAGATATAACAATATTCTATTCAAAATGCACTGATCATTATGGCTAAACATGGACAAAAGCATTCTGCAGATCTCCCATTGCTTTGGTGTATGTTAAAGGATTTCAGTGTATTTGGTTGGTGCAAAAGTAATTATGGTTTTTGCCATTAAAAGTAATGAAGCAGGACTGGGAGTTTCTTTACCGGTCCCCATATCCATTATTATTATTGATTCAATTCTCTAACACTTCCCATTACCCTCCTGAATCTGCCAAATGATATACGATATGCATTCTGCTTTTTAAAAAATACAAAATTAATTTTGTTTTGAGAATTCTTGGCCAGTCCTTGAAATAACTTGAAAAAGCCTGCAGTGTTTCAAAGTCATGCTTGAAAATTGCTGCCTTAGGAAACACAAATTGTAAGGTTCCGAAGATAACCAAAGGTGGGTGAGGTTTGGAGAGACTGGAAACGTTTTCTTACGTTAAGGCAGAGGGTCAGAGGACTTTCTTCCAACAGGAGCACTCCACAGCTTGGGTTTTTCACAAAATCTCTTTAAAATGAGCTGCCAGGAACTTGCCTGAAAAACACTGTACTGTAAGTGACAGCCAAATAAGGCCTCAGGTTTTAACAAGTGGAAATTTGAAAGTGGGTGAAATGTTTTGATAAAGTCACCCACGCCTAGAACAACAGATAACATCTCTTAACTTCATAAAAGTTTTCCTAGACACCTCTTTGTGGATTTTCAATTTGTGGGTTTTTTTTTTTTTTTTCATTTAGAATCCTTGAAAATGTTTTGTCTCATTAATCATTTGTAGGTGGTAACAAAGAAGATGAGATTTGCACAGGTTCTGAGACAAAAAGTGTGCTTTTGTCTAGGTAAGAATAAGCAAGGCTGGGTTTCCCACAATGGAAAGGGAGCAATGATGTGGCTCATTCAAAAGAATGGAAGAAATGATTTATACTCAGCTATGGAAAACATTGTATGCTTCTCCAAACCATGTTCTAATTTGATAAAGAAGGGTTAAAAGGAGATTGCTTTCAAATTGCCCATAGGATATGGTCCATGGAAATGACCTGATAGTGGGAGAGGTTATATTGTCTACTGGATAAAAAGTTATGGGTTAATTTTAGAAATGAAAGGTTTATTTTGAATCCCAGAAGTACTACTTACTAGTTGTGTTACTTTACTTTTCAGTGGCTCAGTTCCATATCTGTGAAATAGGACAATAATAATGAGGATGATAATGATAGTAGCTATTGCATAAGAATGCTACAAGGATTAAATGTGTTAATCCCCATGATATAAAGTGTTCAGGAGAGTGCCTGGTACAGAATAACCACCCAGTAAATAAAAATCTACCACTAGGCCGGGCGCGGTGGCTCAAGCTTGTAATCCCAGCACTTTGGGAGGCCGAGACGGGCGGATCACGAGGTCAGGAGATCGAGACCATCCTGGCTAACCCGGTGAAACCCCGTCTCTACTAAAAAAATACAAAAAAACTAGCCGGACGAGGTGGCGGGCGCCTGTAGTCCCAGCTACTCGGGAGGCTGAGGCAGGAGAATGGCGTAAACCCGGGAGGCGGAGCTTGCAGTGAGCTGAGATCCGGCCACTGCACTCCAGCCTGGGCGACAGAGCGAGACTCCGTCTCAAAAAAAAAAAAAAAAAAAAAAAAATACCACTATGTGATACAAGGAACTTATAGAAATTCACACTTAGTAGATATCAATTATGTACCAGGAATTTTGCATTTTATTTCCCTTAATCCTTGAAATCACACTTAAGGTGTTGTTTTTGCACTGTAATTTTAGAGATGAGGGCATAAGGAGGTTAAATAACTTGCCAAAGGTCATGGAGTTTACCAATGGCATAAATGGGATTTAAATCTATGTCTATGAGGTGCTAGAGCTTCTATTTTGACTCCACATTATACAAACCCAAAAGGAAAGCAGATCTAGTATTTAAAATTGATTATGATTATTTCTATGGAAAACAGTAGACACCTGAGTCCCCTGAGTTCTTGATCTAGTTAACACTAAATTTTGCCCTTGGCTACTTTCAGAATATACACCGTGTCGACCTGTAAAGCCTGCCAAGTCATGAAGTTCTTTCCGAGGCATGGTATTCAAGTAAGGGCAGCTGAAGGTGGAATTCCTGAGATGTTTTTTGTTTTTATGTTTTTTTTCTCATCTATGTACCTTTCCTCTTTGGATATGAAGAAAGTTTAATTAAACTCCATGATAGTTTTCCACTTAGCCACAAAATATATTCTAAAATTATTTTATCTTAATTTTTATCATATTTTCATTATAAATTTTGATGATAAAATTATAGCATCCCCTTATCTAAAAGTACATCTGAAAACTGTAGAACATGGTTTTTCAAATTATCATCATAATGATCATTATCATCATCATTGACCTTTTATTAGGTACTGGGCTAGTAGGCAGAGATTTCCAAAAAAGTAAAGTACCTACTTTAGAAGGGAATATAAACAAAACTCTCCCAACAAAGAAAACAAATACTAAGAAGCAAAATAATAATAGAAACAATTGGTGCCTCCTGGGTTAAAAGTAGTGACCAATAATTTATCTAGACAGAGAATAACTCAAAAACAAGGCAGAGCTTGAATTAAGTCTTGAAAGAAGGTATATATGGAAGAATAATGATAGGTTTGGAAAGATCGGTAGTTTAGAGGAGGTAAGATGCTTTGGAGTTTTAGACTTTTTTACTATGAAAAATCAGTAAAATTTACATGGTAGGTAGGTAAACAATATATAAGGAGATTTACATATGTTTAACCTGGTTTCAATATGTTCTATAATTTGCAAGGGGAAGATTCTAAAGATCTTATTTCAATATTTCCTATTCAATATGAATTTGTGTAGAAATGGAAAGAAAGTGAGTAATAAAGTAACAATTAGAAGGATTTGTTTATTGGCTGTATATAAGCTTGTAAGTCAATAGAGAAGTCAAAAATTGATCGGATATTTCTTATACATTCCACCCAATTAAACATCAAAAGCCAGTAAACAGTTTTTTAAAAGAGTATCTAGATTTCATTGAACAAATCAACTATATGTCTTGATTCACATGAGAGCTATATTTTGAGCATATGATGTGCTCTTCTAAGACCAATTCATTTTAATAAAAGGATCAAATCTAGTTACATGGGGTTTTTTCCTAGATTAAAACTAAATGTTAGAGTGATCTCTGCTGAAATAGTAAGTAATTATTTCACTTGAAAGAAAAGTTAACATTTTATAGGGCACAACTTACAACAGCAATTTTTTTTTTCTTTTTTCTTTTTTTTTTCTTGTTTTGAGACAGAGTCTGGCTTTGTTGTCTAGGTGGGAGTGCAGTGGTGCAATCTCAGCTCACTGCAACCTCCACCTTCTGGGTTCAAGCAATTCTCCTGCCTCAGCCTCTCAAGTAGCGAGTAGCTAGGATTACAGGCATCCACCACCACGCCAGGCTAATTTTCATGTTTTTAGTAGAGACAGGGTTTCACCACATTGGCCAGGCCTGTTTCAAACTTCTGACCTCAATTGATCCTCCCGCCTTGGCCTCCCAAAGTGCTGGGATTACAGGTGTGAGCCACTGTGCCTCGCTTATACCAGCAATTTTAACACAGCATGTTTATCGTATTTCGGAGAAAAGTTGCAATACAACTTAGGTAAGAACCTTCCCTTTCCTTGTGATATGGTCATGCTAAAAATTCTAATAATGAACGGAAATTACTTCTAATTATTTTGCTAAAAGGAAACCCCAGAATGCCCTCTCTAAATATTACTCTAACTTCAAAAAAGAAAATAAGTTTTGATGGCCACTGAATGTTTAACATATTGTAATACCCTATATTTCTGGGTTTTATTTCAGTGGGAGGAATAACCAAGCATTTTGTCTACAACTTATCAACGACAACAAAAAATCCCACATCTCACCATATCTACACTAGATCATCCCTTAGCCTATCAAATTACTGAGAAAAAAATCACTAGATGTAAGTGCAAAACACTAGTGCACTAAGCATAAGCACATTGCATTATTACGTGATTTGATCATTACAATCCTTCTAACAAGGTGGTTACTATTACCCACATTTTAAATTTGAGAAAACTGGCATACAAAAAAACAATTAAATAACTTCCTCAAAGTCATCCACACCAAATGATCTCTAATCCTCAAGGTCATAACCAAAAGATTTCCAGACTCCCCAAAATTGTTCATTGTATGACAAACATCAGATATTTAGTGCACAAAAGATCTTGGGTGGACCTTCAGAGTCCTTGTGCATGATAAAAGTTGACAAGAAGAAACAAATGTGTTATCTTTGTCCACATAACAGACACGATAAGGAAGAAAATCCAACATGTATCCTAAATTCAGAGGAATATAACACAATAGTGATCTATTCAAAACTCAACACCAAGGAACACATTTCCTTATCTTTCTCTTTCATTCGCTGTACCCACCCCCGACCGGCCCCCAAGAAAGGATTTTTTTAGAGTCTTTCTCAAATTAGTATAATATAACTGGATCACTTCCCTCTGATCCCCATACATAACATCTGTTTCAGTCATTCTGTTTTTTGAATATGGTTTCTATGAGACAGTGTATTTTACTGAACATGTCTATAATTCACAGATTTTTAATTACAGTTGGACATTTTTTCTAAAGTTAAACATATCTAAATAATGATTTCTCATGAGCAAATCATATTTTCAGAAATAACATTTTTCATACCTAACTATAAGGAATCTTCTGAAACCTAGATGTTTCTGTGGGATGCTTTACAGAAGGCATTATAGAAACCAGAGTTGTATTCCCCATTTTATAATAAGTTAGTGAAGTCACCTTGAACAAGTTCATTAAACTTCTCTGGAACTCACTTTCCCAGTATAAAGTCATATAACTTTACTAAGGTTTAATAACTTTAAAAAAAATCTTATCCTAATTGAATTGGGAGTTTCAGTTGTCATTTAAGAAAAACAAATATCAAGTGCATCCTGAGCCAATATAGTCTCTTCCACTGGCATGTGGTGTTATTATATACCACAAATGCTTTTAGAAGGAAAATGGAAAACAAGATATTCAATATTTAGGAAATTGAAGATGGAAAACAAGAGAGTGCTGCAATAAATAGGTGCCTTGCTGATGGTTTTATGGCTCTGAAACTTGGGAAGCTTTTTTCTCTAACTAGGTAAAACATTTGTTGATATCTGAGTCACAGTTTGGGAGACAGAGTGGGAGAGCAATGCCTAAGTTAATTTAGTATTTGAAATCAAAGCGTTGTTTTACTTCTAAAATAGTGAAACTACACAGATAGGTATATTCACTGTTATATAATAAGTCAGATTTTCTAAAACATCAAGGCTTAAGTTACCTTTTAGACAATTTCAGAGGAACCTCTCCACTCACATTTCACAAAGCATATCTCACCAAAGATGAGTTTTGCCTAATTTTGATGAATGTTTCATGAGAGAAAAAAAAAAAAAAAAAGCATTTTGTGATTTAAAAAATATACAGAGCTGGGTTGAATACAACTAAATGGGTTTCCTCTGAGTAAGATCTCTCCGTCTTTTAATATGTTAATGTGATTTGTGAATGCAGACTTGCCTGGTTCAAAATCCACCTGCATCCTCCAGCATGTCCAGAGTTTAATGTTTCCAGGAACCCTTAACTCGACTTTCCACAAACATCTTTTGAACATAGCTGATAGATAATGCAAACCTTCCTGATTTTCTGGTGTGCATTCTTTTTTCCTTTTGTTGAACTGCAGCCAAACGGAATGCTTCCAGCAGAATGATGACTTAGTTCAGGTACTGGCTGCCCTGGTAATAGCCTCCATTAGAATCAGGTTATTGTTATGGTCCTGCTCTCAGGCTAATTTCACCCTCCTCTGCAATTGGTGTATCTCCAAATGTAAAAGACATAACCTTAGCAAAGGCTATGAGAGGGATGGGACCATGAATCTAAATGGCAGCATTGTGGACAGACAGAAGCCTGTTGGGAGGCTGTAGACAAACTAATGGGACAGAAAAATATTGGACTAGATGGCACTGTTGGTGAGAAGATGCATAAAGGCAACTGAAGGCCAGACAGATGCTCTTCAAACGCTGATGGACCTACAAATCACCTAGAGACTATGCTAACATAAAGATTCTGATTCAGTACATCTGGGGTGAGGCTCGAGATCCTGAATTTCCAAAGCTCCCATGGAATGCTATTGCCGGTCCATAGATTGCTCCATGTGTATCTTGGCCTTAGAGTATGTAGGGATTGATGGCTAATGAATACAGCAAAAGAAGGCAATTAACTTGGACACAGGTGATCCTATTTCTTTATATTCAGGCATTTGTGAATGTTTAAATTTACTACTGATATTTTAATAAATCATGCAATTTCTAAAATAACTTTAATTATATAACAATATTACATAACAAAATCATAAACCGTCTTTTTCAAAAGAGCATATACTCTCTAAAAGATTCCATTCTAGAAGCAAACTTTGCTATATTAAATCCAAACTTTTAAGATGAGACAAAAAAGGCTTGGAAGTTGAAATAAACTCTTTTGCAAGTGTGGTGAATATCTATGTCTGTTTATAAATTATAAATTAAAAGTAATAATTACATAATTGAAAGATAAACTTTAAGACTTATAGACTGTTTCCTGAATATAATTTATTTAATCATTCTACAAGCATTTAATAAGACATTCTATGTGTTAGGTTCTGTGGGTCTAGTGAAGGCATGGTCTTTGTGTATCTAGGGATACAAGATTCATTCTTTGCTACACTCACAGTCTCCTGGGACTTTCAGTCTAGTCTACTGTGCAGTATGAAACATGAAAAGGACATTTACCATCAAGATTCACTACCACACTATTGACCTATTACCTAAAGAATTAAGAAATTATGCATCTGCCAACTCAATACAACTAGCCTTATAGTCAATCTATGGATAACTGTAAAAGCAGGTATATGCTTTTCTTTCTGGGGCTTCCCAAGAAGTTATTCTGACCTGGAAGTGCTCAAATGGTTGCTAAATTATGAATATCAATTTGAATTTCTTTCTTAAATTATTGTTTTAAGCTCTAGTAAAATACAAATGAAGGTTACACAAATATTATAAAGGTATATATTCTACTTATGCTAATAACCACCATTTATATTCTGTAATTATATAAACATTGCATAAGCCAACTAGTATTTGTTTAATCAGTTATAAGGGAAATCAACCTAGACAAAGAAATCCTCTTGATACACCCCTGGTGAAAACACTTCAGTCTAAACAGCAGTTGCCTCATGATTCTTATACTTTAAATGCTGGGAATATAGTAAGTGTTCAATAGACACTTGACATGGGTAGAAAAGGAAGGAGGAAATGATTTTGCACTGTTTGTTTTACTATTTTTTATGATTTTAGATAGTTAACAGGCTAAAAGGATAGGGTGTTCAAATCAATTTACACTGATCTATCTACTAAAATTCTACATTGTTTTAGAAATCCTTTGGCTAGGCCAGTGCAGTGTCTCACGCTTGTAATCCCAGCACTTTGGGAGGCCAAGTTGGGTGAATCACCTGAGGTCAGGAATTTGAGACCAGACTGGCCAACATGACGAAACCCCGTTTCTATTAAAAATACAAAAATTAGCTGGGCGTGGTGGCACATGCTGTAATCCCAGCTACTTGGGAGGCTGAGGCGTGAGAATCTCTTGGACCCAGGAAGCAGAGGTTGCAGTGAGCCAAGATTGCACTGCTGCACTCCAGCCTGGGCAACAGAGCAAGACTCTGTCTCAGGAAAAAAAAAAAAAAAAAAAAAATCCTGTTGCTAGGCATGCTTTTCATTTTAACAATGTATTTGTTTTAAATTAGCTAGAAAATATATGATATGTTCTCATTGTAAAAATGTTAAACGTTCTGCAGAACTCTAAAGTTTCTGTAGACCACCATCCCCAAACTCAACCTTCCCCCAGGTAACTCTGTTATCAGTTGTGTTTATTCTTCTAGATCTCCACTCTCTGTCACAGTGGCCACCATCCAAATGTTGCTATTAGGGCTTGAAATGAGATTCACAGAATTGAGAAATGAAATTTTTATTTTTATTTGTTTTATTTAAATTTAAATAGCATCATGTGGCTAGTGGCTACTGTAGTGGACAATAAATTCTAGACCTCTGTGTGATATCATAAATAATTTTATGCCTATAGGATCATATATTACCGTTTTCTGAGGCTTCTTAAAAACATAGTGTTATGTATAATGATCATTTTTTCACTCAACAAAGATCTCTCTTGCTATTTTTAACTGACACACAGTATTCAATTGTATGGTTATTTCATTCTTCATTTAGCCATATCCCTACTGGACGGCATTCAGGTTTCCAGCTGTTGACTATTACAAAGAACACTCTGGCAAAACTCATTGGGAATACATGCCAAGTATTTTTTTTTTTTTTTTTATAATAGATACTTAGAAGTAGGATTGTTAGGTGATAAGATATCAGCATTTTAAATTTTAATAGAAACTGGCAAATTGTTCTCCAAAGTAGATTATTCAATTTACACTCCCACCAACAGTCTTTGAGATCCCACATTTTTCCCTCAAACAGCCTTATGTTGCCATCAGTTTCCCTGTACTAGTTGTCAATGCCTTTTTTCCCTCGAGAATACTTTCTATTTCTTAAGCAGAAGAAATTAAGAAGAGCATCAGTGGGCCGGGTGCGGTGGCTCATACCTGTAATCCCAGCACTTTGAGAGGCCAAGGCTGGTGGATCACCTGAGGTGAGGAGTTCAAGACCAGTCTGGCCAACATGGTGAAACCCCGTCTCTACTAAAAATATTTTAAAATTAGCTGGGCGTGGTGGCAGGCACCAGTAATCCTAGCTACTCAGGAGGCTAAGGCAGGAGAATTGCTGGAACCCAGGAGGCAGAGGTTGCAGTGAGCTGAGATCTCACCACTGCACTCCAGCCTGGAAGACAGAGCAAGGCTCCACAGCAAAAAAAAAAAAAAAAGCATCCGTGGCTACCATTAAAATTTATAGAAGTGGGAAGATGTATTTCACGTTGCTTCTGAGTCAATGTTCAATTTTAGCTCTCTAACAATTTTAATTGATGAAGCATTTCCCAGGAGTCTCTATAATATGATAATGCCTATACATTACAGAAGGCTTTTGAGAAGGAAAAAGCATTAACTTTCTTTTTCGGTAATGTTCTGGCACTACTCAGTAAACTATGTTTTAAATTGCTTTTCCTATAATAAAGATAGATTGTGCTAAGCATGTATTCTTCATGCCTAGTCACTCTTTTACACATCAGTGTAGAATTTGTAATGCCTGGTCAGGACTCTGTCGCTAGTTTGTGTAACTTTTTCCTTGAGCAAAATCAATGGTCTATAGATAAGGCCTGCACCGTAAACTTAATGAATTCTGGCGTGACAGCAGTGTTGCTGCAGCATCCTTAGATAAGTAGTTTTATGCGAATGAAAGAACAGGAGTATAGTTTTGACTAAGTCATATTTGTCCTGGAACCTGAGGTGAGCCAACCACTCTCTAGGGCTCAGTTTCCTTATCTAAAAGTTATGGTGAGCCGGGCACAGTGGCTCATGCCTGTAATCCCAGCACTTTGGGAGGCCAAGGAGAGTGGATCATCTGAGTTCAGGAGTTCAAGGCCAGCCTGAGCAACATGGTGAAACCCTGTCTCTGCTAAAAATACAAAATTAGCCACATGTGGTGGCAGGTGCCTGTAATCCCAGCTACTCGGAAGGCTGAGGCAGGAGAATCGCTTGAACTTGGGAGGCAGAGGTTGTGGTGAGCTGAGGTCGCACCACTGCACTCCAGCCTGGGCAACAAGAGTGAACCTCCTTCTCAAAAAATAAAAAAAGTGACGGTGATAGAAGAGAAGACCACAAAGGTAATCAAACTAAAGTTGTAATTGAAAAAGGAGTATAATTCCTACATGACTGGTTTATGTAGGAACTATGTCTTACTTAGTGGTTAAGTAAGACAAAAATGAAACAATAAAAATGTATGTTGGAATTTTACTCAAGGAACAAGGCAATTTCTTTGCTGCATCTGGAAAGTCTAGAAGACTGTTTCCTCAAATTTTTTGTGCTATTTACAATTTAGTGGTTGCAGACATGATGCACAACTTTAATAACATTTTCTTAATCAGTTTCTAGACAGTCAACAACATTAAACCAAACTCAATTCCTGGGCCGGGTGCAGTGGCCCACGCCTGTAATCCCAACACTTTGGGAGGCCAAGGCGGCTGGATCACGAGGTCAGGAGTTCAAGACCGGCCTGGCCAAGATCGTGAACCTTGTCTCTACTAAAATTGCAAATATAAGCCAGGCGTGGTGGCGGGCACCTGTAATCCCAGCTACTAGGGAGGCTGAGGCAGAGAATCACTTGAATCCGGGAGGCGGAGGTTGCAGTGAGCCAAGATTGGCCACTACACTCTAGTCTGGGCAACAGAGCGAGACTCCGTCTCAAAAAAAAAAAAAAAAAAAAAAAAAATCCTGATTTGTGGCATATGCTGATTTCCATGGTATAAATACCTCTACTAAAGCTGATTTTAAGCTACCAACATTGCATCAGCCTATGTGGAGTTGGGTAGAGATGCAAAGTAACATGTCATTTTATATAGTGTTTCCACCATACAGATGCAATAAACAACCTTACAAACATAGATAACAGAATGTAGTAAAACACTTAGGAAGGGATGAGAGTTTTGAGTATGTATTATGTTTTTCAGATAACTTAATTCAAAGTTTATATAATTAAACTTTAAAGAATTGATGCATTAACAATTTGCTTAACAAATTTCTGAGCATTTAAAAATAGGTGCCTGTGAGTCAGTTCAGACCAACTCTAAAATACTGCTGCTTTTTCACCATATAGACATCCTCGAGTCTGAAAAACCTGTTCCTTTGTGATTTTCTAAGAACTGTATTGTTTTGATTGGTTTTTAGAAGTTCCTTATAGTTTCTAGATGTGAGGTCTTTTCAGATACAAGTATTGCTAATACCTTTCTTAGGCTTAGTACCCACTTTTTAAAAGGGAACTTGACAAATCTGGGATTTTAGTGTAGCACATAAGTGTTCAATAAATGTTTGGTTAAATAATTCCCCATAAAAGATACTGACATGGAGAGATTACATGAGCCCCTGGATACTTAAGCCATATATTACTTTTATATGGAACCATTTCAGAGAAGGAAGTCTCTCATTTTGTCTTAATAGCATGTTTCACTATCTCACAGGCCCATAAATAGCCTACTCTAGTGATTACCACCTTTTCTAGAGTTGCAAGACCAGGAAGATCAGAATCACAGACTTTTGGAATTGTAAAGGCATTTAAAGGACTAATGGTCCTGTCCACCTTACTAGTATACATTACATATAATACCCAGCAGCATCCTTTCTGTCAAAGTAATGCGATTTATTCATTCATTTAAGAAATAGTAAATGATAAGCAATTTTGCTGTAACAACTCATGGGAATTTTATGACTGTATTTGGAGACTTGTGGGAGTAAAGACCAGGAATGAAAGACAAGGAAATGTAAATCCAATTTATGTAATAGAATATGATGACCCAACATCTCCTTTTTGCTCTGTGGGTTTCTATTGGCCCCCCCTTCACCCATGCTTTGGACTTTACCATTTCATTCTCTTCCTCCTCCAACTTCCCTTTGCATCCTGGCCCCTTCCAAACTATGTTAGTATGGATGTGTTAATATATTACTCCATCCAATGGACTATAACTCATACTAACCAGGAGATTCTAGAAACAATGTCTGAACACATCACAGAAACTAAAATGAGGAGAAGCTCAGGCATTAGCAGAAGGCCTGGTTTTGGTATTCTTCCATCTACAGCTGTACAGCTGCATTCTTAACCTTGGCTGCATATTAGAATCACCTGGGGAATTTTATAAATTTCAGTGCCTAGGCCACACCACCCCAGACCAGATAAATAAGAATCTCTCCGGGTGTGACCCAGGCACCAGGTTTTTGTAAAGCTCCTCAAGTGATTCCCATGTGTAGTCAAGATTGGGAGCCATCTCAGGTTGAGAGATATTGATATAAACCAGCATCCACATCTATAAATTAAGGTCATTTATTTTACACAGTCCTGAATAAAAATGAGCATCTGTCTTCCACTACTGTGAGGAAGCACAGTCCCTTAAAGTAATGGTAGGTAATACTTCTTTCCTGCTCTGGGATACATAATCTTGGCTCTTCTCTCATGCTTTCACTCTCTTAAACTTCCTTTCTCAGGCTTCTGTACCAATCTTCAATTCAGTTGGGGTATCCTTAGTCTAAAACATTCATTTTATTTGAAAGGAAAAATATCAGTTTCTAACTAAATTGGAGTAAGATTCAATTCAGATGTGTTTATTTACAAAACATAAGTTGGTATTTATCTGTGTTTAATTGATTCTGGAACCAGTTAAACAGTTATCCTTAACATTCCATGTAAAGAACCAGGCAACTTGGCCAGGCATGGTGGCTCACACCTGTAACCCCAGCACTTTGGGAGGCCAAGGCAGGTGAATTGGTTGAGATCAGGAGTTCAAGACCAGCCTAGGCAACATGGTGAAACCCTATCTCTACAAAAAATTAGTGGGTGTGGTGGTGTGCACCTGTGGTCCCAGCTACTTGGGAGGCTGAGGTGGGAGGATGGCTTCAGCCTGGAAGGTCAAGGCTGCAGTGAGCTGGTAATTGGGCCACTGCACTCCAGCCTAAGTGACAGAGTGAGATACTCTCAAAAATAAAAAATAAATAAATAAATAAAACCAGCCAACTTGTTTGAGCTCACAACAGTTTCAGGACTCATCTGTGTAAGAGAGAAGTGACTGCATATCAGGAAGCAGGATGAGGATTTCCCTCCCATAACCCACAGCTCCCCGAGAGAACAAAGAGGTACATGTCTGTGATTCCCAAAAGCAACTTCCATTTTTTTTAAAAGGGATTGTGCTTTTCAAATTTATGGATGTATATCAAAGGCCTCAGGAATTCATGGATTAGGAGCAAAAGATTAAAGTCAGTACAAATAATATTCTAAATACACAGAAAGAGGCTGAAATTCCTCTCAATTCTTTCTGATTGAATGAAAAGTAAAGAATAAAATCTCTGGCAGAAGAACATAATGAAGGGCATGGTGTGGAACAGATTGAAACCTGCATCTCTCAAATCCATATGATAGTAAACCAGGCATTAACTTTTGTATTTGTTAAGCTAATTTGTTTTAATATTAGTATTGAAAACATGTTTGGGTTGTTATTAATATAGGGATTAGGTAGTACTTTGGAGAGCCTCTTTTGAGGGAACAAATGTACAATCTTAGTCATTAAAATGTAAAAGAATATTCAAATTATATTTTCAGCAGTAAATTGATATCAAGCATGCTTTAAAATGGGTGATATGGTTTGGCTGTGTCCCCACCCAAATCTCATCTTGAATTGTAGCTCCCACGTTTCCCATGTATTGTGGGAGGGACATGGTGGGAGATAATTGAATCATGGGGGCAATTTCCCCCATGCTGTTCTTGTGGTGGTGAATAAGTTTCACAAGAGCTGATGATTTTATCAGGGGAAACCCCTCATTTTCTTTCTTGTCTGCCACCATGTAAGACATGCCTTTCACCTTCTACCATAATCATGAGGCCTCCCCAGCCACGTGGAACTGTAAGTCCATTAAACCTCTTTTTCTTTATAAATTACCCAGTCTTGAGTATGTCTTTATCAGCAATGTGAGGACAAACTAATACAATGGGCAAATATTTAGGAGAATTTTACTCAATACAAAGAAATCCTGGCCTCAAAACTGACATGATTTTTACACATACAATACCATGTACAAATAGTTTATAACTTAATCCACATTCTCTCCTTTCATAAGCACATAAGAAGAATACAAGCATACCTGTGGTATAGGAAATGGAAAGACTATTTAATATCCCCAATTTTGAGTAAACCTAGCTTTCATTTGTGATTATAAGCAAATGTTTCTCCTAGTAAAATCCTGACCATAATATTTCTAAAAATGAACACTTCATTCATTGATTCACTAACTCATTCATACAGCTAACATTTATTGCGCACCCACTAGCTTCTAGGAATGTATTAGTGGAAAAAGCACCAAGATATATAGATCTGGATCTCTGACCTCTCCTACTACTCAGAAGAGAATCTGACCCATTACGTAACAGTCAAGAATGGTGAGCTCCTGAAACACCCTTTCACCTGTTGGTGTTACTTCAGAGGATGAAGATGAGGAAGGGGATGTTATGTACATGATTAGTGGACAGACAAGTGGCTGTTTTAAGAACTACCTCTAGACAAAATAAGTTGCAATACCTCTGATAAGAAAGATGTCAACACAATTGGCTTTTGCATGCATTTTTAAAATTTTGATATGGACTTTCCAGTGAAGGTTTTGTAAACTGATATCTCATCCATACCAAAGGATGGGACCACGTTTTTGCGGGTTTTACTGTAATGTTCGACTTTGTGAAGTAAAGTACGTGGTTTACTTGTGATGCAACTCCTGCATTTGTTGCCAGTGGCAACGGTTGTTTTCTTCATTAGGTTTCATGTGGTTGGTCAGGTTATGTCATGAGAACTACATTGAGAAAAATTATGAGTTTGTTGAGTGCCAGCTCTCTGCAGTGAGAACGATTGGGGGTGAGGGTGGGGGGAGCTGGCAGTGTTTCTTCTGGTAGGAGAATAGAAATGCAGACTCGTGGGCACTCTACACAAGCCTTTCCACATTGGCTGGCCTCCCCTCTCCCCATCCCCGGCATCTATTTTCTAGCCTTTAGACAATTGCATATATGTGTCTAGAAAGTTCCATCGATCAGTTCTTTCTGCAGCACTCCCCATTTCTGTGGCTTCAGAAAACCTTGAACTGTAATCTCCCTCTTCTCTCACGATGCGTCACTGAGAACAACTTAAATCAACCATAATTTTCAACATATTCTAAACAGGGATTTAGAAAGATAAGGTGGTTACTGAATTGAATTATAATAAATTCAGGCTGTAGTCCAATTGCTTCCAGCTCTTCCCCTCCCTCTGCGGGCTAACAAGTGTTTCCAAAGCCATAGGGCATTAAGAATCCTGAAACAGCTAATTAACAGTGCTGCTGTACATCACATGAAGCATGTGGGTTCCAGGCAGCTGTAAAACCTCAGCTTCCTGAGGCTATCCGAGTGATGATGGAGCGATTGGAATTGGATCTTGACATTCTGCTCCCTGCCGGTGGCAGAAAATAACCTTTTTAACAGGGACTTTAGGTGCGGATAGTACTTTGGGCACAAAAAAGTCTCATTGCCATGACTGTGAAAAAGTAAATGAACATTTCCTCATGTTCAGACTGTGACTCACGACTGGCCTGTTAACGGACAGAGGAAACCTCAGGCGTTCTCTTGACACATCATCCCACCAAGTGAAATGTGGGATTGGTGAGATGATTTTTCATAGCTTTGAATCAACTATCTTCCAAAAGGCAGATAAAACCAAGGTAAAAGAGGCCTTTTTCAACATTTTTTTCTCACCTATCTAAAGATTTCGCCAGGAGAAATAGAGGGCTAGCCTACTATATTTCACAGGGAAATAAACAAAAGCGATAATAAAAACTTACCTTTTTTTTTTCAAAAACACTGGACATTTTGACATGAACTGGTCTCGTCTCACAAGATCTGAGTATAAGTTATGTGCTTTATTAATAAAATACTCTGTCACACTGACAAAGCAAAGTCTTATCTCTTGCCTCCAGCCTATAATCCATTTTCCATAATGTTATAAAAAAAAGTCTTTCTAAAATATGTCATTCCTCTACTTGAATAACCTTGATTTTTTTCCTCTGTTTCATGTTAGATAATCTGCACATTTCTTATGCTCCTTATACCAAGGCTTTCACTACCAGATTCACAACTCTGTAACTTCCTCTCAGGGGACCAGGGAGAATATTATGGAGCTACAGAAATTTAGTCGCCAACACGCCCTGTCCATTTAAACCTATTACCACATCTTCCCATTCACTTTCTTTCGCTGAGCTCTTTGTTTTATCTTAAGGTGCTGATGCAATGTCACTTGCTTTGGGAATTCTTTCTTCACCTCTCAAACAGAAGGAATCACACCCTTTGTCACTTCTATTCACTCCTCCATCACCCATACACGTGGATAGGTCTGTGACTTACCTTTGTGTCCCAGATGTCTTTATGATCTGTAATATATAGAAGGAAGGTGATAAATGACTTGCTGAAGGATAGATGGACAGATATAGGGATGGAATTAGATCATTGAACTATACCTAAAAGCTCTTATAATTCTATAGTTTATGATTTATTTTTAATGAGGAGCTTTTGAAGTGATTACTAGAAAATACACCAATTAGCGGCCTCAATTAATATTCAGTGACATTTAAAATTTCAAGTGAGATTTTAATTCACTCCTTGAATATGTATGTTTTTTATATAGGCATCTCACTACAACATCCTTAGAAGTGGCATAGACTGAAATATAAAAGCTGGGTCTATAAAGCAACTAAAATCTGATTTGATGGTTAAAAATTGAGAGATACATCTTAAAAATGCATATGTAAAGCCAAAAGCTGGGAATGATGCTAATATATTGAATGACATATGAGCATAGAAAATTATCCACAGATGCTAACAGTAGGCTGAATTAGAAGTGTAATAGGAACAAGGTAAAGCACATTTGCTTAAAATAATAAGCTATGTATAAAACCCAACATTCTCAGCAATAGAAAAATGAAAAAAAAAAATGCATTCTAGTACGGTATATCTATAAGATAGACATCATGGAGGACTTTAAAATGATGGCTTTGATGAACGTTTAACATGTTTATGATTTCATAAAAATGTTCATGGTACGGTGTCATTTCAAATAAAAAAGAGACAAGGTTTGAAAAGGTCTAGTTAAAGACTATTTGCGGGGATTTAATGACCTCTTTGGAGGGAGCTCCTTGTACTGAAGAAGAAGCTGGGCACATAGAGCTGAGCCCAAGAACAAAACCTTGGCTGACTGAAGGAAGGAGTCATTCTAAATGGAATATGGCAGCTGCACTTCGGTGCTTTTCCAGGGATGAATCTCTGGATCCTGGGAGAAGCAGAGAGCTTTTAAGTAAAGAGATGTTGCATATAATTCTGCACAGTATCAGGAACAAAGGGAGAAAGTATAACATCCATTGGAGCAGCTACAAAGCCAAAGCATGGCCTTGTGATAGCTGCTTGACTCCCAGGGTAACAATGTGACCTGATAAGCCTTGGGAAGTCCAGGGAGCTGGTGGTTCTGGTGGAAGAGCAGTGGTTCCAAGAAGGGGGACATGCTCCCATGACACACATTTGGAACTCCCAGAAATAATGAGATAGATTGTGTAGAAGAATTGCTTCAGCAAACGTAGGAAAAAACTAACGAAATTGAAATTATTATAGTTAATGTAACCTCCCTTGTTGCATTAGGCTAGAAAGTCCTGGCAAAATTTAAAGATTCCCTTATATAGCTACAGAACAGTAAAATTTAGAATGCTCACTTATCAAAAGCTTGTTATAGGTAGTGATATGGGCTTTATAAAAAGCAAATAAAGTAAAAAATACTCAATAATACAAAACCCAAAATAAACACAATATAATCATAGACCTCTTTAACTTCAACAGCACGATACTGTTTCACAGCAAACAATCAGTTCACTGTTACCTGAGCTTGGTTAGGATTTACCTGAAGTAGACAGCCACATGTTTTATAGGAACAGAGATACTGATGAATTCAGAAATATTTCATGAGAATAGCGTCTCCCAAACCGGGAAACCTCACCTAAGAAATATACTCAGATGGGCATGACAGTTGTTTCAAGTGGTGAAGACCATTTCCAGGAAGAAAATTCACAAAAACCTTTTGTTCAGAATTAATAACAAAAAGTGTACAATACAGAGAAGCAGGCACACAGCTCAGTATAAAGGCTGGTTTCTAAAAGGCCAGAGCTGTCTCATGACAGATCAAGCTGCCTGGAAAGGCAGTATGTGTTATGTCATCTATGTTCCCAGGAAGAAGCTACCAGACATGTGCTCAAGGCAAGTTCTGTGCCAGAGAAATGATGAGCCTATGTGATATCTACATTCCTTCCAGTGCTAAGATTCAAGATCCTCAGATTTTTGTCTGGTGAAACACAGTATTACTTGGAATGACTGTAATTTTCTTGGCTACCTTGAAGTCATGCAGTATATTTAATTAGTCATTATATTACCAGCTTTATACAGGTATGAATCTATTCCTGATGGGAGTGAAAACTATGCCCTGAGTGCATATAAGTGGTATTTTAATCTAAGATAAAATTGAAATCCCTGATTTAGTTCCATTAGTTCTGGGTCTCTGAAGGTCTTCATATTTAACGGCTGGCATCTTTACCTGCTCCTTCAGGGTTCTGCAAAACAGGAGTTTGGGGTCAGCGTTCTTCTAGGAGTAGAGTCAGGTCCTGATTCAGTTTCATCCAGAACCAAAGTTATGTTGCTCTGATCTCAGAGTACACAGAGCCATAGCACTGAAAATAATTTTGAGCCTTATAAGCTAATGTGATAGTTCTTTCAGTGTGATCAATGGAGGTTAAAAAGCAGGAAGAGTTCTTTCTGTACTTTTCTGCACTTGGTGGGAGTGTCATTGGAGAGAGTTTGGGGAGAGAGGAACTGACACCATTCCTGTCTACTTTATGCCAAACCTGTGACAGAGGCACACAGAGCCTGGAGAGCCACTGGAGTATCTCTATCCTGTAGACAAGGAAACAGGACCTTACAGGGGACAGCAGTTTAGTGACATGTAGAGCCCAGGTTAAAACACAACCCTGTCAAATCAAACCTTGTCTGCTTTGAAACAACTGAACACAACAAAATAATTATATGAGTGTTTTTAAATGTTGTATTTCAGTTATTGAAAAAAGAAGCCACTCACATTTATTTTGGAATTATTAAAGTAGCCCAGAATCAAGATTTAAGTGGAAATATTTAAGACCAAAGGCATTTTTTTTTTCTTACCTATTTCAAAATATTTCAGGCTTCATGTGAAACTAAAGCCTTTAAAAAGTTGACCTCAAAGATTGAAAAGAAAAGCAGATAAGCGATTTCCCGGTAAAGAAAGATTGCTACAAAATCACTGTCAACTGTATGGAAATTTCAAGGGGTAGCGAAAATGTGCTCTGATGCCCAAAGTGAATAACAGGATGTGTGACTAAAGCTGTTGACCTGTGACCAGCTAACTCACCTCAGAACCTACGGAGCTGCTGACGTTACTTCTCGTTTTCTTTCTCTTTCCCTTTCCTCTCTTTGTCCTTATTTTTGATTCCACCCTCTGCCTCCATTCTGCTTCCTCCTCTTCGATGCTTTCGGCCATCCCATCTTCCTTCTTTATTGTTTCCCTAATTGAGCCTAATATGAAATTCATTATGAAACTAACATGACCCTAATATGAAATGTGTTATAGATCATGAAAAACTTCCTGCCTACTACTAGGTGTCCAGTTAAACCCAGGTAGGTGCAATCTGTTTCTTTCTGTGATAATAATTTTGCTTTCATTGTGCTCAGCATGGGTTCTTCTGAGCTCACTCCACCCTCACCCTGCGATGTGTGCCCTTGTGGTGAGGACAGGGAGGTGGGAGTGCACTGTTAATTCTCTTCCTGAGAAAGAGAATGCGCCTTGCCCCTGTCTGAGGAAGACTTCCGAGTACACAGACTCAGAGTCCTGACAGTACGGCCAGCATCACAGAATAATCTACCATGGCATTTTATTCCTAATTGTTCCTAATGTCAACAGAATAACATCCAAGAGAATTCACATAAATCTCTTGTTGAGAAATTTGCTGTTAACAGGAGCTTAATACTTTGCAATGCATGTACAGCCTAAATTTGTTGTCCTTGGATGGAGAACACATTACTTATTAAAAGCCAGGAGAACAAACACTCTACTTGATCTTAGCCAAAGGCTAAAAAGCTATGAATATAATGGTGGGAGTTCACAGCGCCGAGAGCAGCACAAAGCCACTTTAGAGAACCTGCACTGTGAATTCTGGTTCTTCTCAGCTGATGGCATTGCGTGCTTTCTTTAACCTCATGATTCTGTGTTTTAGAATGAAGACATTGTGCTGCTAACCCTCATAAAAACAGGGTAAATGGTGGAGAGGCCAAGCACACCCTCAACCCATATCGACAGAATTATCCCTCAAACTCCCAGAGTTATTTGACATTATTAACATGGTCTGTAGTATTCATTTTATTTATTCCTTCAAAAACATTTCTAAAGTACCTTCTCAATTACAGTCAGTCACAGAACTGGGCCCTATAAGGGTTAAAAATAAATACTGAAATATAAGCAATGTAAAATAAATTCCTACTCCTAAAGTTACAGGTCTAGGAGGGAGCAGACAGCCCTGAGCTTCGAATCCCAAGACTTGAATCAAGTGCTTCTTCTGCCACTCACTCTCCGAGTGACCTTAGGCAATTCACTTACACCTCTGAATCTCACTTTCTCTCCTCACAAAACAGGGATTAAATCCACCTCCCAGGATGTTATGAGACAAAACGAAAGAATGTGTGAGAAACTGCCCTGCGTACTGTGACTGCACACAAATAATGCACTGCAACTAAAGTATTTTCAAAGTCTAGTATAGGATACAATGTGTGGCTCCAAAACACAAGAACTGAAAATAGAAGAGGGGCCTTAAACAAGCAAATGGTGACTTTACTAAAGCAGTGACATGGGCTCAGAGAAGAGATACATCTGTGAGTAGTAAGGTTATAAAGGGCTTCCCTGGGGAGGAAACGTGGCACAGAAACGGAACTAAGATTAATTAAGGATGGGCAAAGACTGGTAGGCATTATTCCCATTGTACTCATGTGGAAACTAAGGCTTGAAATGTTTCATAACAAGTCTGAGGCCACCGTAGAACCAATATGTGGCAACACTTACCTTTAAAACCAGTTTACTTTTATTATTTTTTCATTTCAAATTCCAGGCACTTAAAATACTAGCAGACAACTTTGAAGCTCAAAGAAGCTGTGTGTGTGTGTGTGTTTTGAGGAAGTGAGCATGGGGTGAAGGAGGAAAGCAAGAACACCACATGGAAAAAGCACTAACAAGGGTGGCCAATGCATCAATGCATGTGATGTATTTGGGGGATTATGGATAGAAAATCCAGCTGGCATAGAGGTTTGTGCTGTGAAGAAGAAGAACGCAAGGTGGTAAAAGCATGCTGAGAACAAGTGAATATGCTAAGTAGTTTGGACATTTTCCACTACAAAATAAGGCCTCTTTGAAAATCTTCAAACGGAGGAGTGATCTAATCCAGGTGGTTTTAAGGAGATTGGTTTGGCATCATGTAAACTAATTGAATGGGAAAGAAACAACAAAAAGGCCCATGATATGCAGAGATATGGCTCTGGCTTAGGGTAGAAGAGATAGGACAGGAACTGGTATGAAGGGAGATTTGAGAAAACAGTGACTGATTGGAATTGGAATTGGAGTTCAAGGTGACTGTGTTCCAAAATGACGGTAGGCTTCAAGCTTAGGTGGCAGAAAGAACGATCATGACATTCACAGAAGTGGGGAAGTCAGGAGGATGCTGCTTTTCAGGGAAGAGGAGTTGGCTTACACCCACTGAGTTCAAGTGGCAAGACAGTCAAATGGAATGTCCGATAGGTAGGTAATTGGAGTAAGACAAGCAATCTGATTGCAGACTTGGGAGTCCCCGAGGAGCCTGAGTGAGTTCTGTGGAGGTGCATGATTTCCATGGAAGCAACACACTCAGAGTCAGAATGACTCAGGAACCACGCCTTGGGAGATGTCCAGCATCCAGCTGTGAATACCGCAAACTTCTGTCTATAGTGATGATGAAATATTGACTCTGGAATTTTGGATTTTCTGCCTTAAGGGAAGCTTGCAAATGGTGGCCAAGCACCTAGAGAGAGAACTAGTCATATGATTTGTTTATTTCATGCCTGCTGAATAATTGTTTAGTTAATAAATATCCTTATGTAAATCAGAATTTAAGATGCTTTTATTCTAAGTAGGTGGTGACATTATAAGGAAGTAGTTAACTCCTCTCACCTCCCACTTCACTGGCAGTTACCAATGTCCAATCAAAACAATCCAAATGTGTTCATAATCACATTGGTTTAGCTCAGTTGCCAAAAGTTGAACATGAACATCTAGCCTTTTAAAGGATGGCGATTCATTCATAATGGTTCAACCAAAAAGAAAAGAATCGTCTTTAGAAATGTTTTCCAGGTATATTTAATGCAAAAGAAAGCTCTAGTCAAACAATTATCTGCTTTACTTGTTCATTTCATGTGGATGGGGATTGTACCTTCTGATCAATACCTGCCTATTCAGCATTTATCTATGTATGAAATGGCTTTTTTAATGTAAGGAATATTTTTCCTTTAGGGGCTCACAGATTAGGCTGTGGTGACAGAGAGCAATTGTATTTTTTAAGTGTTACTACTTAGGTATAAATAGTGATCATCTGATTTAATCCCTATCCCAGTGGACCGTCATGAAAATACAGCTCATATATACAGCTCATATGGTGTGCAGGACGTTACCATGTGGTATTTGCCACTATGGGACACTGCACTCGTGTATACACAAACATGCACAGACACACATGCACAGGCACATGCGCACACACAGATGCACATACAGACGTAGACACAGACATGCACACAGACATGGACAGATACACAGACACACATACAGAAGCGCGTGCGCGCGCGCGCACACACACACACACACACACACATACAGACAACTCTAGGTATCTCTGAGTTAATTCAATGAGCCCTGCAGTTGGGCTCATCTTTATATTCAGAACTGTTTTTTTCTTCTTTCCTTTGAAGAGTAATCCTATCTGAGACAGAAAGAGGATGAGTCACACTGAGGCAAAACTTTGTAGGTAGAAATGTGCATAAATGCGTTTTTCTAAGATGCTCATGAAGAAAAGACAAAAGAACAGCCATGTCGCTGAGATGCCATCTGTGAGGCTGGCACAGTGAGGCACGACATCCCTGGTGCTTCCCGGCAGCCTGCGAGGGCTGCCTCCCTCCCTCCCTCCCCTCTGCTTGCAGGGCCACTTTCAGAGACTTCCCTCAGGGCTTATGTTCCACTGACCTATAAATGTTCACTCTAATTAGACCAATTGTCACCTCCTGCATTGTTCACCATTCTTCTTGCCCTTCTCTATTTTTAAAAATTTTGTCTTCAAAATAGCATGTTTTACAGTAAAAATCTCAAGTGAAAACATACTAAAACAAACAAAACATTGTTCATTAAGGCATTCAAAACAACTCTTCATGACAACAGTTTAAAAACTAGTGAATTAATGATGAATTGTGCAAAAAAATGTTAAAGATGCCATCTGTGATCCTTCATATAATACTTTTTTTCAAATGGAAAAATCCAAGAATGAATGAAAGAGCTTGTGGATAGGCCCAGACAGTGGGCCGCACAGCTTTTCTCCAGCCTGGGACATGGCTCATCACTCAGGGTGGATCCTGGAGAGGGGCTGCGTGAGTTCAGCCTTGGCCTGTACCCCAGTACTCCCTGTGTGCACTCAGAGGAGCTTCTGTGCATCTGTAAGACCCTGTTTCCTCATCTGCAATACCAGGACTCGAATCCTAGCAGGGGCTCTGCAAACCAGATCAGCTAATGTTTAAGGCTTGGCCATGTATTTTCTCAAGAATCGTTGCTGTGAAAGAGCCAGTGAAGTCACAGAGGGTAAAGTCAATGGCCAACCTTCCTCATTCATGAATACTGATTGAGCGTTCACCGTTCAATAGTCAGCTCCTTCTAAGTCTAACCGTTTTGAGTTTCTCTGGACACCTGTCATGTAAGAGGCTCTATATGTGAGGATAGACTTAGGGGGCAGTTGGTTCCTCTTTGTGGACATAGAACAGGAAGAATAAAGAGATCTCAGAGGGAAAAGGAAAGTGGGAGGAGGCTGGGTCTGTGGGTTCCGCAGTGGGTCACGCTGAAAGAAGACCTGGCGGACACGTAACCTCTGTGGCAAATGCATGAAAATAGAAAGATGAAGTCAACTTTCCAAAAACTTTTAGGAAATTACTTCAGTGAGAAAATCTATTAAATAAATTACAGCCATTCTATACAAATAGAATTCTATGTTATGACGGTAGAAATCAGTCAATCCAATCCCCTATTAGGCAGAAGGGAAACTTGCCTCGGGCCACACTGTCGGCTGGGGTCCCTGGCACAGTACTAGGCCTCCACCTCCATGCACTACCCCGGATCAGAGCTGGTGCTGTGGGTTGAATTGTGTCCCTGCAAAAATAGGCTGCAGTTCCAACCCCAGTACCTCAGAAAGGGACTTTGCTTGGAAATAGGGTCTTTAGAGAGGTAATCGAGTTAAAATAAGGTCATTAGAGTGGGCCTCATCCAAGGCGAGGGGTATTCTTATAAAATGGGGAAATGCAGACACACACATACGCAGGAGGAAAACACTATGGAGAAACAAAGAGAGAAAATGGCTATTCAAGGAGAGAGGCCTGGAACAAATCCTTCCCTCAAGGTTCTCAGGGGAAACAACCTTGACAACACGTCACTTTTGGATTTCTGGCCTCCAGAACTGGGAGACAATGCATTTCGGCTGCTGTGAGCCACCTAGGTTGTGATACTTCCTTACAGCAGCCCTAGGAAATGAATGCAGTTGGGGACCAGGCTTTTAGTCAAAAGATCAGGGAGGAAGGTTTGGTGTCTTGGGAGAAATTTCTAGATTATAGGAGTCACTGAATATCGTAACTTTGAAAAATCCATTTCAAATCTCACCAGAAACACAAAAGCCTGTAGAAATCCAATTATACAAATTTGTAGTCTAGAAAAGGAAAAAAAAAATGAAATTACTCCGTATGCACATTTAAGCAGAGTTTAGGACTGGAAAATAAACAAGGCTCTGGTAACTGGGGAGTGCAGTGCTAACAGTGCAGGTATGTGGCTGTGTGGGTTTGAGCCTCGGCTCTGCCTTTTACTAAGTCTGTGACCTTCAGTCACGGCCCTCGCTCATCTTCAGCCTTCTCCAAGAAGAGTGAGGTGTGTTCTCTCGGAGGCCGTGCCCTGACGTGCTCAGCACAGGGTTTCGCACGCTGTGACGATTAACTGGATTTTAGCTGCTATTATAATGACTAATAGCAGATAATTGCTTTATTTAAAAAATTAAAGGCAAGCCCCCAAAAGTTAAGAACACATGTACTTGTTTGCTTTTCATCTTCTTAGATGACACTTATTTTAAGTTTTATTTTTATGTAATTCATTCCATCTCTCTTATTCAGGAATATTTTTTTCCTTTGAAAACAGCATAATACTTAGATGCCAAATGTGATCATCAAAGCAAGAAAATGGATATCCCACTAAGCTATCTAGTTATGCTCAAACCCAAAAAGTAGAAAAGCTCTTATGTACAAAGTGATTCCTTTCATGAACTTGGAAATGTTTCAAAATCAGGTTACTGAGTTCTGATTTGGACCATCCTGTCGCAATACCAAATCACCTTTGAATAAACTTATCCTCTCAACTCTTATTGTTCAAAATTGATTTTGAGGATGGAAATTCAATTTTCTTGTCATGTATACCTGAGCTGTTGCATCAATTTGTCAGACCAAACCTAAAATGCAGCACTTCATGGATGGAGGAGGGACGTTCTCTCTACAAAAAGTCAACCAAGTCAGAAGTTGTGAAGCTGCTGAAAAATGCAAAAATAAACACTCTTAAGCAGGAAAAGAGAAGGTCCTGTTGCTTGTAGGAAATAGATTTTCTAGATGTTAGATCAGCTGGAATCATTTTCATGGACACACCAAAAGGCAAGTGAAGGAAATGTACTGAATATTGTTGGCTCTGCACTAAGAGAATCTCAGGAAGCAGTTCACAAGAGTGCCATCCACAAGCGTGGGAGGACCAGCTCGTTAGATGCTTCGGGCAAATAAAAATGTTCTGTAGAGTTGCTTTGTTGTGCTGGAGCCATTAAGCACTCCTTGCTACATGAAATAGTATATAGCCCTTCAAATGGGGCATTTAGCAATATAAATATATTTACCCTGTCCACTTAACTGTAGAGAATATGTCTTCTAAGGCACCAGAGACATCCAGAGATAGAGGGCTGCTGATATGAATAACACATAAACTTTGGGTGAAGGCATAGGGGAAGTCAGCCCTCACTAGAACTCCACTATGCAGGCACCCCGATCTCACACTGCCAGCCTCCACAACCGTGAGAAAATAAATATCTGTTGTTTAAGAATACCCTCTCTTCATAGGGATTATTGGAGCCTAGAAGAGTGTGTGGACACTTTTATTATTATTATTATTATCTGCTATATTATCACTCCAACGGAATAGGAACTGAATTTCTTTTTGCAAGTAGGTGTTCAATAATTATTTGTTGAATGAATGGATGTTATGGCTACTATATGGAATTTTTAGGTCAAATAGGAGCAGAAGGCTGGGTGTGGTGGCTCGCTCTTGTAATCCCAGCACTTTGGGAGTCCGAGGCTGCAGGATCGCTTACACTTAGGAGTTACCAGCCTGGGCGACATAGGGAGACTCCATGTCTACAAAAACATAATAAAAAATAGCCAGGTGTGGTGGCTCGCACCGGTAATCCCAGCACTTTGGGAGTCCGAGGCTGGAGGATCGCTTACACCTGAGAGGTTGAAGCTGCAGTGAGCTGTGATTGTACCACTACACTCCAGCTGGGATGACAGAACAAGACTCCATCTCTCTCTCTATAAAAATGTATGTGTGTGTGTGTTGTGTGTGTGTAGTGTATGAGATGAATAGCAAAATTCAATTTAGTCATTGTACCCCCATGTAATCACCAATAAAAATTTTTAAAAAGCTATTTATACCCAAAAATATCTTCTATCATGCGGTGGTGCTATTACATGAAACGCCATTTTGTTCTGCTGAGCATGTGCGTAGGTCTGGGAGTTAAAAGGTAGATGGAGCAGGAGAGAGGTAAAGCACTAAATGCCATTAAGTAAGAAAAATCTGGAGTTCCTATGAGCAATTTTTGAAGTCGGAGAGGTACGGACAGGTAGGAACGAGAGAAAAAACCCAAGCAAACTAGCAAAAGGCTAGCACCTTCCATATAGAAATCACTGACTGACTTTTTAAGAATATTCATGTCTAAACACAATCACATCTCACATTATTGGTGAATATGCATTGCATGCATTTCCTCAAACCATCAGTGAAGTGTGGTACAAGGCAGAAATATCATGTGTGAACAAGGTTTGTTTTGTGGGGGGAGAGGGAAGGCTGGTGGTTGGGAAAACTAAGGAAGGGGCTCAATTCTACCTGGGGCCTCTGTGGTATGGAAGAAAGAGACCATAACAGCTACTGTGAGAGAACTCCTAAATGCAACCAATTTGGCAGAAGCAAAGATGTGGGGCCTGGTGTGATCAAGGATTCATAAAAGCTTTGGAGAGAAAGCAGAACTTTTCACAATCTGATGGGGATTGCGGCCAATTTTATTTAGCCCTCAGGAAATAGGGTGAACCCAGTTGACCCCAGGGGAAAAAATTCCCTATCTCATAAACAATAAAAATCTTAACTAAAGTTTAATATGATAGCAACTAGAAACAACACTTCCTGTTGTCCTCAGACAACTGAAAGTTCATATTCACACACCCAAATAACCACACCCCCAGCCCCTGCACTGTGCAAGTGAACAGTTTCATTGATAACTTTGGGGTCTGTTTTGATCTCGGAGATGAGTTAACTGCAGAGAATGACTGGAGTGGATTTTATGAACATGTATTTTATAAATGCATATGTGTAATGATGAGGGAACCTGAAGAAAGTAGAAACAAATAGTAAAACCACATGGGAAGAATTCCCGCAGAACATGAGAAACAGGACTTGACTTAATGAATAAAATAACAGATGGCATCTTATTTTTTACTGGGTGTGTAAAGAATGAGAACCTGAAATGCAGGTTTAGTTATTCAAGTGAATTAACTAGTAAAGGAGATTTACGGTTTTGGAAGAATCAACAATCATGGCGGGGGGGGGGGCAGGAAATGGTTATAAGCGACTTTTAGATTCTGTGCTTGGGTGACTAATGACAAATATAGCATAGTAAACCGTTGGACCATATCATGCAAACAGCCTGTGTGAATTAATTTTGCTTTGCTTTGTCTTGCTGGGGAAATTAGAAGGCTTAAACAAAGTAGAGAGAAGACATCTATTGGGTTGTCCAAAATGACTGTAAAATTTTGGCAATGTGGTATCCATACTAGGCAACTACAACTTATTTGTCTTATTTCATTCAGATACCCAAGGAAGTACAGGGGTACTCTGAAATTTACTTAGAGATACAAATCTTCAATTATTCACAAGCTGGCAGCACAGGTCTTTAAGTCTATTGTCCTTGTACTTCCCTAGAACACATCATCTTGGCACCAGATCTGCTTTACCTCTCAGAAGTTTAGAAAAAACTTCTATGAAAGGCAGGACTTTTAACACTCCCTCACTGTGGGGTGTTTAAAAAGGCTAGGATGGGGAGAAAAATGAATTGCTCAAATAAGTAGTACATGGAAGAAAGGTCTGTGTTGAATGAAGGGAGGTCTAGTCATTAAAAAAGAAAGAGAAGGCTCAAGCCACAGAGTTTTTATCGTGTGCCTCAGCCACTGGGAAAACAGTTTCAGTGTAGTATTATACATGAAATGTTTCCTTTTAGAATCAAAGTTCCCACAATAGAACATGTGTGACAATACTAACTAAACACTACCATCTAGTGGCCAGTTGTGAGAACTACAAAAGCTGGCAAAGTGCATAAAAACCGTGAAAGAAATGTGATAATCAATGAAAAGATGTTTAATTTTCCCTTGGTATCAGGGAAAATAATTGATCACACTATATAGTAAGTGAAGATACGTGTATCAAGTGCTGCTATTCTCAATTACTCTTAAAACTTAGATGAGCTTGCAGGGAGTCTCAAGTGCATGTTTTGCTGTTTATAGCACTAGTGTAGAGATATTTCTACCAATGACAAATAGGCTGTAAAACATAAAATCCTTTATGAAAGTGATAAAAATACAGTCAGTATGAGAATTTTGCTTCCTCTTCCCCTCCCCACGCCCACCCCCCTACTATCCCTCACACCTAACACCTCTCACAAATTGCTATTGTATAGCTGGCATAGCTGCAGGAGTAGAAAAGAGTGAGCTCACAGTCAGAAAAGCTGAGTGGCGCCCTTGTTCCACACACCTCTGGCTGTTTGAGCTTAGGTTAGTCACTTAACTTTTCTAAGACTCACTTTCTAAAAACACACAAATAGGTAAATTGTTGCTCTTCCAGTCTCCCTGGGTTCAGGGGAAAATAGAATGTGTACAAAAATGCATTGTAAATGCAAATGTGCTATACAAAACTGCTATTAGTTTAAAAATCTCTAAGTGAGGATGATGAGGATGTGAATCTGATATTTGAAGGTGCTAAACATTTATTTTTAATTGTTTTCAAAAAGCCATTTTTCTTAATATTGTTGATTTCCTGAGGAAAATATCTTTGATCTGAGTTGAACAGTTGGGTGAATTCTCAAGTTTATCCTGCCGCTGTGCATGCAGCAAAGGAAAGCTAATTATTTGTCCAAATTTTTACATTGAATCAAAGATGAGACTGAGAACAACTGTTAGAGCTTGAGTGTTGAAGTTTATCATTCTAGGAATCCTATTGTGCTGTTAATGTTTTCCCAGTAGTTTCGAAAGTAATGTAAACCCACGAATCTAAATTATAAAATGGCTACAGGTAAACCATGCAACCAAATTTCACTTCATATTTCATTATTCTAAGATGCAAGGGCAGAACCTAAAGAAAGGGTGAAATAAAATGGACTTACATGAGACTTACTGACACCATCATTATTTGAGAAAGAGTTGTTTCCTAGGTATATTTTAGGAACTTATCTGGTGATATCTAACTCCTAACTTTACGAGTGGGGTGGAATTGATTCTTTTTACAAGATTAGTGAAGTTAGAAACAACTAGTTTCTAATTGATTAAATGTAACCTATTTTCAAGTAGTTTCATGTGACTGAAATCAATCTGTTTTATTTTCCAAACCAGTGGAATAGACACAGAGTCATTACAATCAGAATGGCATGACATCAGTGTTAAAGCAATACTTCTGTTTTTATGTATAATTATTTTATAATGGAAAATGTCCCTCAGAATCAGTTGACTTGTTCCACAATGAATCATCTACTCCAAACAACTCTGTTCCAATAATTAATTACAAGAACAACAAACTTTTACCCACCAGATCCTTATGGTAAAGCTAACTTGAGACAGGAAAAGCAGAACTCAGCAGAGTTCATTATTTTTCATTTCTAGATCAGAACAAGTTTATCTTAGACTACAAATAAAGTTCATGCTTTGTGTAACATGCAAATGACAATTCATTATATTTTCTTGTTTCACAGAGAAAAATTCAGAAGGAAAACATCCACAGGAGATACAAATAAAGAAGGGTTAGGTGTTTCTGAAAATAATCTTCCAGAAAAAAAAAAAAAGTGGCTTCCTTGAAACCCATAAGGAAAAAAAAGTACTTAAGAAACTCTTAAAACATTTTTATGTGTTAGAATCACCTGGGTACTTTTGGCAATCTCTATGCCCAGATCATAGCCCACATCAATTAGAAGAGAACTTCTGGGACATGAACATCAGTTTTTTTGTTTTGTTTTTGTTTTCATTTTTTTGTTTGTTTTGTTTTGTTTTTTAAGTTCTCTAGGTGACATCAACATGCAGCCACATCCCAGAAACACTTTAGTTAAGAAATACATACTCTGAAGCTGAAAGTAATGCCTTTTGGGGGGAAAACAGTCATTATATGATCACAGATTATTTTTATAACTTCCACATTCTTTTTTTTTTTGAGACAGAGTCTCGCTCTGTTACCTAGGCTAGAGTGCAGTGGTGTGGTCTTGGCTCACTGCAACCTCCACCTCCCAGGTTCAAGCGATTCTCCTGCCTCAGCGTCCCAAGTAGCTGGGATTACAGGTGCACAGCACCATGCCCGGCTAATTTTTGTATTTTTAGTAGATGTTACATGTTAGCCAGGATGGTCTCGATCTCCTGACCTCATGATCTGCCCGCCTCAGCCTCCCAAAGTGTTGGGATTAAAGGCGTGAGCCACTGCACCCAGCCCCCATATTCTTATAAGAGCAAGAAACAAGAACTCATTTTATCCATATGTAAGCTGTGAACAAAACACATGCAGCTGAGAAGCAGGGGCTATAAGGATGAAATCAATGGGCCAGCAGAGAATACAGGGCATGAATTCAATAGTCCCTGCAGTACTTCCTGCTAGGCAGTGCAAGGAGATAGACAAATAGTGGCCTGACGCCTTTAGTAAGCTGACAAATAGTCGGGGCCACCAATATGTAAACAAACCACGAAGATAGAAACCATGCTCCAAATGGGTTCCAAGCAGAGTTGTGGTGTCGGACCAAACAAGATAATAGATGCTAATGATTTAGGAAGGTAAACACGACAACAAGAGTCAAATCTCTACCTGGCTGATTCCAAAGCGTTTGAAAACGCAAATGCACGAATGACCAGAGGAATCCTCACCAAGGGAGTATGGGACGGGAATATAAACGTGATTTGATTTGCTGGCTCTAAGGCAGTGGTTCTCAAAATGTGGACCCAGGACTGCAGCATCAGCATCACCTGAGAGCTCATTAGAAGGTACATAATTGGATCCCACCACAGACCTACAAAATCAAAACTCCTGGGGATGGGGCCCAGAAACTCCATTTTTTTCTTTTTTCAATTTGTCTCTGTCACCCAGGTTGGAGTGCAGTGGCACGATCTTGGCTCACTGCAACCTCTGCCTCCTGCAAGCGATTCTCCTGCCTCAGCCTCCCAACTGACTGGGATTACAGGTGCACACCACCATGCATGACTAATTTTTGTATTTTTAGTAGAGACGGGGTTTCACCATGTTTACCAGGCTGGTCTCAAATTCCTGACCTCCAGTGATCCACCTACCTTGGCTTCCCAAAGTGCTGGGATTACAGGCGTGAGCCACCGTGCCCAGTGCCTGGCCCCAGCAATAAGTTCTTACAACCACTCCAGGGGATTCTGGCACTCCAGGTAATTCTAGTGCATCCTAAAGTTTGAGAACCAGTGCTCTAAGGTTTTCCTTGAAAATAAACAAATACACGAAATTGGCCATTTTATCATCTACCTTAAAGTAGAGGGTAGTATGTATTCACTCATACTTCAACACAGACAAGATCACGTGTGCTAGGAACCATTCCACAGGGCAGCAATCTTAGATAAGGTCTTAAAATAGGAAATAGAAATTTAATTGTTTTTAAAAATGAGGGAGTAAACAGTACTATTAATGCAAATTTGCTGACTGCGGGTACTCAAAAAATAGTTACAAACTTGCATTTCATATATAGCTTATAATATTTTAGACTTCTGCAATGACCATTTCCCACTTTATTTTTAATCCCTGACTTTTATTTATTCGTTTTCTATTTCCATAGTTTTTGGGGTACAGTGGGTTTTGTTCACATGGATCCATTCGTTAGTGGTGATTGCTGATATTTTGGTGCATCCATCACCTAAGCAGTGTACACTGTACCCAATATGGAGTCTTCTATTCCTCATCTTCTCTCAATCTCTCCCCCATCCCCAAAGTCCATTATTTCATTCTGACGCCTTTGTGTCCTCAGTGCTTAGATACCACTTGTAAGTGAAAACATGATATTTGGTGTTCCATTCTGGAGTTACTTCTCTTAGAATAATGGCCTCCACTTCCACCCAAGTTGCTGCCAAAGATATTATTTGGTTTCTTTGTGGCTGAGTAGTATTCCATGGGGCATATTTACTACATTTCCTTTATCCACTCGTTGGTCGATGGGCAAGTAGGTTGGTTGCATATTTTGCCATCGTGAATTGGACAGGCCTGTGCATGCGGTGTTTCTCATAGAATGACTTCTTTCCCTTTGGGTGCATACCCAGTGGTAGGTTAAACCCTGACTTTTAATGTTTACCTTACTTTTAAAAATACAATCACCCACACGCAAAAATGAATAAATTATAACTCCATTCCACACTTGGATAAATCTCACAAACCTACTCAAAGAAGCTAAACTCAGAAGCGTATACAGAATATGACTTCATTTCATAAAACTTAAAAACAAGGAAATCCCCCTGTTTTTGGTATCAGAAGTCCAATAGTGATTCTTCTGGGAGTGCCAATAGCATTCTGTTTCTTTTTCTACTTTTTGTTTTTTCTTTCGAGATGATAGCTCACTCTGTCGTCCAGGCTGGAGTGCAATGGCACGATCTCAGCTCACTGCAGCCTCTGCCTCCCAGGTTCAAGCGGTTCTCACACCTCAGCCTCCTGAGTAGCTGGGACTGCAGGTGCACACCACCATGCCTGGCTAATTTTTTGTATTTTTAGTAGAGATGTGGTTTCATCATGTTGGCCAGGCTGATCTCAAATTCCTGATCTCAAGTAATCCACCTGCCTCGGTCTCCCAAAGTGCTGGGATTACACGCATGAGCCACCATGCCCTGCCACATTCTGTTTCTTAATCTAGAATACATTTGAAACAGAAGACTTTCAAAATGTATGTAATGACCCTGTTGGGATTACACGCATGAGCCACCATGCCCTGCCACATTCTGTTTCTTAATCTAGAATACATTTGAAACAGAAGACTTTCAAAATGTATGTAATGACCCTGTGTCTATTCCACTGGTTTGGAAAATAAAACAGATTGATTTCAGTCACATGAAGCTACATGAAAGTAGGTTACATTTAATGAATTAAAACTAGTTGTTTCTAACTTCACTAATCTTGTAAGAATAATCAATCCCATCCCACCCCTAAAGTAAGTAGATAGATAGATATCACCAGATAAAAGTTCCTAAAATATAGCTAAGAAATAGTTCTTTTTCTCAAATAACGATGGTGTCAGTAGATGTAATCTACAAAATTCCTTCTATTTCACCCTTTCTTTAGCTTCTGGTGAGCCAAGTATGTTTACTTAGTGAAAATTCATTGACTTTTACACTTAAAATTTGTGCACCTGCATTTATGTATGTTTTGATGCAAAGTTCAAAAAATATAAGAATAGGACGAATGCTATGTTAGAGTTTAAGAAGTCAGGACATCTTCACTTTCCTTTGGCATTTAAAGATGTGTCGGATGTTGGGGTACTGCCCTCAGTGAATGCTGGAGACAGGCACATCATCCAATACAGTGAACAAAGGCAAGTGGATAGGGATATTTAGTCCTTGGAATTCTAAAAATCTCAAAGAAGACCACAGGAATGAATGGTCAGTTTCTGATGATGCAAGGCAATTCATTCTGGCTTTAATAAGGCCTAGGTTAGCACAAGGCAAGACTGTGAAGTAGATGAGATTGTGAACTGTTGGGCGGCCTGTGCCTGCGAGCACGTTTGCCACCTTCCTGTCTGTCGGGGTCACTCTCCTATTGAGTCTCTGTCACTGTTTCCAGCCATTCCCCAAATCTTGATTTAATACTTCCTTGCCCCTCTCCCACTGTTCCTCCCCACTACCCCTCTTATCCTCCTTATCTCCTTCCTTTTCATCAAAACCTACCTGTTCTCTGTTTTGTTATCTCAAAATCTTTGTTATTAGCCAGTTCACTAAACCACTGGGCTCCCCAGCCATGCTAACAGGCAGGTCGGAGCTGAGAAGCTCTAAGCTGGTTCTGAAACTGAGGGAGCTTCACTCAGATAGCATTCCTCACCAAAGCCGTATCTGGATTTTATGGGGGCCTGAGGACCTTAATGAAAGGGGGAACCCAGTGTTCTCCTGCCTTGGAGCAGAGGTTCTCTGGCTAGCACAGAGGTGGCACAGTATTCACTTGCTCTACCTCACTGTTGTCGCTGATGTCCCTAGACACACCCTGGGCCTTTCTCTGGAGACCCGGAAACAGTTAATACCACAGCAAGTGTCCACCTATCCAAAGGAGCAGCCTGCCAAAAACAATGTCGCTTTTAGACAAGTCCTGTTTTAAGGCATAAACTGAAGGGCTAATGGAACAGCCATTGTTCTAATGGATTTTTAATGAGGTGTAAAGTTCTCAGCTGATTGATAGTCAACAAGGTGTGAAATTTTACAGAAATATTGCATTACTGTGAAATGAATATCTTTCATTCAAGTTTATTATTTCTGTTTTCTAAAAGTCAAGAAAAGTATGAGAAAGATGTCCATTAAAATTTCTACCTCCCTGTAATTAATAGGAAATGGTTATAGGACTATATTTAATAACAATATATTATGTTTTTGAACATTGTTAAGAGAGTGGATTTGAAGTGTTTTCGCCACAAAAATGATAAATATGTGAGGTTATACATTGAATTAGCTCAATTTAGCCATTATGCAATATGTACATATTTCAAAACAATATATACACAATGAATATATACAATTTCTTTAAAAAATAAAATTTCTCCTTTCCTTTAAATACCATTCAGAGTCAAGAGAAAGAGTATTTTTCCTTGGTTTTATCCTATGGAGAAATTTATGGAAGTGGAAGGGGACATGATGAAGGCAGGACTTTTCTGAGCTCAGTTTCACTGACTGCCCAGGTGCCCTGGAGTGATAATGACCTAGTAGCAACCAATGAGCCCCTTTCTGGCCAGCACCGTGAGATCAATGCTCCACGGCATTGGGTTCTAAGCCCAGGGATTCAGCATCTAAGCCACTTGGGTTCAATACCTCTCTTAGATCAGACAAAAAGAGGTCCTGCCCTGGGAGCCTTAGAAGGCCTACTCTTTCCCTTCTCTAGTCCTGCCCATTCCTTTGCAGGATCCTTGGAATATGGCCACACAGAGCCCCGAACCAATGTACTTTTAGACCGTGACCTGGGAGCTCATGGCCCACATCAGCTAACAGGGCCTGTGAGGTCCCATTTCCCCCATGCTTCTTCTAGGGGGCAGACATGTCACCAGTGTGCACACCCCAATGCCTGGGGGTGGCTACCTACGTACGGTACAAGGGTAGGGGGCACTGGGCCAAAACCTGGGCTGGCTTGTCCCTGCCCCCCATACACAGAGGTGCTTCGTGGTTCCAGACGGAGTCAGATGGGAAGAGAAGAGCAGAGCGGGTGGCCCTTTCCCTCAACACTGAGGGACTGGAATTGCTGAACTGGAATCCGGCTTTCCAGACAAGTATGAAAGCATATTTGTCAAGGAAAAAGGACAGACCTTTAACACAGAGGGAGCAGATGGAAACTAAACATTCAGGTTCTGCATTGGAACTTGACCTTCCAGGTCTCTGTATAGGCTTAAGTTGTCAAGGAAGTAGGCCAGAGCTTCCTTCACAGTTCGTTAGACTGATTTACAACTTTTAAATATTTAGACACGTGGTATGCAGGCTCCCACCTGTATTCTGACCTCACAACCTCACAATTTCAGAAGCAGCCTGCTCTGAGCCCTACCCAAGACCTACGGAGCCAGATGTCTGGGGTGGGGTTGGTAAATTTGAATTTTAAGAAGCTCCTCAGATGATGGGTGCCCATCATTCATTTGTCTATCGCTACCTTAGACCTTTATCTCCACTGTCATTTTTTTTTTTAATGCTGAGTCCATGTGTCAACAAAGTAGTGTTGAATAATTCATTTGTAAAAAGTGGAAGCAGAAAAAGGACAGATTTCACTGGAACACTAGGCACGTGCCAAACCCAGCTCTGTTCTGCTCAGGAAACAGGCTTCCTGAGCCCCCATGGGCATGTGGCTTCCAGTCTGAGTTTCCTCAGCCAAGTGACATCCTGTGGGACAGCTGTCATTGTCCTCCATGGTCACTCCAACTTCAGATAATGCTCCCTCTTCAATAGAACTTTCTCTTTTAAGATTGACCATTCTTATTTACTGGTTCCTGGGGCCAATTTTTGAACTAATATCTATTTTCTTCTCTTAATTCCTCTACTCCTGCAATGCCCACCATTTTGGTTTTGACATACAAGTGTTTAACCCAGAGCCCTTTGATTTCTCCTGGTAGGTGAGAGAGAGTATTTGTGCAAAGCCTGCTAATACACTGGCAGTACATTGAGATCACCTAAGGAGTCATAAAATTCCCAAGCCTAGGCCCCATTCCAATCTGTTACATCTTGATCTATGACATATGTTTTGTGTGTGTGTGTGTGTGTGTGTGTGTGTGTGTGTGTGTGTTAAAAACATGGGGAACAGATAAGTTTCCATTATTCTGCTCAAGCATCAAAAGTTTCAAAGAACCGTTTTCCCCAGATACCCAGAGATTTCGGCCATTCCTTTAGTATTTTTACAGCATTAAACAAACACTGATTACGAACATAACCCCAGCTTATTGAACTGTGTGCATTCTCTTAATGCCTGCAAATGCTGCTTGCAAGAGCGGCCTCACACCAAAATGTACCCAAAGTTCTTCTGTAATGACACTTTGCGGCCAAGGATAGCTACCCCTGACACTACTGTCTTCCAGAATTTTAAGTGGAGGCTGAAAGACTGAATTAGTTAACACTCCCAAGCCTTCTTGGTTAAGACAGTGTTCTTGCATTCTTTTTTTTTTTTTTTTGGCAGGGGTGCTGGGGGGCCTATTCAAAACATGCTAGTGACATATCGAGTCACTACCCTGTAATTTAAAATTCTAATGTAGAATATGTACTTTATGGAAGTTGAAAAGTTGTGCTTTAAATTTAAGTACCAGGCCTTAGTCAGTGCCTCTAACATAAGGAGTTGGACATTGTTAATGATTTGCCCTCATTAAGGAAAGATCATTGAGATGCTTCTATCCATTAAATACTGTCAAGGTGATTCCTATCTAGCTAGTTGGTATACAGTACCGCCATTTTCAAAATTATTAAGGAAAAATCACATCTAAATTAAGCCAAAGACACTGATACAGACCCATCGAAATTGGGATATAAAGGGCTTTGGGCAGTAAAATCAAAATCAGTTTGTTAGTTGTGAGAAAACTTTTAAATCTTACCATCTAGTTTAATTTTTAAAGTGTTGAAGGAGTTACAAAATACAAATCTCCCAGTAAAGAAGAAAATCAAGAAAAAAAGACAATACTACAATAAATCATGCCATTTGTCAAATTTACCCTGGGTAATTCCTATTTTCTCAATTTCAGCAAAGAGGAGTACTTTTAGGATATAGTATTGCCTGCCTGCTTATAACGATGTGCTAAGAGGCTGGGCAAGTATCTCTTCTGTGCATCTCCAGACTGTGCAGGTGGAGCTCAAGTTGCATTTAGCATCAAGGTCCAAGTTTAGTCATTAATCTATTGATGAAAACTGTACTTTACTTTCCCCCATTGAAGAAGGGACAAAATTCAATTCTATCAAGCAGTCTTCTTTGTACAGCTCTGTTCTACTCCTGACTTAGATTCAGAGTCAGAGACCCAGAGTTAGTACTCACTCCAAACTATTAACCTTTCATCTAGGGCCCGGGGGCCATCTCTGCCTAGAAAGCATGTGGGAACCCCTCGATTGGCTTATGGCATTGTTTATTATTATAAAAGGATAACTCACATATTGAATAAAACTTGTATACTGCTTGAGAGGCAATTAAGGGACTTCTCATAAGTCACGTGGATCCAGAAGTGACTATTATGTTTTAGAAACCCAAAGACAATTGTAATTCCATTGCCTGGTTAAGTCATGTTCAAGAAACACGGTGCTCCTCATGGCTGCTCGTCAATCCTCTCAGCGGCCAGCAGATGGCGCACACTTCTCAGAAATCTCAAAACGTGGTGTTGGAAAACCCAATTCCGTGGGGGAAGGCGGGCCGCTTAACACAAAGCTGTCTTTCCGTAAAAATCAGTCGGCCTTCACAGGGTTACAGACAAGTATTCATTATGTACACGAGCAATGACATTCAGCAATGAGTACAGTTGCTGGCAGCCCTAAAGTGGGATATGGAACAGAATGGTTCATGCCCATTTTTACGTATTTGAATTTATTTCTTCTCTGGGCAATGTAAGCAAATGAATGTTATTGATTCTTCCTTATGTGTTAAGTGCTGCACCAATATTTACAATGACGTCTCTTTTCTACTGGGAACTTATAATGAAAAGATAGAGCAATAGAAATAGAAAACCTCTGGGCCATCTCCTCGGTCAAGGTTAGCAGGTTAGTCCTTTGGTCTAGCTCTGCTCTTCAGAACCGTGGACCATGCATTTGCTCCCACCCCTGGGGTCCACCATCTCTCCCTGGCTCCTTTCAGGTCCACCAGCCTCAAGGTCACTGCAGTCTCAGACCACCTGAAACTCAGAAGCCCCGCCTATTTTGCTATCTCCCTCCTTCCTCTGTATTCCCATTTTTTCTGGCTTAAAGAATAAAACAATATGAACTTTAATGGTTATTTGTATGTTTAAAAAATCAGTTCATTTTCATTTGTGTACTCTTGTGGATTTGGGCAACAGCTGAAAAATCAGAATAATTTCTATCTTTATTGATCTTGAACAAATGCTCCAAGATGGATATATTTAGCAAATGGGCTCACTTCTCATGTGGGCTTCTTTTCCCGAATGCAGATGGGATGGAAGTTGACATGAGGAGGCAGTATAATAAGTTAGGAAGAATCTAGATGAAGGTATAAAGGAGCTGAACAGAGGCTGCAGAATGTGGAGTGAAGGGCTGGGACAGGTAACTCAGGAGACAGCAGAGAGAAGGAAAGTGATAGCACAGAGGCAAAGGGAACTGACTGACATCCAGGAAAATGTGCGAATTTGTCCAGAATGTCCTGAAAACTTTGTGGTGTGGGACAGACCTAAGACCTGGACTATATCCATAAAAAGAAACATGATTTTCCCTGGAGAATTTTAGAACAATCAGAAAGACTCCTAAACTCTGTCTTCTCAACTTTCCATTCCACCTTGTTATCCACCAAGCTACTTTTCCCACCTCTGTTCAACTGATTTCAGAAAGAGATGCACATACCAAAAATTTGCAAGTCTGATACAAATTTATTCTCTCTCGTTTTAGCTGTGTCCTCAGTTGTCATTTTAATCACTCTCAAAGAATGCTCTCCCATATTAGCCACAATGGATATTTCAAAACTCTCTTTTCAAACTCCCTGACCTGGCTGGCCTTCACTCTCATTAAATGATTTCGTGTCCTACTTTCCTGACTCTCAGCCTCTCTCCATGAGCTCAGGTTTCCAGAAAGCAGTCATGTCCCAGCCTCTCTGCCTTTGTGAATGATCCTCCTCTTGTCTCAGGCTAATCTCCTGTTCAGCTGCAGGAAGCTGCAGAACAGAGCAAAAACCATGTGAGTTTCAGACTCTGGAGTTTTAGGTTTGAATCCTCAAGCTGCCACTATCTAGGCACATGCTCCTAGGCAAGGCACATAACTTTTCTAAAACTCCATTTTCTCATATGTAAAAACATGGTGATAATACAACCTCTTTTCTATGATATGGGAATTTCCTGTATGTTATTTGTGATAAAACTTTCCCTACTACTTAGCAATAAATTCCCTCATATCCCTACCAGTTGACTTTGAAGAATTTTAAGCCCAGGAAGTGCATTACTTTTCCCATCATGAGGGTTGAGCCTAGGGTGAGGAAAGTGACTGAGTCCTGGTCCTGCAAACCTGTGAGCCTACCCGGTCTTATGTCCCAACCACCACCATCTTTTCTGATAGTGCCATTTTGTTCTCATTTTTAGGCTCTGCTATGTTCTCCTGAGCCTTAAGTTCAAACATTCCCCAGGAATGGCCTTTCCTCCATCTGAATTGTCTTTTCTTGGATGATCCTGTGCACTGTGATAACTCTAGCCTTGGAGGTAGATCTGAGGTCCATGACTCAAACCTGAAACACATCTCCTCTCATCTACTACCACTTTCAAGGAGATGCTCTTCAGGTGCCACTGATTCTGGTGTGCCAAAAAGGCACATCTGCAGGATGGTTGTGGCCCTGTTTATAAATTCACAGGCTCAATTTCAAGACTTTATGAGACCCTCAAATGTATCAAGTGGGGCGAGGCGTGGTGGTGCCTGTAATCTGAAATCCCAGCACTTTGAGGGGCGGAGGTGGGTGGATCACCTGAGGTCAGGAGTTTGAGACCAGCCTGGCCAACATGGTGAAACCCCGTGTCTACTAAAAATACAGAAATTAGCCAGGCATGGTGGCACATGCCTGTAATCCCAGCTACTCGGGAGGCTGAGGCAGGAGAATGGCTTGAACCTGGGAGGCGGAGGTTGCAGTGAGACGAGATCATGTCACTGTGCTCCAGCCCAGGCGACACAGCAAGACTCCATCTCAAAAAAAAAAAAAAAAAAAAAGTAACAAGTGAAATAAAACTGAATCCAGTTTATAAGAAAGCCATTCCTACAGCCAATGCAATGTTATCTCTTATCTTCAACCTGAAGCACAAGCTGATATTATTTTGCAATCTTCTCATTAGCAGCTCAAACAGCTTTCTCTGCCAGTAATATATACAATCGCCAGAAGGCAAGCACCAAACCTGGCTGCAAAGAAGGGAAACCATTCTCCAATTTTTGCCAACTCAGGCTGCTGTATTTCATGTAAAGTGGGAGACACAGAAATATTCCTAAATTCTGATACCAATATGGTTGTTTATCCCTTCTATACCTGGGAGGCTTGTTGCTAATATTTTTTTCTCATTTGTTTCTAAGCATTTAATCTCCTATGCAGGGGGCTATTTACTGGGCATTTGCTTATGGTCTAAGGACAATCTGTTTGGATGCTTACTGCTGTTCTGGTTAAGCAAACCTAATGGTTCTTGACTTCCTTACAATCATCAGAGAGTTCTGGTAAAGATTACTAACCAAGTCAAGTTTACATTGGCTCAAGCCTCTCCTACTTGACCACCAATAATTGTTGCTGTCTCTTTATTACACGTCTTTGAGGCACTGACTGCCTCCATAAAACTGTAGAAGGCATATGTGTATATATACTATATATAATGATTACCCAATACCAGCTTTAATGCTTTCCTCTCCACCTAATTTCCTTTTGCTGTTCAATTTTCACAAGCATACACATGTACACACACACACACACACACACATACATACACAAATATACCTGTCATTGGTTACCTTTCACCTGGGGAATTAAAATCCATATGATTCAATAAGGTAGATTTATTTGCCATTAGCAGACAAATATGAAAATAATTCCTAAGCCCATAAAATTATTTTCAAGTTTTTCGGTTTTCCTTTTTCCTTATAATGGCAAGAACATTTGACTAAGAGTCTAGCGGGGGAAAATACTGTATTCACAAAAGCAATGGGAAAAAAACTCAGGCTTGTTAAGGAAACTCTCCTATAAAATCAAATTGCAAATTTTTCAAAGTTGTCAGTGCTTGGCACATCACTGTCTGGGCAGGATAATCCGTTCTTACCAGTCTCAACTCAGAAATAACCTATTTATGATTGCAACCATCATCTTGGCCTCAGGGGGGCACTAGAGGTTCCTTAGTGTATCTAAGGCACAGCTGAAATATTTAAAACTTACCACTGAAAGTCTGAAACATGACAGAATGGAAAAAGAACTCACAGAAGATAACCTAAAACTTGATATTCTGGCCCTAAGTTAATGTAAGATATTCACATGTCTTAGGAAGAGGAGATAATTTAGCTATTGCGCTTACAAAAATAAGTAAATAAATAGGAGTTAGAGATGTGGTTGGTGACACTTTTTATCCTCTGGGTCTCTTCCTTATTTTCCCCTTGTTCCTTCCTGGCACTAGGGGGTGGCAAACGATGGACTCCTTTATTTATAAAAACAGACAGTTTTTATAAATAAAGCTTTATAGGGACACAACCATTCCCATTTGTTTACTTATTGTCTATGGCTACTTGCATGCTGCATCAGAGTCAGGTAGCTGCGACAGAGACTGTTGTGTCCCGCAAAACTGAAAACATTTACTCTTGAGCCTTTTACAGAACACTCTGGCTGACTCCTGCATGCTATCGATAGTACTTAACAATGGATATAAAAGTGACAATGGTAGATGTAAGGAACTTTGATGTGTGTCCAGCCAGTCAGGATAGCGGCCAGCTTCCTAAGACACATGTCTGGAATATGATGAAATCACCACCTGCCAGTGAGTCACATGCAGGCAAATGACACCAACAGAAGAAACCTAGGAAGCATATCCAGAAACTATAAAGTACTGGTCATGAACGTTGCAGGGGAGGACATAACTGGTGTTCACATCTCTGCTTCCAGTTGAGAGTTCACCAAAGATAAAAACAACAAATAAAATCCAGACCTCTCTCTACAAAAGGGGATTTGGCTTCAGGCAGGGGCTTAGGGCTCTCTGCTGGGGACCAGCTGCACTTCACAATGTTGCAAAGCCTGCATTTGTTCAGAAATGTAATTCTTGATCTGATTACAAGAGTTCAAAGCTGAAAATGTGGTAAGGAGGAGGAAAAAATGGGTTATGATGGAAGACTTTGTGGTGGTGGTAAGGGGGCATGATAATAATAATATTGAAGAAGTGTCCTAGTAATTTACATGAGAAGGGACTGGGAAGGTGGCTAAGAACAGCACAGAGTCCCAGATATACACACATTTTTGCACAGTCTGGCTAATAACACAAATGAGAGATTTTAGCATAATAATGCTGTATTATCAAGGAAATAGACATCCCATCTGTGGGGAAACTGTCAACATGAGAGATAATTGTGGTAGAGAAGAGATCTAGAAATGAAGGATAACAAAAGAACTGAAATAATAGGCGCAAGTCCCTGGCCCTCCCTATGTGTCACAGTCCGGGGGAACAAGAGAGCTGATGGGAGACCTCGGTTGGGAAAATCTAATCCATTCCAAAAGGGGGAAAGATCAATCTCTGAGAGTATTTCATAGCTGATTTTAGTATTGGTCCCCGGAAACATTTCAGAACTCACTTAATCAGCAGATGGTTTTAGAACACAAGAGGGTGAAGTTATGCGCAGGGCAGCAGGCCTGCTGGTTCATGAGGATGGACCGCAGGTGCGGTGTAGAGGGTAGGTGGTTAGGCTCCAGAGCTAGTCTGCTGGGTTCCAAATTGGTTCTCTCACTTCCTAGCTGTGAGACCTCTGCAAGTTACTTAACTTCGCTCTTCCTCAATGTTTTCAGTTCTCAAGTGGGCATAGTAATGAAATGGTGTAGTTGTAGGGATTGAGTTAATACATATAAAATAGTTAGAACAAATCAGGCTGAGATTAGTGCCACGCAATAGTTAGCTGGTGTTCCTGGTACAACTATCAGACCAGGTAGGTGCCAGGAGAATGCTACAGACCTGACTGAAACTGAATTTCAACAAAGCATTTCACAAATGCATAATACAGCCAAGGACCTGCTGGAAAGGTGGTCTGAGGAACACAAATACATAGATTTATATTTGGTTTTACAACTAGAAATTCATTTCAGCCTAAAGAGATTTCTTTAATTTCAAGCCTTGTGATTATTCTCAGCCCTGTCCTGATCAACATTTTTCATCAAGAAGGCCTGAAATTATTTTGTTGTAAAAATTGTGAATATCGTGAAGTATTCCAAGCATACAAAAATAACTTTTGGCATTTAGAACTGACAACAATGTGGAAAAGCCATACATATCTAAAGCATGAGTGAATTCTTTCTTACTGAATCTATTCAAATAAAGACTGTAAGACGTGGTAGTGAAGGGTTGGAAGCGTCACATGAGGCATATATTGAGATGAACTTTTACAATTCTATTCACACATGCAGATGTTTATGAAGTATTTTATATGTGTTAGGCATTGTCCTAGGTACTTGGAATTTATATAAACAAAATAAACACCTGTCTTGTGGAACTTACATTGAGGTGGACTCCTTAATAACCTGGAAGTTCTAGGAATCACTAGATTTTGGTTTCATTCTAAAGTTTGTCACTCACTACATGTAAACCTGATAAGCTCCCTCATTTCTTTCTCATCTGGAAAATGGTGATAAAATGCCATCCCTTCATATTTAGGATCATTCATCCACTCAACAAGTACTTCCTACTTTGTGCTATGCTCTTGGGAAAAAAAAATGAATGAGAGAAGGATCCTTCCCTCATGGTACTCGTATCTTATATTATCCAGAAGACAAAATAAGTCACTTACCAAAAATATTAACATTTACATATCAATGAAAGGCTATGCCTATTATATTTAATGATATCGGCATGGCCTGTGAATCTTTGGTGGTCTTGCTGGGGATACACAACGTAGATTTTGGCTGTTACCTAAGCCATTCTCCAATATTATAGCCCTCACTACCGCTATGTACACAGATAGTCTGCTCCACACTCAGAAAGGTAGGTATGAAACCCTAGGATTTCCATAAAACTTAGAAGGATTTCCTTCCTCAGAAATACTCAGTTTTGCTGCCAAACACTCCTCCCCTCCTATACGAAGGCCTGAGTCAAGAGATATTGTGTGTGGGAGAAGTTACCCTGCATGTCACCAGAACCTGAGCACGCACACTTTAAAATGAATTTCCAAATGCAAATATGTTCCTAGATCCACAACATGGCAAGTGAGATGCAGGGCCTGGTCCCTGGAGGAGGAGCCAGCATTGATTCGTGGAGGGCAGTGTCCTCTCACAGGGGTAAGTGAGCAGGGGTAAATCATCGCTCCCATGAACTCCTCCCCATCCACTCTCCCCACTCTGGGAACACTAGTGTGCTGCTCCACCTCCTTCTGCCCCCTCCTGGGATGGGCTCCAAAGGACGATAGGCAGGGCACCTAAATTCCCAGCTGACAGAAACGTGAATGTACTCAGTAGCTAAAGGTGGCTCAGGAAGTTTGGAAGATTAGATGAGATGGTTCTGCCTCTCCTCTCCCTCATTTAGACCACACACATTTTCCAACATATAGGGGAGAAGAGGGAGCTCTTCATTTTTTATTTATCCGACAAATATGTGTTGAACATCTACCATGTGTGGGACAGTGTCTTAGATATTAGGAATACAACAAAGAAGAACCCCAAATCCTTACTGGCATTTAGTTTACTAACACTGGGAGGAGCGGGAAAGACACATAGTAAACACATTAATGATCTATTAAATATATGCTGGGTCACCGATATGGACTGTATTGTGTCCCTCACCCCAATTCATATGTTGAAGTGTTGATATGTTCCTATCAGCTCATATGTTCATATGTTAAATTCTCAATGTGACTGTATCTGAAGATAGGGCTTTTAGTAGGTAATTAAGTTTAAATGTGGTCATAAGGGTAGGGTCCTAATCTGACTTTATAAGAAGAGGAAAAGAGCTTTCTCTTTCTCCCTACACAGGCAGGCGCACACACACACACACACACACAGAAAGGCCATGTGAGGACATAGTGAGAAGGTGTCTGTGTCTGCAGGCGAAGAAGAGACCCATAACCAGCCCTG